>NC_073243.2:23690227-24007954 GCF_029281585.2 Gorilla gorilla gorilla | reverse complement strand
GGTTTCAGCTGTACCCTCTGAAACTCTATGTCTCTTGATGACTTTTCTAAACTTAAGTGTCTCCATCCGTGGAGGGGGATAACAAGGCCATGGGCACACCCAGCTGTGACTGTCTCAGGAAGCAATGATGGGAATTCTATTATGACTTCTGCGGTGGTCCCTTCCTGTCTGATGGGAGGACATCATGGCTTATTCACAGCTCTTCATCCTGTAGACTCTGACACCAAAGGCCTCCTTCGGCCTCTCCTCAGGGGAATCTCAGAGCGGGAGCGTCCCTCCTTGCCCAGTGAAAGTCCTTCTCTCCTCTCCCATCCACCTAAGCCTTGGCCACAATCCTGAGACTTCCCCCAGAGGGACACAGTTCTCCTCTCTGCTCTGTTGCTCCCACGGCAACCCTGTTCCACTTCTCACCCTGACACAGGCTCTCTTTTCACAGGGGATCCTGTCGTTCAAAAATTCCTGGCCTGGGACAAAGACCTGAGGGTGTCAGACAAGGTAAGGTTGTTCTCCACTCAACTGTGTTCCTGCTTTAACACACGTCCTGGGGAAGGGTGCAGCGTCTAAACCCACAGTTTCTCTCCTCTCTCCCTCTACCATCTCCCACCTGCTGATTCCATACTCTTGGGCGCCCATGTTTTGATTTTTATTTTGTCAGAAACAGGGTCTCGTTCTGTTGCCCAGGCTGGAATGCAGTGTTGCCATCATAGCTCACTGCAGCCTCAGCCTCCTGGGCTCAAGTGATCCTCCCGCCTCGGCCTCTCCAATAGCTGGGACTCCAGGCGTGAGTCACCGCCCCCAGCTATTCTAGGTCTTCTCATAATTTGTCAGCATCTCCCTCGGGGCTCTGGTAGCCTGTTGCATAGTTGATGGGTGGCCCCTGCCTCTGCACAGGGTCCTTTGGAATCCAGGCCCTGGGCCAGTCTTGAAACTCCTGACCCCTATCCTCTCAGATCTTTGGGACAGTCCTTTGCCCCAGCTCACCAAGACCCTCCTGACATTAGCAGCCCTAGACACTCTCCCTCCAGTGATCCCATTGGAGCTCATCATCATGGGAGCATCACAGACCTCCCTCCCTCCGACTTCCCGGATTTGCAGCTGACTTTCAACACTCTCCACCCGCAAGCCCCCAATGAGCATAGTCACCCAACACTGAGGTTCCTTCTGTGATAGACAACCGCGCCCCAGCCCCTGTTCCCTTCTCTCCACCATCTTCCTCTTCCAGGATGTGACCAACCTTTCTCTCTCTCTACTCCCTTCTCTCCATCAGCATCTCCTGGCTATGGTCATAGCGTATTTTAGCCGTGCCGGCCTCTTCTCATGGCAATACCAACGCATTCATTTCTTCCTGGCTCTGTGAGTAGTTTGCTTCTTCCCACCTGTCAATATCCAACACCCTGGGACAGTGGACAAAGTGGGATTCCAACCTTCCATCTATTTTTTTACCCTATTTCTCCTCTTTACTCTGTATATAAAAACGATAAGATTATACTATGGTGTTCTTAGTCTGTTCTTTCTAAAAACAAACACAAATGCAGTTGACAAATAGTAGAATCAAACAAAAGGAAACATAAACCCATCCTAAGGGGAAAGGAAAGCTGTGGACATGACCCTGCTCCCCAAGCAAGCAGCCATTTCTGGTTCTCTCGTCTCTCTCCTTCCCATATCAACACCAAATGCAATTTTCCATCCTCCTTCTCCAGGTTCCCATGACAGAGGCAGAAATTCAGGTCATCCTCACATAACACAGATCCATCATCAAATACTCCCTGCTGGGCCTTCCTGCGAGTCCTGCCCCAAGCCAGGGGGCTTCCTAGTGCTGCCTGAATAGCTTTCCAAAGCACAGCTCCCACCCCCCCCCTTTCACTGCCCACCTGAACAACCTCCTTAGCTGATTTGTCTCTAAATGGAGGCCCGGGTCCACCAGGCGAATTCAACCCTCTCTGCAGTCCTTCTACCACCAAACCTGCCCACCATCTTCATGTTTCCTTGTTTGCTTTCGCCACTCCTTCCAAATGCCCTCCACTCCATTTTGATTTTGTGTTTTCTGTCTGGGTGTCCTGCACACATGTGGATCTGAAGGGAATGACCCATTCCTTAAAGTCAGTTCAACCCCACAGCCTTTGCGATGCCTCCCCTGATCTTCCAGCTTCTGCACGCCCACAGCACTTTAGCGACATCCTAGGATAATGTGACATTTTGGATTCGTTTATCTGCCCTCCTTTTCCCCAAACCCATCAGAGTAGACCCCTGTTGAAGGCAGGGTCTTGTCAAAATATCAAAGTTTTTGTTTTTATCTTTACCGGACAGAGACTTGCTCTGTCCCTCAGGCTGGACTGCAGTAGCCAGATCATAGCTCACCGCAGCCTCCATCTCCTAGGCTCTAGTGATGCTCCCACCTCAGCCTCCTGAGTAGCTGGGACTACCGGTGCATGCCACCACATCTAGCCAGTTTTTATGATTTTTAGTAGAGATGACGTTTTGCTATGTCACCCAGGCTGTTCTGGAACTCCTGGGTTCTCACCTCAGCCTCTCAGAGTGCTGGTATTATAGACATGAGCCACCCAATCAGCCAAAATATCAAAGTATTCCTGAAACACTCAGCACAATTCTTTTCATTTTGCAAGTGCTCATGTTATATTGACTCTATGGAATAATTCATATGGCATTTGCCTATAAGATAAATCCTTCTTTCCTTCATTCATTCATGTATTCATTTATTCAACAAAACCTTATGAAGTTCATCATATGTGCCAGGGAATAGGAAGGATGGGAAGGGAGAGTTCACAGCAATGCTTGTTGAATTAATGCACCAAGATAAACAAAGCCCTCTAGTGGCCTTTTGGTAGGTGAGAGATGATTTACAGAAGCACACCAGTCAGTTCCTGTCCTTGGGGGCACTTATGATGCACGGGGGAAGACAGGTGTGTGCATACATGACAAGGAAGGAGGGTGTGGGAGGAACAGGGGTGGGGACCAGGATGAGGTGACGCCATCTGTCTTGTATAAGGATGGCAGGACACATCCTTAGGATAAGACTTGGGTTGTTTTTAAATTCAGAGGGGGTCTTGCCATATTACCCAGACTGGTCCCTAACTCCTGGCCTCCAGTGATTCTCCTGCCTGGACTCCCAAAGTGCTGGGATTCCAAGCAAGAGCCACCACTCCCAGCCACCACTTGGATCATCTCCTTCCTGAAGGTGTGAGAGGCGCCCTTAGCAGGTCTCTGTCCAGCGGGGCCTCCTGAGGAAGGCAGGGCTCTCTGCAGGGCGGCTGTTGGTGCTGAGCTGAGGAAGGTCCCCTGCCCTCCTCTCTGAGAGGCTGCCCTCAGGCAGGGGTCCCTCCTGGTGGGGCCCCTGAGCAGCAACCTGATCTCTCTCCCCAGCTACCTGGCCAGTGACATGGAGGAGGACAACCAGGCCCCGAAACAAGACATCTTCTCCTTCCTCTACGGGAAGAACTACTCCCAGCGACCCTTGTTCCATAAGCTTCGATACCAGCTCCTCTGTTCCATGCGCTGGAGGACGTGGGTTTCCCCAGAGGAGATGGAGGAGGTAGGTGGGGCCATATGAGGAGGTGGGGGTGGGGAGGGATGGGGTGGATTGGAGGCTGGAGGAGGGCAGAGAGGGGTCTTCCTGGGGAATCCCTGGCTTCTCAAGTGGTGTGTGTTTTTCCAGATCCAGGCTTATGACCCAGAGCACTGGGTGTGGGCCCGAGATCGCACCCTCATTTCCTAGAGCTCCGGGGACATGGAGGCCTGAGGTCATCGGCCTGAGGGAAGGTACGTGTGTATCCTCCAGGGTAAAGGCAGAATATTCTCATCTATAAGAAAATCCAAGGAACTCAACTGCTTGATCCGGCTTCAAGCCTGGTCAACATGGCGACACCCCATCTCCACAAAAATACAAAACTGAGCCGGGCGTCCTGGTGGGCGCCTCTAGTCCCCACTACTCAGGAGCCTGAGGCGGAAGGAACAGCAGAGCCCCGGAGGTCGGGGCTGCAGTGAGCTGTGATTCTGCCACTGCACTCCAGCCGGGACGACAGAGTGACACTCTTTCTCAAAAATGAGAATACTACCTAGGTCCAGGGAGGTGCATTATGGTTGATACACTTGAGTTACTGATTTGGGGAAAGGATTCGGTGAAGATTTGGTTGACATCTTGTGCCGCTAACCACATTTAGGACCGAGCATTAGACTAAAACATGAGAGATTAAGGTTGGGGATTAGGAGTCTGGTCTGCTGGTTCCTGAGGTTGTCGCGTTAGACATGTTTGTAGCATGGTTAAAAGTTTAGATCTTAAGCAATATAAAGGGCACCAAGTGTGATGAAGTCCAAAGCCATGTCCTCCAAGGGTGCTCTACTCCCTGGGTGGACCCACCCAAAGTCCTTGCTATGAAGCAGATCACTGGGGCTAACCTGGGGTATATTAAGTGATTTTTGGAGTCAAGCTCACCAAAGTGTGAGTACCAGAATCAAAACTGATGGTTCAGAATCAGGGTTGACAATAAAGGGTTAGAGATAAAATCGGATTTATATATTGCTCTGAACTCTAGTTAGGATTGACGTGGGATGGGAATAACCTTCCTATCTAGAGATCTCCCTCCTTGAAGTGTGACATCCTCTCTCTCACTTCCAGAACACTGGGCCCAGGGGAGATGGGAATTTTCAGCAGGAAGTTTATCGCGACGCTAATGCCAGACGCCAGGAAGGGAGAGAGGAGCCTCCTGTGCAGATCATCTACAAGAAGCTGGACTCTTCTAGAAGGGGCAAAATAGAGTGACCAGGTTTTCCTCCTAGGAGCCATGGAGGTATTTCTAGGAGGCAGTGGAGGGAAAGTGAGAAACCAGGGGTGTTTCTGGTTCCACCCCTTCCTGCGGCAAAACCTCCCTTTTCACGTTGCTGAATCCCAGCCTCCCCTGGGCTGGAAGCTGGAGTTCCTGTTTCCTATGGACTTGGTTGCCACAGTCCAGAGCATTTGAAGGCACAGCGTGGGCACTCAGATTGTCACGGAATTCTTTGTAAAATATGAAATTACTGCCATAGGATTTTAAGAGATAGTTTAATAGATACTGTACATTTTATTGGTTTATTTTTCAAATGTTGGCCATAGAATTATTACTAGGTTGATTTAAAATAGTTTGGGGTTTTTGTAGTTTTGAAAACATGCTGTTCCTATAGAGTTCTCTGACGGTTGTTATATACACATAAATATAATTTAGTTTTCATTTTTAAGAGAGGATTCTTTTTATCGTCAATGTTTTCTCTTTAAATCGTTTCATCTATTATTAAATGTGCTCCTGAAGCGAGCACTCTTGTTATCTATGATACTGACCTAATATATCCATTATATTTATAGCTAGGTGGTAGTTCCCCTACATTCTTGTAAATAGAAATGTTTATTTTCTGTTTACTGTTGGTTACTGAATTGTGAGAATTCAGTTGTGATTTTTAACACGCCTTCCATATATACTAACATGTCCAATATATACTATACAGTTTATTTGTTTATTTTGAAAATGATGGGCATGGCATTATTACTACATTTATTTAACTAGTTTAGAAATACAAGTATTTTTTAAAAGACACTGTTCTTATGAAGTTGTGTGATGGGTGTTACACCTATTATATACACATAGATATAATTCTGTTTTCATTTGTAAGAGAGGATTCTTTTTATCCTAAATGTTTTATTTTTAAATCTTTTTATCTGTTATTACATGTGCTGCTGAAGGGAGCACTGTTATGACCTAGAGTAGTTACATAATATATCTATTATATTTATAGCTAGGTGGCATTTCCCCGAAAGTCTTGTAGAAATAAATTTTTATTTGATGTTGAGTGTTTGCTTGTTATTGAACTGTGAGAATTCAGACGTAATTTTTTAGCTTGTATTGAAAGGTTTGTATGTTACTTTAAAGAGGACATGTGTTTGAAAGGAGGACAGGAGCTGTGTGTTTCAAAGAGGACAGTGAGTGCACTGCGCTACCTGGGAAAATGCAATAAAGATGAAGTTTTCTCATCTTCACAACGACTGTGACCATATTGGTCTGGATTGCTTATTTGTTGTCCAATGACATTTTTATTTAATGCGGTTTTAGTTATTTGAACAAATCTATTAACCCTGGAAAATAATGCTGAATCTTTGTGTTTCTTTGTTTGTTTTTGAGATGGAGTCTTGCTCTGTCACCCAGGCTGGAGTGCAGTGGCGCAATCTCGGCTCACTGCAAGCTCCACCTCCTGTGTTCATGCCATTCTCCTGCCTCAGCCTCCCAAGTAGCTGGGACTACAGGCACAGGCCACCATGCTCGGCTAATTTTTTGTATTTTTAGCAGAAACGGGGTTTCACCATGTTAGTCAGGATGGTCTTGATCTCCCGACCTCGTGATCCATCCGCCTCGGCCTCCCAAAGTGCTGGGATTACAGGCGTGAGCCACCTCCCCTGGCACTTTATTTTATTTTATTTTATTTTATTTTATTTTATTTTATTTTATTTTATTTTATTTATTTATTTATTTGAGACAAGGATCTTGTCCCATTCCCCAGGCTGAAATGCAGTGGCTCAATCTCGGCTCACTGCAACCTCCACCTCCCAAGTTCAAGCAATTCTCTTGTCTCAGCCTCCGGAGAAGCTCGGATTAAAGGCGCCTGCCACCACGCACAGCTAATTTCTGTATTTTTCGTAGAGGCACCATTTCACCATGTTGGCCGGGCTGGTCTCCAACTCTTGACCTCAGGTGGTCCGTCCCCCTCGGCCACCCAAAGTGCTAGGATTACAGGTGTGAGACACTGCACTGCATTCGGCCCATACAGTAAAACTATTTATGAGAGGAGGGAAGCATCTCGGGTTAGTTAGTAGACATCAAATCACTGAAGTCAATGAACTCTGAGGAGATGCTTGACAGACACACAAGATAAGGAGCAGGAGGTTGCAAAGTGTTGATGTTTGTGTAACCACAAGCATGGCTGAGCCTAGAATGCAATTACTATTCCAGCACATGGAACCGTGAAGCTATTGTTACAGATTACCTTCATTCTAGGACCCTGGTGTCGCCAATACCATAAACCACATGCAAATGAGGCAAGTAAGATCTGGGAGGAATTTGAGAAGCGTTTGTGCAATGTCCAGGGGTGAACTTATAATGGGATGAACTTAGGGAGTTAACAAGAGTCTGCACTGACCCTGAACACTCCAAACATTCTTGGGATGGCCAGGCACAGTGGCTCATGCCTGTCATTTCAGCACTTTGGGAGGCCCAGGTGGGCAGATGGTTTGAGCCCAGAAGTTCAAGAGCAGCCTGGGCAACATGGCGAAACACACCTCTATAAAAATACAAAACTGGGCCTGGCACGGTGGCTCAAGCCTGTAATCCCAGCACTTTGGGAGGCCGAGGTGGGCAGATCACGAGATCAGGAGATCGAAACCATCCTGGCTGACATGGTGAAACCCTGTCTCTACAAAAAAAAATACAAAAAATTAGCCGGGCGTAGTGGCATGCGCCTGTAGTCCCAGCTACTCAGGAGGCTGAGGCAGGAGAATCACTTGAACCTGGGAGGTAGAGGTGGCAGTGAGCCTAGATCATGCCACTGCACTCCAGCCTGGGTGTGACAGAGCGAGACTCCATCTCAAAAAGAAAAAATACGAAACTTAGCCAGGTGTGGTGGTGCACACCTGCAGTCCCAGCTACCCAGGAGGCTGAGGTGGGAGGATTGCTTGGGCCTGGGAGGTTGAGGCTGCATGAGCCGTGATCATACCACTGCACTCCAGCCTGGGCAACAGAGCAGGACCCTGTCTCAAAAAAAAAAAATTTCAAAACATTCTTGGGGACTGCAGGTCTGTTGTATCTATCTGCCAATGATGTAGTCACAGGGTAAACAGACCAAATATTGCCCACATCTCCTGTTTAGTGCCATCTCTGCTGTTGGAGAATCCCAAGCCTAGAAGGAGGGAAAGCTCATTCTTCTGCTGACTTGGTGAATCTGCCTGTGTGACTGGCTATTGGTCAGCCTGCCATGGATTGCTGCCTGAGTTGCCTTCCTGTCCCTTGCTGCATCCAATCAGGGTCCAACCAATCCACTCAAAAGTATCAGGATGAGTAGCAGTAAGCATGAAAAATACAGGATTACTTTCCAGAATACATAAAGACCTTCTATAAATCAATAAAAATGCAAAGCAACTTGATGTTTAAAATGTGCATGAAACATGAACAGGAGACTCACAGAAGAAGAAATGGCTGTATACAGATGAGTAACTTCACCTATCAGACTGGCAAAATTTAAGAGATTGGTAATATAGCATGTTAGTGAGTGTCTTAGTCAGTTTGTTCTGTTCTAACCAATTCTCATAGACTGGGAAACTTAAAACATTTCTTTCTCACATTTCTGGAGGCTGAGAAGTCCAAGATCAAGGTGCCAGGACAGGCAGTGTCTGGTGAGGGCCCATTTGCTGGTTTGCAGACTGGAAATCTTAAACATTTCTTTCTCATAGTTCTAGAGGCCAGGAAGTCCAAGATCAAGGTGCCAGGAGAAGCAGCATCTGCTGAAAGTCAGCTTGCTGGTTTGCAGATGGCTGTCTTCCTGTTGCTCCCTCACATGGCAGAGAGCAAAGAGAGAGAAAGCAAGCTGTCTCTTTTGTTAAAAGGGCACTAAAGCTATCATGAGGGTACCACCCTTAGGAGCTAATACATCCCAAAGGCTCTATATCCAAGTACAATTATATTGGAGATTAGGGTTTGATATGGTTTGTCTGTGTCCCCATTCAAATCTCAACTTGAATTGTATCTCCCAGAATTCCCACATGTCATGAGAGGGACCCAGGCAGAGGTAATTGAATTGTGGCGGCCGGTCTTTCCTGTGCTATTCTCCTGATAGTGAATAAGTCTCAGCAGATCTGATGGGTTTATCAGGAGTTTCCACTCTTGCTTCCCTTTCATTTTCTCCTGCCGCCACCATGTAAGAAGTGCCTGTCGCCTCCCGCCATGACTCAGGCCTCCCAGCCATGTGGAACTGTAAGTCCAATTAAACCTCTTTTTCTTTTCAGACTTGGATATGTCTTTATCAGCAGCACGAAAACGGACTAAGACAGGGTTTCAACATATGAATTTTGAGGTGGGGCACAGATTCAGTTCACAGCAGTGAGGATGCAAGGAAATGAAGACTCTCTACACTTTGGGTTGGAATTTAAACTTGCAAATTAGACTTGTAAAGTCTTCAGAGACTCACATATGACTTGCGAGATCAAGGCTGTGTTCTGGCAGGTCTCTCACCGCTGGCAAAAAAAACAGAAAAGTATCATTCCCATTGAATATCCTGCTACATAATGAATTTTCACATTGAACATTTAATTTCCCATTTAAATAAACCCATCTGGAATTTGATTTCTATATGTGTTTCTTTTTTCCAAATAATTAGCTAGTTATCCCAGCACCATTTGTGGCATAATCTACACTTTCCCCACTAGGATATGCCATAATAGCATATAATGCATTCCTATAGAAACTTGAGACTCTTTCTGGATTTTCTATTCTGTTTATTGTATCAAGGATCATAAACTGGGTCCCTCTACCCCATTTCAGGGCTCCAGATGTGTTTTTGATCTTGTTTTGGTTTTTGTCAGAAGTGTGTTTGAATATTGTGAATTTTCATGCCTTTAGGCAGCTCACAAAGTCAGGCCTATCTTAGAGCAAGGTACTTGCCCAAGCCCTTAGAGCACTTGAGGATTTTGCCTGGAGTGGCACTAGCAACATGCTGTTTTAACACTTTCACCTTAGAACACATTTTGGTGTCTGGCAGTGGACATTCCCTCTCATTCTTCTTTTGTGATGGTTCCTTAAGTACTCAATTCTCTAGATAAACTTTTACATTGTTTTGTCAACATCTGCGGGGGGAAAAACTCTTTGAGATTTTGATTGCAATCGCATTAAATTCCTAAATTCATTTGGATTGAATGTACAGTTTTACCATATTGAAACATCATTTAGACATTTTGTAAGTCTCTATTCAGTTCTTTTATATTCTCAGTGAAAATTTTTAGTGTTTCTTCTTTTAATTGAGATGCGGTCTCACTCTGTCACCCAGGCTTGAGTGCAGTGGCGTTAACTCACCTCACTGCAGCCTTCGCCTCCCAGGCTCAAATGATCCTTCCACTTCAACCTCCCGAGTAGCTGGCAGTACAGGCAGGCGCCACCACACCCAGGCTAGCTTTTTATACTTTGGTGGAGACAGGGTTTTGCCAAGTTGCCCAGGCTGGTCTTGCACTCCCGCGCTCAAGCAATCCTCCTGCCTTGGCCTCCCAAAGTGCTGGAATTCCAGTTGTGAGCCAATGTTAGGGGGCTTGTCGACCAGCATACAGGGGCCTTGGAGGCTGCTTCAAAAGTTCCCACTAAGCCAAGGATACAAAGCCTGGTGACAGCCCTCCCATGTGAGGCCCAGGTCTTACTTACCTCGCTCAAAAAATCTTTCCTGCTCATTTCATTTGAGAGTGATTTTGCTTTCTTTGGGATCTCTATTGCGCTGCCCCACCCAGAGAGTTCCAAATCTGAATGGACTCCAATGATGAAGTTAAATCAGCCCCCACCTCAGTCCTTTGGAATTCGAATCTGTGGGGCTGGGTCCTGGCATCTGTATCTTAATGTTCCTAGTTGAGATCCTTAGGCTGAAAGGCTGGTATTTGCAAAGCACTTCTTCTCCTCCAAACTCAGCCTCCGAACTAGCTGGGACTGCAGGTGTGTGCCACCACACCAGGCTAATTTTAAATTGTTTTGGAGAGACGGAGTCTCACAGCGTTACTCAGACTCATCTCCAACTCCTGGGTTCAAGTGATTCTCCAGCCTTGGCCTCCCAAAGTGTAGGGATGACAGGCAGGAGCCACCATGCCAGCCAATAAAGCCCTTCTGTTTCACTCGAATGATATCTTTGGTGCATAGCTACAGCCATTGTTGTATTAACCTGCATCACTGAAGGTAAAGAGAAGGGGAGAAGTGATAGTTTTGCTTTTCCCTGAACATATCAGATGAAACCTGAACTGTTTAGCTCATTTTTGGACAATGTATTGACGTAATTGAAGATGGCTGCCTTATTGTAGCCTGTCTACAGAAGGTGCCTAGAAGACAGAGGAATATGCAAAACTGGCTTGAAGAGTGATTAATCAGAACTTTACGTGGTACAGAAGAGAAATTTTAAAGGCAACAGAATATTGATCTTCTAATGTTTGAAAGCCTATTAAATAGGAGAGAAAGATGATTTTCTGTTTTGTTGTCAAAGGATCCAACCAGTTCTGATGGTTGAAAGCATCGTGAATGCGAAGGTCCACTCAACATAAGCAGAGTTTCCTAACAATTGGACTTCCACAGCGACGGGATCTGCCTCCTCATTCAATTGTGCCTTTCCCATCAGCGAGAGACTCCTAGGAGCCCATTAGGAAGCTGTGCCAGAACTCATAGGTTCTTTGGATGGTATCTGAGATAGTATCCAGCTCTTACATTTTTATTTTTTCTGAAAAAAATATTTTTGAGACTGAGTCTCACTCTGTCCTCCAGGCTGGTGTGCAGTGGTGCAATCATAGCTCACTGCAGCCTCAAACACCTGGGCTGAAGCAATCCTCCTGCCTCAGCCTCCCAAGTACTGGGACCACAGGTGTGTGCCACGATTCCTGATTACTTTGTTTATATTTTGTAGAGATGATGTTTTGCTATGTTGCCCAGACTAATCTTGAACTCCTAACCTCAAGTGACGCTCCTGCCTTGGCCTCCCAAAGGAGGGAGATTATGAGCAGGAGCCCCTGGGCCTGGCTGAGATTTTTCCCCTTAGTCTTTTTATACACAGGATATTTTATTCATAAAATACATAAACAGTAGGAAAATTCTGGGGTCAAGTGAAATAGATATGTTGTAATAGTTGATATATAGACCAGAGTTCCTTAGCTGAACTGGAGGGGCAGGCTTTAGGTGATCCATGGATGCCCTGAACTTGTGGACACCATTGAAAATCTGTACGAACCCATGGACAGTCTCCTGTGATTTTCATTCCTCAAAATGTCTCTTGGACTCAAAGATGCCTGAGAGCAAAGGATGCGTGTTCCCCTACTATAGGATCCAGGATAGTGAATATCAGTAAACATTCAGCAAAAAAGCTTTGCCACATTGAGTACTTCCACGTAACGTCTCCATTCAACAAGTCAATTTACCCAGGATCTCCTGTATATGTTAATCTCACTCTTGGGAGGTCTCATCATTCTGCTTACCCTAAATTTCCTTCCACCTTCCTCCCTCTCTCACCAGACTAGACTCTGAAATGGGAAGGAGAAGCGGGGAGGAGAGCCCAACACCCCCTCAAGTTTAGAGTGGAGAGGACACAGCCTCTGCAGGGACAGGGAAAAGAGGAATGTGGAGACCCTGAGGATGCTTTTGGACAATGCTCAGAGGTTGGGACATTGCCAGGAGATACCGTTCACCCCGGATCTCCAAGAAAAGAGATCAGTCTGGCAGTTACATGTGTTTTTCTTCAAACTAGTTGCCAGCTTGGAATGACCGATGACATCAGAGATTCCGACTTTCCTGATTGGAGGGACCGGACTCTGGTTGCTTGGGAGTTCAGGTGGACAACAGCAACTTCTCAAAACTGCTCTTCACTCCTAACTTCTCCCGAGCCTCTAGAAGAGAAACGCACTCTTCTGGGTCCTGACGGAGTCTGGAAGAAGGCTTTGGACAGAACAGGGACTAGGTTTTGTGGACAGAAACAAAGTGTTTGGGAGAGATTATGGCCAGTGGTCAAGCGCGCCCCCCGTTTGAGGAGGAGAGCCCCCAGCCTAGCACAACGGTGCGGTCCCCCGAGGTGGTGGTGGATGATGAAGTGCCAGGACCATCAGGTGAGGTGACTGGAGGGAGCAGCGATGGGAGATGATTGACTGAGGAGAGGGAAGGGGGCCAGTTACTGGGAATCTGAAGCACCTGAGTAGGGTGTGTGGGAAAGAAACGACGGACTCAGGAAGCCAGGGATCGGGGAAGGAGGGTGCAGGGAATGGGGCCAAGCATGGCCACGTGGAAAGAAAGTCTGGGGAGCAATGAAGGGGGTCAGGAGATGTGCTCAAAAGATGAGAGAGGAAGGCCGAGGCGGACGGATCACGAGGTCAGAAGATCGAGACCATCCTGGTTAACACGATGAAACCCTGTCTCTACCAAAAATACAAAAGTGAGTTGGGCATGGTGGTGCGTGCCTGTAGTCCCAGCTACTCAAGAGGCTGAGGCAGGAGAATCATTTGAACCCAGGAGGCGGAGGTTGCAGTGAACCAAGATTGTGCCACTGCACTCCAGTCTGGGCAACAAGAGGGAGACTCCATCTCAAAAAAAAAAAAACAAGAGAGAGAGAGAGAGAGAGAGCAGACAGAGCTCAAGGGAAGGTTTCCATTTTTCTCCAATTGAAAGTTCTTATCTGTGATGAGGAAATGTTTTAAGGACAGAGAGCTGGAAGAATGGGGAGGTGAGGGAGAGGCAGATGGGGATCAGCAAAGGAGAAAGGTGGAAACATGGCTTGGAGAAGCTGACAGTCTGCGAGGCTTGGGAGGATGGAAGAGTAGTTTGAGGTTCCTGGGTCGGGGCCTCTAAGGTGATCAATGGCAGAAACATGACACCACGGCCTGGTTTCTTCACTCAGCCCCTTGGATAGATCCCAGCCCCCAGCCTCAATCCCTTGGCCTGAAAAGGAAGAGCGAATGGTCAGACGAATCCGAGGAGGAGCTAGAGGAGGAGCTGGAGTTGGAGCGCGCCCCTGAGCCCGAGGACACCTGGGTGGTGGAGACGCTGTGTGGGCTCAAGATGAAGCTGAAGCGAAAGCGAGCATCCTCCGTGCTCCCTGAGCACCACGAGGCCTTCAACAGGCTCCTTGGTAGGAGGATACCCCAAAAAGCACCTCCAACCCTGTTCTTTTAAAAAAGTGGAATCTTTCAATAATCACGCTTTCCCAATAAGAAGAATATGCCCTCCTGGGGGGTGAGCGCTCCATGCAGGAGGAGGATGCTTAGGAGATAGAGGATTAGGCTAGTCTTAATAAAGGTCTGCACTGGAAATAAGAAAGCTTGGTTTCTGGCCAGGTGCAGTGGCTCATGCCTGAGACCTTGGTGCTTTGGGAGGCTGAGGCGGGAGGATCTCTTGAACTCAGGAGTTTGAAGTTGCAATGAGCTATGATTGCACCACTGCACTCCAGCCTGGTTGACAAGGAAAGACCCTGTCATAAAATAAATAAAATAAAACAAAATAAAAGATAAAAGAAAGCTTGGTTTCAGCTGTACCCTCTGAAACTCTATGTCTCTTGATGACTTTTCTAAACCTAAGTGTCTCCATCCGTGGAGGGGGATAACAAGGCCATGGGCACACCCAGCTGTGACTATCTCAGGAAGCAATGATGGGAATTCTATTATGACTTCTGCGGTGGTCCCTTCCTGTCTGATGGGAGGACATCATGGCTTATTCACAGCTCTTCATCCTGTAGACTCTGACACCAAAGGCCTCCTTCGGCCTCTCCTCAGGGGAATCTCAGAGCGGGAGCGTCCCTCCTTGCCCAGTGAAAGTCCTTCTCTCCTCTCCCATCCACCTAAGCCTTGGCCACAATCCTGAGACTTCCCCCAGAGGGACACAGTTCTCCTCTCTGCTCTGTTGCTCCCACGGCAACCCTGTTCCACTTCTCACCCTGACACAGGCTCTCTTTTCACAGGGGATCCTGTCGTTCAAAAATTCCTGGCCTGGGACAAAGACCTGAGGGTGTCAGACAAGGTAAGGTTGTTCTCCACTCAACTGTGTTCCTGCTTTAACACACGTCCTGGGGAAGGGTGCAGCGTCTAAACCCACAGTTTCTCTCCTCTCTCCCTCTACCATCTCCCACCTGCTGATTCCATACTCTTGGGCGCCCACGTTTTGATTTTTATTTTTTCAGAAACAGGGTCTCGTTCTGTTGCCCAGGCTGGAATGCAGTGTTGCCATCATAGCTCACTGCAGCCTCAGCCTCCTGGGCTCAAGTGATCCTCCCGCCTCGGCCTCTCCAATAGCTGGGACTCCAGGCGTGAGTCACCGCCCCCAGCTATTCTAGGTCTTCTCATAATTTGTCAGCATCTCCCTCGGGGCTCTGGTAGCCTGTTGCATAGTTGATGGGTGGCCCCTGCCTCTGCACAGGGTCCTTTGGAATCCAGGCCCTGGGCCAGTCTTGAAACTCCTGACCCCTATCCTCTCAGATCTTTGGGACAGTCCTTTGCCCCAGCTCACCAAGACCCTCCTGACATTAGCAGCCCTAGACACTCTCCCTCCAGTGATCCCATTGGAGCTCATCATCATGGGAGCATCACAGACCTCCCTCCCTCCGACTTCCCGGATTTGCAGCTGACTTTCAACACTCTCCACCCGCAAGCCCCCAATGAGCATAGTCACCCAACACTGAGGTTCCTTCTGTGATAGACAACCGCGCCCCAGCCCCTGTTCCCTTCTCTCCACCATCTTCCTCTTCCAGGATGTGACCAACCTTTCTCTCTCTCTACTCCCTTCTCTCCATCAGTATCTCCTGGCTATGGTCATAGCGTATTTTAGCCGTGCCGGCCTCTTCTCATGGCAATACCAACGCATTCATTTCTTCCTGGCTCTGTGAGTAGTTGCTTCTTCCCACCTGTCAATATCCAACACCCTGGGACAGTGGACAAAGTGGGATTCCAACCTTCCATCTATTTCTTTACCCTATTTCTCCTCTTTACTCTGTATATAAAAACGATAAGATCATACTATGGTGTTCTTAGTCTGTTCTTTCTAAAAACAAACACAAATGCAGTTGACAAATAGTAGAATCAAACAAAAGGAAACATAAACCCGTCCTAAGGGGAAAGGAAAGCCGTGGACACGACCCTGCTCCCCAAGCAAGCAGCCATTTCTGGTTCTCTCGTCTCTCTCCTTCCCATATCAACACCAAATGCAATTTTCCATCCTCCTTCTCCAGGTTCCCATGACAGAGGCAGAAATTCAGGTTGTCCTCGCATAACACAGATCCATCATCAAATACTCCCTGCTGGGCCTTCCTGGGAGTCCTGCCCCAAGCCAGGGGGCTTCCTAGTGCTGCCTGAATAGCTTTCCAAAGCACAGCTCCCAGCCCCCCTTCACTGCCCACCTGAACAACTTCCTTAGCTGATTTGTCTCTAAATGGAGGCCCGGGTCCACAGGGCGAATTCAACCCTCTCTGCAGTCCTTCTACCACCAAACCTGCCCACCATCTTCATGTTTCCTTGTTTGCTTTCGCCACTCCTTCCAAATGCCCTCCACTCCATTTTGATTTTGTGTTTTCTGTCTGGGTGTCCTGCACACATGTGGATCTGAAGGGAATGACCCATTCCTTAAAGTCAGTTCAACCCCACAGCCTTTGCGATGCCTCCCCTGATCTTCCAGCTTCTGCACGCCCACAGCACTTTAGCGACATCCTAGGATAATGTGACATTTTGGATTCGTTTATCTGCCCTCCTTTTCCCCAAACCCATCAGAGTAGACCCCTGTTGAAGGCAGGGTCTTGTCAAAATATCAAAGTTTTTGTTTTTATCTTTACCGGACAGAGACTTGCTCTGTCCCTCAGGCTGGACTGCAGTAGCCAGATCATAGCTCACCGCAGCCTCCATCTCCTAGGCTCTAGTGATGCTCCCACCTCAGCCTCCTGAGTAGCTGGGACTACCGGTGCATGCCACCACATCTAGCCAGTTTTTATGATTTTTAGTAGAGATGACGTTTTGCTATGTCACCCAGGCTGTTCTGGAACTCCTGGGTTCTCACCTCAGCCTCTCAGAGTGCTGGTATTATAGACATGAGCCACCCAATCAGCCAAAATATCAAAGTATTCCTGAAACACTCAGCACAATTCTTTTCATTTTGCAAGTGCTCATGTTATATTGACTCTATGGAATAATTCATATGGCATTTGCCTATAAGATAAATCTTTCCTTCTTTCCTTCATTCATTCATGTATTCATTTATTCAACAAAACCTTATGAAGTTCATCATATGTGCCAGGGAATAGGAAGGATGGGAAGGGAGAGTTCACAGCAATGCTTGTTGAATTAATGCACCAAGATAAACAAAGCCCTCTAGTGGCCTTTTGGTAGGTGAGAGATGATTTACAGAAACACACCAGTCAGTTCCTGTCCTTGGGGGCACTTATGATGCACGGGGGAAGACAGGTGTGTGCACACATGACAAGCAAGGAGGGTGTGGGAGGAACAGGGGTGGGGACTAGGATGAGGTGACGCCATCTGTCTTGTATAAGGATGGCAGGACACGTCCTTAGGATAAGACTTGGGTTGTTTTTAAATTCAGAGGGGGTCTTGCCATATTACCCAGACTGGTCCCTAACTCCTGGCCTCCAGTGATCCTCCTGCCTGGACTCCCAAAGTGCTGGGATTCCAAGCAAGAGCCACCACTCCCAGCCACCACTTGGATCATCTCCTTCCTGAAGGTGTGAGAGGCGCCCTTAGCAGGTCTCTGTCCAGCGGGGCCTCCTGAGGAAGGCAGGGCTCTCTGCAGGGCGGCTGTTGGTGCTGAGCTGAGGAAGGTCCCCTGCCCTCCTCTCTGAGAGGCTGCCCTCAGGAGGGGGTCCCTCCTGGTGGGGCCCCTGAGCAGCAACCTGATCTCTCTCCCCAGCTACCTGGCCAGTGACATGGAGGAGGACAACCAGGCCCCGAAACAAGACATCTTCTCCTTCCTCTACGGGAAGAACTACTCCCAGCGACCCTTGTTCCATAAGCTTCGATACCAGCTCCTCTGTTCCATGCGCTGGAGGACGTGGGTTTCCCCAGAGGAGATGGAGGAGGTAGGTGGGGCCATATGAGGAGGTGGGGGTGGGGAGGGATGGGGTGGATTGGAGGCTGGAGGAGGGCAGAGAGGGGTCTTCCTGGGGAATCCCTGGCTTCTCAAGTGGTGTGTGTTTTTCCAGATCCAGGCTTATGACCCAGAGCACTGGGTGTGGGCCCGAGATCGCACCCTCATTTCCTAGAGCTCCGGGGACATGGAGGCCTGAGGTCATCGGCCTGAGGGAAGGTACGTGTGTATCCTCCAGGGTAAAGGCAGAATATTCTCATCTATAAGAAAATCCAAGGAACTCAACTGCTTGATCCGGCTTCAAGCCTGGTCAACATGGCGACACCCCATCTCCACAAAAATACAAAACTGAGCCGGGCGTCCTGGTGGGCGCCTCTAGTCCCCACTACTCAGGAGCCTGAGGCGGAAGGAACAGCAGAGCCCCGGAGGTCGGGGCTGCAGTGAGCTGTGATTCTGCCACTGCACTCCAGCCGGGATGACAGAGTGACACTCTTTCTCAAAAATGAGAATACTACCTAGGTCCAGGGAGGTGCATTATGGTTGATACACTTGAGTTACTGATTTGGGGAAAGGATTCGGTGAAGATTTGGTTGACATCTTGTGCCGCTAACCACATTTAGGACCGAGCATTAGACTAAAACATGAGAGATTAAGGTTGGGGATTAGGAGTCTGGTCTGCTGGTTCCTGAGGTTGTCGCGTTAGACATGTTTGTAGCATGGTTAAAAGTTTAGATCTTAAGCAATATAAAGGGCACCAAGTGTGATGAAGTCCAAAGCCATGTCCTCCAAGGGTGCTCTACTCCCTGGGTGGACCCACCCAAAGTCCTTGCTATGAAGCAGATCACTGGGGCTAACCTGGGGTAAATTAAGTGATTTTTGGAGTCAAGCTCACCAAAGTGTGAGTACCAGAATCAAAAATGATGGTTCAGAATCAGGGTTGACAATAAAGGGTTAGAGATAAAATCGGATTTATATATTGCTCTGAACTCTAGTTAGGATTGACGTGGGATGGGAATAACCTTCCTATCTAGAGATCTCCCTCCTTGAAGTGTGACATCCTCTCTCTCACTTCCAGAACACTGGGCCCAGGGGAGATGGGAATTTTCAGCAGGAAGTTTATCGCGACGCTAATGCCAGACACCAGGAAGGGAGAGAGGAGCCTCCTGTGCAGATCATCTACAAGAAGCTGGACTCTTCTAGAAGGGGCAAAATAGAGTGACCAGGTTTTCCTCCTAGGAGCCATGGAGGTATTTCTAGGAGGCAGTGGAGGGAAAGTGAGAAACCAGGGGTGTTTCTGGTTCCACCCCTTCCTGCGGCAAAACCTCCCTTTTCACGTTGCTGAATCCCAGCCTCCCCTGGGCTGGAAGCTGGAGTTCCTGTTTCCTATGGACTTGGTTGCCACAGTCCAGAGCATTTGAAGGCACAGCGCGGGCACTCAGATTGTCACGGAATTCTTTGTAAAATATGAAATTACTGCCATAGGATTTTAAGAGATAGTTTAATAGATACTGTACATTTTATTGGTTTATTTTTCAAATGTTGGCCATAGAATTATTACTAGGTTGATTTAAAACAGTTTGGGGCTTTTGTAGTTTTGAAAACATGCTGTTCCTATAGAGTTCTCTGACGGTTGTTATATACACATAAATATAATTTAGTTTTCATTTTTAAGAGAGGATTCTTTTTATCGTCAATGTTTTCTCTTTAAATCGTTTTATCTATTATTAAATGTGCTCCTGAAGCGAGCACTCTTGTTATCTATGATACTGACCTAATATATCCATTATATTTATAGCTAGGTGGTAGTTCCCCTACATTCTTGTAAATAGAAATGTTTATTTTCTGTTTACTGTTGGTTACTGAATTGTGAGAATTCAGTTGTGATTTTTAACATGCCTTCCATATATACTAACATGTCCAAGATATACTATACAGTTTATTTGTTTATTTTGAAAATGATGGGCATGGCATTATTACTACATTTATTTAACTAGTTTAGAAATACAAGTATTTTTTAAAAGACACTGTTCTTATGAAGTTGTGTGATGGGTGTTACACCTATTATATACACATAGATATAATTCTGTTTTCATTTGTAAGAGAGGATTCTTTTTATCCTAAATGTTTTATTTTTAAATCTTTTTATCTGTTATTACATGTGCTGCTGAAGGGAGCACTGTTATGACCTAGAGTAGTTACATAATATATCTATTATATTTATAGCTAGGTGGCATTTCCCCGAAAGTCTTGTACAAATAAATTTTTATTTGATGTTGAGTGTTTGCTTGTTATTGAACTGTGAGAATTCAGACGTAATTTTTTAGCTTGTATTGAAAGGTTTGTATGTTACTTTAAAGAGGACATGTGTTTGAAAGGAGGACAGGAGCTGTGTGTTTCAAAGAGGACAGTGAGTGCACTGCGCTACCTGGGAAAATGCAATAAAGATGAAGTTTTCTCATCTTCACAACGACTGTGACCATATTGGTCTGGATTGCTTATTTGTTGTCCAATGACATTTTTGTTTAATGCGGTTTTAGTTATTTGAACAAATCTATTAACCCTGGAAAATAATGCTGAATCTTTGTGTTTGTTTGTTTGTTTGTTTTTGAGATGGAGTCTTGCTCTGTCACCCAGGCTGGAGTGCAGTGGCGCAATCTCGGCTCACTGCAAGCTCCACCTCCTGTGTTCACGCCATTCTCCTGCCTCAGCCTCCCAAGTAGCTGGGACTACAGGCACAGGCCACCATGCTCGGCTAATTTTTTGTATTTTTAGCAGAAACGGGGTTTCACCGTGTTAGTCAGGATGGTCTTGATCTCCCGACCTCGTGATCCATCCGCCTCGGCCTCCCAAAGTGCTGGGATTACAGGCGTGAGCCACCTCCCCTGGCACTTTATTTTATTTTATTTTATTTTATTTTATTTTATTTTATTTATTTATTTATTTATTTGAGACAAGGATCTTGTCCCATTCCCCAGGCTGAAATGCAGTGGCTCAATCTCGGCTCACTGCAACCTCCACCTCCCAAGTTCAAGCAATTCTCTGGTCTCAGCCTCCTGAGAAGCTGGGATTAAAGGCGCCTGCCACCACGCCCAGCTAATTTCTGTATTTTTCGTAGAGGCACCATTTCACCATGTTGGCCGGGCTGGTCTCCAACTCTTGACCTCAGGTGGTCCGTCCCCCTCGGCCACCCAAAGTGCTAGGATTACAGGTGTGAGACACTGCATTGCATTCGGCCCATACAGTAAAACTCTTTATGAGAGGAGGGAAGTATCTCGGGTTAGTTAGTAGACATCAAATCACTGAAGTCAATGAACTCTGAGGAGATGCTTGACAGACACACAAGATAAGGAGGAGGAGGTTGCAAAGTGTTGATGTTTGTGTAACCACAAGCATGGCTGAGCCTAGAATGCAATTACTATTCCAGCACATGGAACCGTGAAGCTATTGTTACAGATTACCTTCATTCTAGGACCCTGGTGTCGCCAATACCATAAACCACATGCAAATGAGGCAAGTAAGATCTGGGAGGAATTTGAGAAGCGTTTGTGCAATGTCCAGGGGTGAACTTATAATGGGATGAACTTAGGGAGTTAACAAGAGTCTGCACTGACCCTGAACACTCCAAACATTCTTGGGATGGCCAGGCACAGTGGCTCATGCCTGTCATTTCAGCACTTTGGGAGGCCCAGGTGGGCAGATGGTTTGAGCCCAGAAGTTCAAGAGCAGCCTGGGCAACATGGCGAAACACACCTCTATAAAAATACAAAACTGGGCCTGGCACGGTGGCTCAAGCCTGTAATCCCAGCACTTTGGGAGGCCGAGGTGGGCAGCTCACGAGATCAGGAGATCGAAACCATCCTGGTTGACATGGTGAAACCCTGTCTCTACAAAAAAAAATACAAAAAATTAGCCGGGCGTAGTGGCATGCGCCTGTAGTCCCAGCTACTCAGGAGGCTGAGGCAGGAGAATCACTTGAACCTGGGAGGTAGAGGTGGCAGTGAGCCTAGATCACGCCACTGCACTCCAGCCTGGGTGTGACAGAGCGAGACTCCATCTCAAAAAGAAAAAATACGAAACTTAGCCAGGTGTGGTGGTGCACACCTGCAGTCGCAGCTACCCAGGAGGCTGAGGTGGGAGGATTGCTTGGGCCTGGGAGGTTGAGGCTGCATGAGCCGTGATCATACCGCTGCACTCCAGCCTGGGCAACAGAGCAGGACCCTGTCTCAAAAAAAAAAAAATTTCAAAACATTCTTGGGGACTGCAGGTCTGTTGTATCTATCTGCCAATGATGTAGTCACAGGGTAAACAGACCAAATATTGCCCACATCTCCTGTTTAGTGCCATCTCTGCTGTTAGAGAATCCCAAGCCTAGAAGGAGGGAAAGCTAATTCTTCTGCTGACTTGGTGAATCTGCCTGTGTGACTGGCTATTGGTCAGCCTGCCATGGATTGCTGCCTGAGTTGCCTTCCTGTCCCTTGCTGCATCCAATCAGGGTCCAACCAATCCACTCAAAAGTATTAGGATGAGTAGCAGTAAGCATGAAAAATACAGGATTACTTTCCAGAATACATAAAGACCTTCTATAAATCAATAAAAATGCAAAGCAACTTGATGTTTAAAATGCGCATGAAACATGAACAGGAGACTCACAGAAGAAGAAATGGCTGTATACAGATGAGTAACTTCACCTATCAGACTGGCAAAATTTAAGAGATTGGTAATATAGCATGTTAGTGAGTGTCTTAGTCAGTTTGTTCTGTTCTAACCAATTCTCATAGACTGGGAAACTTAAAACATTTCTTTCTCACATTTCTGGAGGCTGAGAAGTCCAAGATCAAGGTGCCAGGACAGGCAGTGTCTGGTGAGGGCCCATTTGCTGGTTTGCAGACTGGAAATCTTAAACATTTCTTTCTCATAGTTCTAGAGGCCAGGAAGTCCAAGATCAAGGTGCCAGGAGAAGCAGCATCTGCTGAAAGTCAGCTTGCTGGTTTGCCGATGGCTGTCTTCCTGTTGCTCCCTCACATGGCAGAGAGCAAAGAGAGAGAAAGCAAGCTGTCTCTTTTGTTAAAAGGGCACTAAAGCTATCATGAGGGTACCACCCTTAGGAGCTAATACATCCCAAAGGCTCTATATCCAAGTACAATTATATTGGAGATTAGGGTTTGATATGGTTTGTCTGTGTCCCCATTCAAATCTCAACTTGAATTGTATCTCCCAGAATTCCCACATGTCATGAGAGGGACCCAGGCAGAGGTAATTGAATTGTGGTGGCCGGTCTTTCCTGTGCTATTCTCCTGATAGTGAATAAGTCTCAGCAGATCTGATGGGTTTATCAGGAGTTTCCACTCTTGCTTCCCTTGCATTTTCTCCTGCCACCACCATGTAAGAAGTGCCTGTCGCCTCCCGCCATGACTCAGGCCTCCCAGCCATGTGGAACTGTAAGTCCAATTAAACCTCTTTTTCTTTTCAGACTTGGATATGTCTTTATCAGCAGCACGAAAACGGACTAAGACAGGGTTTCAACATATGAAGTTTGAGGTGGGGCACGGATTCAGTTCACAGCAGTGAGGATGCAGGGAAATGAAGACTCTCTACACTTTGGGTTGGAATTTAAACTTGCAAATTAGACTTGTAAAGTCTTCAGAGACTCACATATGACTTGCGAGATCAAGGCTGTGTTCTGGCAGGTCTCTCACCGCTGGCAAAAAAAACAGAAAAGTATCATTCCCATTGAATATCCTGCTACATAATGAATTTTCACATTGAACATTTAATTTCCCATTTAAATAAACCCATCTGGAATTTGATTTCTATATGTGTTTCTTTTTTCCAAATAATTAGCTAGTTATCCCAGCACCATTTGTGGCATAATCTACACTTTCCCCACTAGGATATGCCATAATAGCATATAATGCATTCCTATAGAAACTTGAGACTCTTTCTGGATTTTCTATTCTGTTTATTGTATCAAGGATCATAAACTGGGTCCCTCTACCCCATTTCAGGGCTCCAGATGTGTTTTTGATCTTGTTTTCATTTTTGTCAGAAGTGTGTTTGAATATTGTCAATTTTCATGCCTTTAGGCAGCTCACAAAGTCAGGCCTATCTTAGAGCAAGGTACTTGCCCAAGCCCTTAGAGCACTTGAGGATTTTGCCTGGAGTGGCACTAGCAACATGCTGTTTTAACACTTTCACCTTAGAGCACATTTTGGTGTCTGGCAGTGGACATTCCCTCTCATTCTTCTTTTGTGATGGTTCCTTAAGTACTCAATTCTCTAGATAAACTTTTACATTGTTTTGTCAACATCTGCGGGGGGAAAAACTCTCTGAGATTTTGATTGCAATCGCATTAAATTCCTAAATTCATTTGGATTGAATGTACAGTTTTACCATATTGAAACATCATTTAGACATTTTGTAAGTCTCTATTCAGTTCTTTTATATTCTCAGTGAAAATTTTTAGTGTTTCTTCTTTTAATTGAGATGTGGTCTCACTCTGTCACCCAGGCTTGAGTGCAGTGGCGTTAACTCGCCTCACTGCAGCCTTCGCCTCCCAGGCTCAAATGATCCTCCCACTTCAACCTCCCGAGTAGCTGGCAGTACAGGCAGGCGCCACCACACCCAGGCTAGTTTTTTATACTTTGGTGGAGACAGGGTTTCGCCAAGTTGCCCAGGCTGGTCTTGCACTCCTGCGCTCAAGCAATCCTCCTGCCTTGGCCTCCCAAAGTGCTGGAATTCCAGTTGTGAGCCAATGTTAGGGGGCTTGTCGACCAGCATACAGGGGCCTTGGAGGCTGCTTCAAACGTTCCCACTAAGCCAAGGATACAAAGCCTGGTGACAGCCCTCCCATGGGAGGCCCGGGTCTTACTTACCTCGCTCAAAAAATCTTTCCTGCTCATTTCATTTGAGAGTGATTTTGCTTTCTTTGGGATCTCTATTGCGCTGCCCCACCCAGAGAGTTCCAAATCTGAATGGACTCCAATGATGAAGTTAAATCAGCCCCCACCTCAGTCCTTTGGAATTCGAATCTGTGGGGCTGAGTCCTGGCATCTCTATCTTAATGTTCCTAGTTGAGATCCTTAGGCTGAAAGGCTGGTATTTGCAAAGCACTTCTTCTCCTCCAAACTCAGCCTCCGAACTAGCTGGGACTACAGGTGTGTGCCACCACACCAGGCTAATTTTAAATTGTTTTGGAGAGACGGAGTCTCACAACGTTACTCAGACTCGTCTCCAACTCCTGGGTTCAAGTGATTCTCCAGCCTTGGCCTCCCAAAGTGTAGGGATGACAGGCAGGAGCCACCATGCCAGCCAATAAAGCCCTTCTGTTTCACTCGAATGATATCTTTGGTGCATAGCTACAGCCATTGTTGTATTAACCTGCATCACTGAAGGAAAAGAGAAGGGGAGAAGTGATAGTTTTGCTTTTCCCTGAACATATCAGATGAAACCTGAACTGTTTAGCTCATTTTTGGACAATGTATTGACATAATTGAAGATGGCTGCCTTATTGTAGCCTGTCTACAGAAGGTGCCTAGAAGACAGAGGAATATGCAAAACTGGCTTGAAGAGTGATTAATCAGAACTTTACGTGGTACAGAAGAGAAATTTTAAAGGCAACAGAATATTGATCTTCTAATGTTTGAAAGCCTATTAAATAGGAGAGAAAGATGATTTTCTGCTTTGTTGTCAAAGGATCCAACCAGTTCTGATGGTTGAAAGCATCATGAATGCGAAGGTGCACTCAACGTAAGCAGAGTTTCCGAACAATTGGACTTCCACAGCGATGGGATCTGCCTCCTCATTCAGTTGTGCCTTTCCCATCAGCGAGAGACTCCTAGGAGCCCATTAGGAAGCTGTGCCAGAACTCACAGGTTCTTTGGATGGTATCTGAGATAGTATCCAGCTCTTACATTTTTATTTTTTCCGAAAAAAATATTTTTGAGACTGAGTCTCACTCTGTCCTCCAGGCTGGTGTGCAGTGGTGCAATCATAGCTCACTGCAGCCTCAAATACCTGGGCTGAAGCAATCCTCCTGCCTCAGCCTCCCAAGTACTGGGACCACAGGTGTGTGCCACGATTCCTGATTACTTTGTTTATATTTTGTAGAGATGACGTTTTGCTATGTTGCCCAGACTAATCTTGAACTCCTAACCTCAAGTGACGCTCCTGCCTTGGCCTCCCAAAGGAGGGGGATTATGAGCAGGAGCCCCTGGGCCTGGCTGAGATTTTTCCCCTTAGTCTTTTTATACACAGGATATTTTATTCATAAAATACATAAATAGTAGGAAAATTTTGGGGTCAAGTGAAATGGATATGTTGTAATAGTTGATATATAGACCAGAGTTCCTTAGCTGAACTGGAGGGGCAGGCTTTAGGTGATCCATGGATGCCCTGAACTTGTGGACACCATTGAAAATCTGTACGAACCCACGGACAGTCTCCTGTGATTTTCATTCCTCAAAATGTCTCTTGGACTCAAAGATGCCTGAGAGCAAAGGATGCGTGTTCCCCTACTATAGGATCCAGGATAGTGAATATCAGTAAACATTCAGCAAAAAAGCTTTGCCACATTGAGTACTTCCACTTAACATCTCCATTCAACAAGTCAATTTACCCAGGATCTCCTGTATATGTTAATCTCACTCTTGGAAGGTCTCATCATTCTGCTTACCCTAAATTTCCTTCCACCTTCCTCCCTCTCTCACCAGACTAGACTCTGAAATGGGAAGGAGAGGCGGGGAAGAGAGCCCAACACCCCCTCAAGTTTAGAGTGGAGAGGACACAGCCTCTGCTGGGACAGGGAAAAGAGGAATGTGGAGACCCTGAGGATGCTTTTGGACAATGCTCAGAGGTTGGGACATTGCCAGGAGATACCATTCACCCCGGATCTCCAAGAAAAGAGATCAGTCTGGCAGTTACATGTGTTTTTCTTCAAACTAGTTGCCAGCTTGGAACGACCGATGACATCAGAGATTCCGACTTTCCTGATTGGAGGGAGCGGACTCTGGTTGCTTGGGAGTTCAGGTGGACAACAGCAACTTCTCAAAACTGCTCTTCACTCCTAACTTCTCTCGAGCCTCTAGAAGAGAAACGGACTCTTCTGGGCCCTAACGGAGTCTGGAAGAAGGCTTTGGACAGAACAGGGACTAGGTTTTGTGGACAGAAACAAAGTGTTTGGGAGAGATTATGGCCAGTGGTCAAGCGCGCCCCCCGTTTGAGGAGGAGAGCCCCCAGCCTAGCACAACGGTGCGGTCCCCCGAGGTGGTGGTGGATGATGAAGTGCCAGGACCATCAGGTGAGGTGACTGGAGGGAGCAGCGATAGGAGATGATTGACTGAGGAGAGGGAAGGGGGCCAGTTACTGGGAATCTGAAGCACCTGAGTAGGGTGTGTGGGAAAGAAACGACGGACTCAGGAAGCCAGGGATCGGGGAAGGAGGGTGCAGGGAATGGGGCCAAGCATGGCCACGTGGAAAGAAAGTCTGGGGAGCAATGAAGGGGGTCAGGACATGTGCTCAAAAGATGAGAGAGGAAGGCCGAGGCGGACGGATCACGAGGTCAGAAGATCGAGACCATCCTGGTTAACACGATGAAACCCTGTCTCTACCAAAAATACAAAAGTGAGTTGGGCATGGTGGTGCGTGCCTGTAGTCCCAGCTACTCAAGAGGCTGAGGCAGGAGAATCATTTGAACCCAGAAGGCGGAGGTTGCAGTGAACCAAGATTGTGCCACTGCACTCCAGTCTGGGCAACAAGAGGGAGACTCCATCTCAAAAAAAAAAAAGAGAGAGAGAGACAGAGAGCAGACAGAGCTCAAGGGAAGGTTTCCATTTTTCTCCAATTGAAAGTTCTTATCTGTAATGAGGAAATGTTTTGAGGACAGAGAGCTGGAAGAATGGGGAGGTGAGGGAGAGGCAGATGGGGATCAGCAAAGGAGAAAGGTGGAAACATGGCTTGGAGAAGCTGACAGTCTGCGAGGCTTGGGAGGATGGAAGAGTAGTTTGAGGTTCCTGGGTCGGGGCCTCTAAGGTGATCAATGGCGGAAACATGACACCACGGCCTGGTTTCTTCACTCAGCCCCTTGGATAGATCCCAGCCCCCAGCCTCAATCCCTTGGCCTGAAAAGGAAGAGCGAATGGTCAGACGAATCCGAGGAGGAGCTGGAGGAGGAGCTGGAGTTGGAGCGCGCCCCTGAGCCCGAGGACACCTGGGTGGTGGAGACGCTGTGTGGGCTCAAGATGAAGCTGAAGCGAAAGCGAGCATCCTCCGTGCTCCCTGAGCACCACGAGGCCTTCAACAGGCTCCTTGGTAGGAGGATACCCCAAAAAGCACCTCCAACCCTGTTCTTTTAAAAAAGTGGAATCTTTCAATAATCACACTTTCCCAATAAGAAGAATATGCCCTCCTGGGGGGTGAGCGCTCCATGCAGGAGGAGGAGGCTCAGGACATAGAGGATTAGGCTAGTCTTAATAAAGGTCTGCACTGGAAATAAGAAAGCTTGGTTTCTGGCCAGGTGCAGTGGCTCATGCCTGAGACCTTGGTGCTTTGGGAGGCTGAGGCGGGAGGATCTCTTGAACTCAGGAGTTTGAAGTTGCAATGAGCTATGATTGCACCACTGCACTCCAGCCTGGTTGACAAGGAAAGACCCTGTCATAAAATAAATAAAATAAAATAAAATAAAATAAAAGATAAAAGAGAGCTTGGTTTCAGCTGTACCCTCTGAAACTCTATGTCTCTTGATGACTTTTCTAAACTTAAGTGTCTCCATCCGTGGAGGGGGATAACAAGGCCATGGGCACACCCAGCTGTGACTGTCTCAGGAAGCAATGATGGGAATTCTATTATGACTTCTGCGGTGGTCCCTTCCTGTCTGATGGGAGGACATCATGGCTTATTCACAGCTCTTCATCCTGTAGACTCTGACACCAAAGGCCTCCTTCGGCCTCTCCTCAGGGGAATCTCAGAGCGGGAGCGTCCCTCCTTGCCCAGTGAAAGTCCTTCTCTCCTCTCCCATCCACCTAAGCCTTGGCCACAATCCTGAGACTTCCCCCAGAGGGACACAGTTCTCCTCTCTGCTCTGTTGCTCCCACGGCAACCCTGTTCCACTTCTCACCCTGACACAGGCTCTCTTTTCACAGGGGATCCTGTCGTTCAAAAATTCCTGGCCTGGGACAAAGACCTGAGGGTGTCAGACAAGGTAAGGTTGTTCTCCACTCAACTGTGTTCCTGCTTTAACACACGTCCTGGGGAAGGGTGCAGCGTCTAAACCCACAGTTTCTCTCCTCTCTCCCTCTACCATCTCCCACCTGCTGATTCCATACTCTTGGGCGCCCATGTTTTGATTTTTATTTTGTCAGAAACAGGGTCTCGTTCTGTTGCCCAGGCTGGAATGCAGTGTTGCCATCATAGCTCACTGCAGCCTCAGCCTCCTGGGCTCAAGTGATCCTCCCGCCTCGGCCTCTCCAATAGCTGGGACTCCAGGCGTGAGTCACCGCCCCCAGCTATTCTAGGTCTTCTCATAATTTGTCAGCATCTCCCTCGGGGCTCTGGTAGCCTGTTGCATAGTTGATGGGTGGCCCCTGCCTCTGCACAGGGTCCTTTGGAATCCAGGCCCTGGGCCAGTCTTGAAACTCCTGACCCCTATCCTCTCAGATCTTTGGGACAGTCCTTTGCCCCAGCTCACCAAGACCCTCCTGACATTAGCAGCCCTAGACACTCTCCCTCCAGTGATCCCATTGGAGCTCATCATCATGGGAGCATCACAGACCTCCCTCCCTCCGACTTCCCGGATTTGCAGCTGACTTTCAACACTCTCCACCCGCAAGCCCCCAATGAGCATAGTCACCCAACACTGAGGTTCCTTCTGTGATAGACAACCGCGCCCCAGCCCCTGTTCCCTTCTCTCCACCATCTTCCTCTTCCAGGATGTGACCAACCTTTCTCTCTCTCTACTCCCTTCTCTCCATCAGCATCTCCTGGCTATGGTCATAGCGTATTTTAGCCGTGCCGGCCTCTTCTCATGGCAATACCAACGCATTCATTTCTTCCTGGCTCTGTGAGTAGTTTGCTTCTTCCCACCTGTCAATATCCAACACCCTGGGACAGTGGACAAAGTGGGATTCCAACCTTCCATCTATTTTTTTACCCTATTTCTCCTCTTTACTCTGTATATAAAAACGATAAGATTATACTATGGTGTTCTTAGTCTGTTCTTTCTAAAAACAAACACAAATGCAGTTGACAAATAGTAGAATCAAACAAAAGGAAACATAAACCCGTCCTAAGGGGAAAGGAAAGCTGTGGACATGACCCTGCTCCCCAAGCAAGCAGCCATTTCTGGTTCTCTCGTCTCTCTCCTTCCCATATCAACACCAAATGCAATTTTCCATCCTCCTTCTCCAGGTTCCCATGACAGAGGCAGAAATTCAGGTCATCCTCACATAACACAGATCCATCATCAAATACTCCCTGCTGGGCCTTCCTGCGAGTCCTGCCCCAAGCCAGGGGGCTTCCTAGTGCTGCCTGAATAGCTTTCCAAAGCACAGCTCCCACCCCCCCCCTTTCACTGCCCACCTGAACAACCTCCTTAGCTGATTTGTCTCTAAATGGAGGCCCGGGTCCACCAGGCGAATTCAACCCTCTCTGCAGTCCTTCTACCACCAAACCTGCCCACCATCTTCATGTTTCCTTGTTTGCTTTCGCCACTCCTTCCAAATGCCCTCCACTCCATTTTGATTTTGTGTTTTCTGTCTGGGTGTCCTGCACACATGTGGATCTGAAGGGAATGACCCATTCCTTAAAGTCAGTTCAACCCCACAGCCTTTGCGATGCCTCCCCTGATCTTCCAGCTTCTGCACGCCCACAGCACTTTAGCGACATCCTAGGATAATGTGACATTTTGGATTCGTTTATCTGCCCTCCTTTTCCCCAAACCCATCAGAGTAGACCCCTGTTGAAGGCAGGGTCTTGTCAAAATATCAAAGTTTTTGTTTTTATCTTTACCGGACAGAGACTTGCTCTGTCCCTCAGGCTGGACTGCAGTAGCCAGATCATAGCTCACCGCAGCCTCCATCTCCTAGGCTCTAGTGATGCTCCCACCTCAGCCTCCTGAGTAGCTGGGACTACCGGTGCATGCCACCACATCTAGCCAGTTTTTATGATTTTTAGTAGAGATGACGTTTTGCTATGTCACCCAGGCTGTTCTGGAACTCCTGGGTTCTCACCTCAGCCTCTCAGAGTGCTGGTATTATAGACATGAGCCACCCAATCAGCCAAAATATCAAAGTATTCCTGAAACACTCAGCACAATTCTTTTCATTTTGCAAGTGCTCATGTTATATTGACTCTATGGAATAATTCATATGGCATTTGCCTATAAGATAAATCCTTCTTTCCTTCATTCATTCATGTATTCATTTATTCAACAAAACCTTATGAAGTTCATCATATGTGCCAGGGAATAGGAAGGATGGGAAGGGAGAGTTCACAGCAATGCTTGTTGAATTAATGCACCAAGATAAACAAAGCCCTCTAGTGGCCTTTTGGTAGGTGAGAGATGATTTACAGAAGCACACCAGTCAGTTCCTGTCCTTGGGGGCACTTATGATGCACGGGGGAAGACAGGTGTGTGCATACATGACAAGGAAGGAGGGTGTGGGAGGAACAGGGGTGGGGACCAGGATGAGGTGACGCCATCTGTCTTGTATAAGGATGGCAGGACACATCCTTAGGATAAGACTTGGGTTGTTTTTAAATTCAGAGGGGGTCTTGCCATATTACCCAGACTGGTCCCTAACTCCTGGCCTCCAGTGATTCTCCTGCCTGGACTCCCAAAGTGCTGGGATTCCAAGCAAGAGCCACCACTCCCAGCCACCACTTGGATCATCTCCTTCCTGAAGGTGTGAGAGGCGCCCTTAGCAGGTCTCTGTCCAGCGGGGCCTCCTGAGGAAGGCAGGGCTCTCTGCAGGGCGGCTGTTGGTGCTGAGCTGAGGAAGGTCCCCTGCCCTCCTCTCTGAGAGGCTGCCCTCAGGCAGGGGTCCCTCCTGGTGGGGCCCCTGAGCAGCAACCTGATCTCTCTCCCCAGCTACCTGGCCAGTGACATGGAGGAGGACAACCAGGCCCCGAAACAAGACATCTTCTCCTTCCTCTACGGGAAGAACTACTCCCAGCGACCCTTGTTCCATAAGCTTCGATACCAGCTCCTCTGTTCCATGCGCTGGAGGACGTGGGTTTCCCCAGAGGAGATGGAGGAGGTAGGTGGGGCCATATGAGGAGGTGGGGGTGGGGAGGGATGGGGTGGATTGGAGGCTGGAGGAGGGCAGAGAGGGGTCTTCCTGGGGAATCCCTGGCTTCTCAAGTGGTGTGTGTTTTTCCAGATCCAGGCTTATGACCCAGAGCACTGGGTGTGGGCCCGAGATCGCACCCTCATTTCCTAGAGCTCCGGGGACATGGAGGCCTGAGGTCATCGGCCTGAGGGAAGGTACGTGTGTATCCTCCAGGGTAAAGGCAGAATATTCTCATCTATAAGAAAATCCAAGGAACTCAACTGCTTGATCCGGCTTCAAGCCTGGTCAACATGGCGACACCCCATCTCCACAAAAATACAAAACTGAGCCGGGCGTCCTGGTGGGCGCCTCTAGTCCCCACTACTCAGGAGCCTGAGGCGGAAGGAACAGCAGAGCCCCGGAGGTCGGGGCTGCAGTGAGCTGTGATTCTGCCACTGCACTCCAGCCGGGACGACAGAGTGACACTCTTTCTCAAAAATGAGAATACTACCTAGGTCCAGGGAGGTGCATTATGGTTGATACACTTGAGTTACTGATTTGGGGAAAGGATTCGGTGAAGATTTGGTTGACATCTTGTGCCGCTAACCACATTTAGGACCGAGCATTAGACTAAAACATGAGAGATTAAGGTTGGGGATTAGGAGTCTGGTCTGCTGGTTCCTGAGGTTGTCGCGTTAGACATGTTTGTAGCATGGTTAAAAGTTTAGATCTTAAGCAATATAAAGGGCACCAAGTGTGATGAAGTCCAAAGCCATGTCCTCCAAGGGTGCTCTACTCCCTGGGTGGACCCACCCAAAGTCCTTGCTATGAAGCAGATCACTGGGGCTAACCTGGGGTATATTAAGTGATTTTTGGAGTCAAGCTCACCAAAGTGTGAGTACCAGAATCAAAACTGATGGTTCAGAATCAGGGTTGACAATAAAGGGTTAGAGATAAAATCGGATTTATATATTGCTCTGAACTCTAGTTAGGATTGACGTGGGATGGGAATAACCTTCCTATCTAGAGATCTCCCTCCTTGAAGTGTGACATCCTCTCTCTCACTTCCAGAACACTGGGCCCAGGGGAGATGGGAATTTTCAGCAGGAAGTTTATCGCGACGCTAATGCCAGACGCCAGGAAGGGAGAGAGGAGCCTCCTGTGCAGATCATCTACAAGAAGCTGGACTCTTCTAGAAGGGGCAAAATAGAGTGACCAGGTTTTCCTCCTAGGAGCCATGGAGGTATTTCTAGGAGGCAGTGGAGGGAAAGTGAGAAACCAGGGGTGTTTCTGGTTCCACCCCTTCCTGCGGCAAAACCTCCCTTTTCACGTTGCTGAATCCCAGCCTCCCCTGGGCTGGAAGCTGGAGTTCCTGTTTCCTATGGACTTGGTTGCCACAGTCCAGAGCATTTGAAGGCACAGCGTGGGCACTCAGATTGTCACGGAATTCTTTGTAAAATATGAAATTACTGCCATAGGATTTTAAGAGATAGTTTAATAGATACTGTACATTTTATTGGTTTATTTTTCAAATGTTGGCCATAGAATTATTACTAGGTTGATTTAAAATAGTTTGGGGTTTTTGTAGTTTTGAAAACATGCTGTTCCTATAGAGTTCTCTGACGGTTGTTATATACACATAAATATAATTTAGTTTTCATTTTTAAGAGAGGATTCTTTTTATCGTCAATGTTTTCTCTTTAAATCGTTTCATCTATTATTAAATGTGCTCCTGAAGCGAGCACTCTTGTTATCTATGATACTGACCTAATATATCCATTATATTTATAGCTAGGTGGTAGTTCCCCTACATTCTTGTAAATAGAAATGTTTATTTTCTGTTTACTGTTGGTTACTGAATTGTGAGAATTCAGTTGTGATTTTTAACACGCCTTCCATATATACTAACATGTCCAATATATACTATACAGTTTATTTGTTTATTTTGAAAATGATGGGCATGGCATTATTACTACATTTATTTAACTAGTTTAGAAATACAAGTATTTTTTAAAAGACACTGTTCTTATGAAGTTGTGTGATGGGTGTTACACCTATTATATACACATAGATATAATTCTGTTTTCATTTGTAAGAGAGGATTCTTTTTATCCTAAATGTTTTATTTTTAAATCTTTTTATCTGTTATTACATGTGCTGCTGAAGGGAGCACTGTTATGACCTAGAGTAGTTACATAATATATCTATTATATTTATAGCTAGGTGGCATTTCCCCGAAAGTCTTGTAGAAATAAATTTTTATTTGATGTTGAGTGTTTGCTTGTTATTGAACTGTGAGAATTCAGACGTAATTTTTTAGCTTGTATTGAAAGGTTTGTATGTTACTTTAAAGAGGACATGTGTTTGAAAGGAGGACAGGAGCTGTGTGTTTCAAAGAGGACAGTGAGTGCACTGCGCTACCTGGGAAAATGCAATAAAGATGAAGTTTTCTCATCTTCACAACGACTGTGACCATATTGGTCTGGATTGCTTATTTGTTGTCCAATGACATTTTTATTTAATGCGGTTTTAGTTATTTGAACAAATCTATTAACCCTGGAAAATAATGCTGAATCTTTGTGTTTCTTTGTTTGTTTTTGAGATGGAGTCTTGCTCTGTCACCCAGGCTGGAGTGCAGTGGCGCAATCTCGGCTCACTGCAAGCTCCACCTCCTGTGTTCATGCCATTCTCCTGCCTCAGCCTCCCAAGTAGCTGGGACTACAGGCACAGGCCACCATGCTCGGCTAATTTTTTGTATTTTTAGCAGAAACGGGGTTTCACCATGTTAGTCAGGATGGTCTTGATCTCCCGACCTCGTGATCCATCCGCCTCGGCCTCCCAAAGTGCTGGGATTACAGGCGTGAGCCACCTCCCCTGGCACTTTATTTTATTTTATTTTATTTTATTTTATTTTATTTTATTTTATTTTATTTTATTTATTTATTTATTTGAGACAAGGATCTTGTCCCATTCCCCAGGCTGAAATGCAGTGGCTCAATCTCGGCTCACTGCAACCTCCACCTCCCAAGTTCAAGCAATTCTCTTGTCTCAGCCTCCGGAGAAGCTCGGATTAAAGGCGCCTGCCACCACGCACAGCTAATTTCTGTATTTTTCGTAGAGGCACCATTTCACCATGTTGGCCGGGCTGGTCTCCAACTCTTGACCTCAGGTGGTCCGTCCCCCTCGGCCACCCAAAGTGCTAGGATTACAGGTGTGAGACACTGCACTGCATTCGGCCCATACAGTAAAACTATTTATGAGAGGAGGGAAGCATCTCGGGTTAGTTAGTAGACATCAAATCACTGAAGTCAATGAACTCTGAGGAGATGCTTGACAGACACACAAGATAAGGAGCAGGAGGTTGCAAAGTGTTGATGTTTGTGTAACCACAAGCATGGCTGAGCCTAGAATGCAATTACTATTCCAGCACATGGAACCGTGAAGCTATTGTTACAGATTACCTTCATTCTAGGACCCTGGTGTCGCCAATACCATAAACCACATGCAAATGAGGCAAGTAAGATCTGGGAGGAATTTGAGAAGCGTTTGTGCAATGTCCAGGGGTGAACTTATAATGGGATGAACTTAGGGAGTTAACAAGAGTCTGCACTGACCCTGAACACTCCAAACATTCTTGGGATGGCCAGGCACAGTGGCTCATGCCTGTCATTTCAGCACTTTGGGAGGCCCAGGTGGGCAGATGGTTTGAGCCCAGAAGTTCAAGAGCAGCCTGGGCAACATGGCGAAACACACCTCTATAAAAATACAAAACTGGGCCTGGCACGGTGGCTCAAGCCTGTAATCCCAGCACTTTGGGAGGCCGAGGTGGGCAGATCACGAGATCAGGAGATCGAAACCATCCTGGCTGACATGGTGAAACCCTGTCTCTACAAAAAAAAATACAAAAAATTAGCCGGGCGTAGTGGCATGCGCCTGTAGTCCCAGCTACTCAGGAGGCTGAGGCAGGAGAATCACTTGAACCTGGGAGGTAGAGGTGGCAGTGAGCCTAGATCATGCCACTGCACTCCAGCCTGGGTGTGACAGAGCGAGACTCCATCTCAAAAAGAAAAAATACGAAACTTAGCCAGGTGTGGTGGTGCACACCTGCAGTCCCAGCTACCCAGGAGGCTGAGGTGGGAGGATTGCTTGGGCCTGGGAGGTTGAGGCTGCATGAGCCGTGATCATACCACTGCACTCCAGCCTGGGCAACAGAGCAGGACCCTGTCTCAAAAAAAAAAAATTTCAAAACATTCTTGGGGACTGCAGGTCTGTTGTATCTATCTGCCAATGATGTAGTCACAGGGTAAACAGACCAAATATTGCCCACATCTCCTGTTTAGTGCCATCTCTGCTGTTGGAGAATCCCAAGCCTAGAAGGAGGGAAAGCTCATTCTTCTGCTGACTTGGTGAATCTGCCTGTGTGACTGGCTATTGGTCAGCCTGCCATGGATTGCTGCCTGAGTTGCCTTCCTGTCCCTTGCTGCATCCAATCAGGGTCCAACCAATCCACTCAAAAGTATCAGGATGAGTAGCAGTAAGCATGAAAAATACAGGATTACTTTCCAGAATACATAAAGACCTTCTATAAATCAATAAAAATGCAAAGCAACTTGATGTTTAAAATGTGCATGAAACATGAACAGGAGACTCACAGAAGAAGAAATGGCTGTATACAGATGAGTAACTTCACCTATCAGACTGGCAAAATTTAAGAGATTGGTAATATAGCATGTTAGTGAGTGTCTTAGTCAGTTTGTTCTGTTCTAACCAATTCTCATAGACTGGGAAACTTAAAACATTTCTTTCTCACATTTCTGGAGGCTGAGAAGTCCAAGATCAAGGTGCCAGGACAGGCAGTGTCTGGTGAGGGCCCATTTGCTGGTTTGCAGACTGGAAATCTTAAACATTTCTTTCTCATAGTTCTAGAGGCCAGGAAGTCCAAGATCAAGGTGCCAGGAGAAGCAGCATCTGCTGAAAGTCAGCTTGCTGGTTTGCAGATGGCTGTCTTCCTGTTGCTCCCTCACATGGCAGAGAGCAAAGAGAGAGAAAGCAAGCTGTCTCTTTTGTTAAAAGGGCACTAAAGCTATCATGAGGGTACCACCCTTAGGAGCTAATACATCCCAAAGGCTCTATATCCAAGTACAATTATATTGGAGATTAGGGTTTGATATGGTTTGTCTGTGTCCCCATTCAAATCTCAACTTGAATTGTATCTCCCAGAATTCCCACATGTCATGAGAGGGACCCAGGCAGAGGTAATTGAATTGTGGCGGCCGGTCTTTCCTGTGCTATTCTCCTGATAGTGAATAAGTCTCAGCAGATCTGATGGGTTTATCAGGAGTTTCCACTCTTGCTTCCCTTTCATTTTCTCCTGCCGCCACCATGTAAGAAGTGCCTGTCGCCTCCCGCCATGACTCAGGCCTCCCAGCCATGTGGAACTGTAAGTCCAATTAAACCTCTTTTTCTTTTCAGACTTGGATATGTCTTTATCAGCAGCACGAAAACGGACTAAGACAGGGTTTCAACATATGAATTTTGAGGTGGGGCACAGATTCAGTTCACAGCAGTGAGGATGCAAGGAAATGAAGACTCTCTACACTTTGGGTTGGAATTTAAACTTGCAAATTAGACTTGTAAAGTCTTCAGAGACTCACATATGACTTGCGAGATCAAGGCTGTGTTCTGGCAGGTCTCTCACCGCTGGCAAAAAAAACAGAAAAGTATCATTCCCATTGAATATCCTGCTACATAATGAATTTTCACATTGAACATTTAATTTCCCATTTAAATAAACCCATCTGGAATTTGATTTCTATATGTGTTTCTTTTTTCCAAATAATTAGCTAGTTATCCCAGCACCATTTGTGGCATAATCTACACTTTCCCCACTAGGATATGCCATAATAGCATATAATGCATTCCTATAGAAACTTGAGACTCTTTCTGGATTTTCTATTCTGTTTATTGTATCAAGGATCATAAACTGGGTCCCTCTACCCCATTTCAGGGCTCCAGATGTGTTTTTGATCTTGTTTTGGTTTTTGTCAGAAGTGTGTTTGAATATTGTGAATTTTCATGCCTTTAGGCAGCTCACAAAGTCAGGCCTATCTTAGAGCAAGGTACTTGCCCAAGCCCTTAGAGCACTTGAGGATTTTGCCTGGAGTGGCACTAGCAACATGCTGTTTTAACACTTTCACCTTAGAACACATTTTGGTGTCTGGCAGTGGACATTCCCTCTCATTCTTCTTTTGTGATGGTTCCTTAAGTACTCAATTCTCTAGATAAACTTTTACATTGTTTTGTCAACATCTGCGGGGGGAAAAACTCTTTGAGATTTTGATTGCAATCGCATTAAATTCCTAAATTCATTTGGATTGAATGTACAGTTTTACCATATTGAAACATCATTTAGACATTTTGTAAGTCTCTATTCAGTTCTTTTATATTCTCAGTGAAAATTTTTAGTGTTTCTTCTTTTAATTGAGATGCGGTCTCACTCTGTCACCCAGGCTTGAGTGCAGTGGCGTTAACTCACCTCACTGCAGCCTTCGCCTCCCAGGCTCAAATGATCCTTCCACTTCAACCTCCCGAGTAGCTGGCAGTACAGGCAGGCGCCACCACACCCAGGCTAGCTTTTTATACTTTGGTGGAGACAGGGTTTTGCCAAGTTGCCCAGGCTGGTCTTGCACTCCCGCGCTCAAGCAATCCTCCTGCCTTGGCCTCCCAAAGTGCTGGAATTCCAGTTGTGAGCCAATGTTAGGGGGCTTGTCGACCAGCATACAGGGGCCTTGGAGGCTGCTTCAAAAGTTCCCACTAAGCCAAGGATACAAAGCCTGGTGACAGCCCTCCCATGTGAGGCCCAGGTCTTACTTACCTCGCTCAAAAAATCTTTCCTGCTCATTTCATTTGAGAGTGATTTTGCTTTCTTTGGGATCTCTATTGCGCTGCCCCACCCAGAGAGTTCCAAATCTGAATGGACTCCAATGATGAAGTTAAATCAGCCCCCACCTCAGTCCTTTGGAATTCGAATCTGTGGGGCTGGGTCCTGGCATCTGTATCTTAATGTTCCTAGTTGAGATCCTTAGGCTGAAAGGCTGGTATTTGCAAAGCACTTCTTCTCCTCCAAACTCAGCCTCCGAACTAGCTGGGACTGCAGGTGTGTGCCACCACACCAGGCTAATTTTAAATTGTTTTGGAGAGACGGAGTCTCACAGCGTTACTCAGACTCATCTCCAACTCCTGGGTTCAAGTGATTCTCCAGCCTTGGCCTCCCAAAGTGTAGGGATGACAGGCAGGAGCCACCATGCCAGCCAATAAAGCCCTTCTGTTTCACTCGAATGATATCTTTGGTGCATAGCTACAGCCATTGTTGTATTAACCTGCATCACTGAAGGAAAAGAGAAGGGGAGAAGTGATAGTTTTGCTTTTCCCTGAACATATCAGATGAAACCTGAACTGTTTAGCTCATTTTTGGACAATGTATTGACGTAATTGAAGATGGCTGCCTTATTGTAGCCTGTCTACAGAAGGTGCCTAGAAGACAGAGGAATATGCAAAACTGGCTTGAAGAGTGATTAATCAGAACTTTACGTGGTACAGAAGAGAAATTTTAAAGGCAACAGAATATTGATCTTCTAATGTTTGAAAGCCTATTAAATAGGAGAGAAAGATGATTTTCTGTTTTGTTGTCAAAGGATCCAACCAGTTCTGATGGTTGAAAGCATCGTGAATGCGAAGGTCCACTCAACATAAGCAGAGTTTCCTAACAATTGGACTTCCACAGCGACGGGATCTGCCTCCTCATTCAATTGTGCCTTTCCCATCAGCGAGAGACTCCTAGGAGCCCATTAGGAAGCTGTGCCAGAACTCATAGGTTCTTTGGATGGTATCTGAGATAGTATCCAGCTCTTACATTTTTATTTTTTCTGAAAAAAATATTTTTGAGACTGAGTCTCACTCTGTCCTCCAGGCTGGTGTGCAGTGGTGCAATCATAGCTCACTGCAGCCTCAAACACCTGGGCTGAAGCAATCCTCCTGCCTCAGCCTCCCAAGTACTGGGACCACAGGTGTGTGCCACGATTCCTGATTACTTTGTTTATATTTTGTAGAGATGATGTTTTGCTATGTTGCCCAGACTAATCTTGAACTCCTAACCTCAAGTGACGCTCCTGCCTTGGCCTCCCAAAGGAGGGAGATTATGAGCAGGAGCCCCTGGGCCTGGCTGAGATTTTTCCCCTTAGTCTTTTTATACACAGGATATTTTATTCATAAAATACATAAACAGTAGGAAAATTCTGGGGTCAAGTGAAATAGATATGTTGTAATAGTTGATATATAGACCAGAGTTCCTTAGCTGAACTGGAGGGGCAGGCTTTAGGTGATCCATGGATGCCCTGAACTTGTGGACACCATTGAAAATCTGTACGAACCCATGGACAGTCTCCTGTGATTTTCATTCCTCAAAATGTCTCTTGGACTCAAAGATGCCTGAGAGCAAAGGATGCGTGTTCCCCTACTATAGGATCCAGGATAGTGAATATCAGTAAACATTCAGCAAAAAAGCTTTGCCACATTGAGTACTTCCACGTAACGTCTCCATTCAACAAGTCAATTTACCCAGGATCTCCTGTATATGTTAATCTCACTCTTGGGAGGTCTCATCATTCTGCTTACCCTAAATTTCCTTCCACCTTCCTCCCTCTCTCACCAGACTAGACTCTGAAATGGGAAGGAGAAGCGGGGAGGAGAGCCCAACACCCCCTCAAGTTTAGAGTGGAGAGGACACAGCCTCTGCAGGGACAGGGAAAAGAGGAATGTGGAGACCCTGAGGATGCTTTTGGACAATGCTCAGAGGTTGGGACATTGCCAGGAGATACCGTTCACCCCGGATCTCCAAGAAAAGAGATCAGTCTGGCAGTTACATGTGTTTTTCTTCAAACTAGTTGCCAGCTTGGAATGACCGATGACATCAGAGATTCCGACTTTCCTGATTGGAGGGACCGGACTCTGGTTGCTTGGGAGTTCAGGTGGACAACAGCAACTTCTCAAAACTGCTCTTCACTCCTAACTTCTCCCGAGCCTCTAGAAGAGAAACGCACTCTTCTGGGTCCTGACGGAGTCTGGAAGAAGGCTTTGGACAGAACAGGGACTAGGTTTTGTGGACAGAAACAAAGTGTTTGGGAGAGATTATGGCCAGTGGTCAAGCGCGCCCCCCGTTTGAGGAGGAGAGCCCCCAGCCTAGCACAACGGTGCGGTCCCCCGAGGTGGTGGTGGATGATGAAGTGCCAGGACCATCAGGTGAGGTGACTGGAGGGAGCAGCGATGGGAGATGATTGACTGAGGAGAGGGAAGGGGGCCAGTTACTGGGAATCTGAAGCACCTGAGTAGGGTGTGTGGGAAAGAAACGACGGACTCAGGAAGCCAGGGATCGGGGAAGGAGGGTGCAGGGAATGGGGCCAAGCATGGCCACGTGGAAAGAAAGTCTGGGGAGCAATGAAGGGGGTCAGGAGATGTGCTCAAAAGATGAGAGAGGAAGGCCGAGGCGGACGGATCACGAGGTCAGAAGATCGAGACCATCCTGGTTAACACGATGAAACCCTGTCTCTACCAAAAATACAAAAGTGAGTTGGGCATGGTGGTGCGTGCCTGTAGTCCCAGCTACTCAAGAGGCTGAGGCAGGAGAATCATTTGAACCCAGGAGGCGGAGGTTGCAGTGAACCAAGATTGTGCCACTGCACTCCAGTCTGGGCAACAAGAGGGAGACTCCATCTCAAAAAAAAAAAAACAAGAGAGAGAGAGAGAGAGAGAGCAGACAGAGCTCAAGGGAAGGTTTCCATTTTTCTCCAATTGAAAGTTCTTATCTGTGATGAGGAAATGTTTTAAGGACAGAGAGCTGGAAGAATGGGGAGGTGAGGGAGAGGCAGATGGGGATCAGCAAAGGAGAAAGGTGGAAACATGGCTTGGAGAAGCTGACAGTCTGCGAGGCTTGGGAGGATGGAAGAGTAGTTTGAGGTTCCTGGGTCGGGGCCTCTAAGGTGATCAATGGCAGAAACATGACACCACGGCCTGGTTTCTTCACTCAGCCCCTTGGATAGATCCCAGCCCCCAGCCTCAATCCCTTGGCCTGAAAAGGAAGAGCGAATGGTCAGACGAATCCGAGGAGGAGCTAGAGGAGGAGCTGGAGTTGGAGCGCGCCCCTGAGCCCGAGGACACCTGGGTGGTGGAGACGCTGTGTGGGCTCAAGATGAAGCTGAAGCGAAAGCGAGCATCCTCCGTGCTCCCTGAGCACCACGAGGCCTTCAACAGGCTCCTTGGTAGGAGGATACCCCAAAAAGCACCTCCAACCCTGTTCTTTTAAAAAAGTGGAATCTTTCAATAATCACGCTTTCCCAATAAGAAGAATATGCCCTCCTGGGGGGTGAGCGCTCCATGCAGGAGGAGGATGCTTAGGAGATAGAGGATTAGGCTAGTCTTAATAAAGGTCTGCACTGGAAATAAGAAAGCTTGGTTTCTGGCCAGGTGCAGTGGCTCATGCCTGAGACCTTGGTGCTTTGGGAGGCTGAGGCGGGAGGATCTCTTGAACTCAGGAGTTTGAAGTTGCAATGAGCTATGATTGCACCACTGCACTCCAGCCTGGTTGACAAGGAAAGACCCTGTCATAAAATAAATAAAATAAAACAAAATAAAAGATAAAAGAAAGCTTGGTTTCAGCTGTACCCTCTGAAACTCTATGTCTCTTGATGACTTTTCTAAACCTAAGTGTCTCCATCCGTGGAGGGGGATAACAAGGCCATGGGCACACCCAGCTGTGACTATCTCAGGAAGCAATGATGGGAATTCTATTATGACTTCTGCGGTGGTCCCTTCCTGTCTGATGGGAGGACATCATGGCTTATTCACAGCTCTTCATCCTGTAGACTCTGACACCAAAGGCCTCCTTCGGCCTCTCCTCAGGGGAATCTCAGAGCGGGAGCGTCCCTCCTTGCCCAGTGAAAGTCCTTCTCTCCTCTCCCATCCACCTAAGCCTTGGCCACAATCCTGAGACTTCCCCCAGAGGGACACAGTTCTCCTCTCTGCTCTGTTGCTCCCACGGCAACCCTGTTCCACTTCTCACCCTGACACAGGCTCTCTTTTCACAGGGGATCCTGTCGTTCAAAAATTCCTGGCCTGGGACAAAGACCTGAGGGTGTCAGACAAGGTAAGGTTGTTCTCCACTCAACTGTGTTCCTGCTTTAACACACGTCCTGGGGAAGGGTGCAGCGTCTAAACCCACAGTTTCTCTCCTCTCTCCCTCTACCATCTCCCACCTGCTGATTCCATACTCTTGGGCGCCCACGTTTTGATTTTTATTTTTTCAGAAACAGGGTCTCGTTCTGTTGCCCAGGCTGGAATGCAGTGTTGCCATCATAGCTCACTGCAGCCTCAGCCTCCTGGGCTCAAGTGATCCTCCCGCCTCGGCCTCTCCAATAGCTGGGACTCCAGGCGTGAGTCACCGCCCCCAGCTATTCTAGGTCTTCTCATAATTTGTCAGCATCTCCCTCGGGGCTCTGGTAGCCTGTTGCATAGTTGATGGGTGGCCCCTGCCTCTGCACAGGGTCCTTTGGAATCCAGGCCCTGGGCCAGTCTTGAAACTCCTGACCCCTATCCTCTCAGATCTTTGGGACAGTCCTTTGCCCCAGCTCACCAAGACCCTCCTGACATTAGCAGCCCTAGACACTCTCCCTCCAGTGATCCCATTGGAGCTCATCATCATGGGAGCATCACAGACCTCCCTCCCTCCGACTTCCCGGATTTGCAGCTGACTTTCAACACTCTCCACCCGCAAGCCCCCAATGAGCATAGTCACCCAACACTGAGGTTCCTTCTGTGATAGACAACCGCGCCCCAGCCCCTGTTCCCTTCTCTCCACCATCTTCCTCTTCCAGGATGTGACCAACCTTTCTCTCTCTCTACTCCCTTCTCTCCATCAGTATCTCCTGGCTATGGTCATAGCGTATTTTAGCCGTGCCGGCCTCTTCTCATGGCAATACCAACGCATTCATTTCTTCCTGGCTCTGTGAGTAGTTGCTTCTTCCCACCTGTCAATATCCAACACCCTGGGACAGTGGACAAAGTGGGATTCCAACCTTCCATCTATTTCTTTACCCTATTTCTCCTCTTTACTCTGTATATAAAAACGATAAGATCATACTATGGTGTTCTTAGTCTGTTCTTTCTAAAAACAAACACAAATGCAGTTGACAAATAGTAGAATCAAACAAAAGGAAACATAAACCCGTCCTAAGGGGAAAGGAAAGCCGTGGACACGACCCTGCTCCCCAAGCAAGCAGCCATTTCTGGTTCTCTCGTCTCTCTCCTTCCCATATCAACACCAAATGCAATTTTCCATCCTCCTTCTCCAGGTTCCCATGACAGAGGCAGAAATTCAGGTTGTCCTCGCATAACACAGATCCATCATCAAATACTCCCTGCTGGGCCTTCCTGGGAGTCCTGCCCCAAGCCAGGGGGCTTCCTAGTGCTGCCTGAATAGCTTTCCAAAGCACAGCTCCCAGCCCCCCTTCACTGCCCACCTGAACAACTTCCTTAGCTGATTTGTCTCTAAATGGAGGCCCGGGTCCACAGGGCGAATTCAACCCTCTCTGCAGTCCTTCTACCACCAAACCTGCCCACCATCTTCATGTTTCCTTGTTTGCTTTCGCCACTCCTTCCAAATGCCCTCCACTCCATTTTGATTTTGTGTTTTCTGTCTGGGTGTCCTGCACACATGTGGATCTGAAGGGAATGACCCATTCCTTAAAGTCAGTTCAACCCCACAGCCTTTGCGATGCCTCCCCTGATCTTCCAGCTTCTGCACGCCCACAGCACTTTAGCGACATCCTAGGATAATGTGACATTTTGGATTCGTTTATCTGCCCTCCTTTTCCCCAAACCCATCAGAGTAGACCCCTGTTGAAGGCAGGGTCTTGTCAAAATATCAAAGTTTTTGTTTTTATCTTTACCGGACAGAGACTTGCTCTGTCCCTCAGGCTGGACTGCAGTAGCCAGATCATAGCTCACCGCAGCCTCCATCTCCTAGGCTCTAGTGATGCTCCCACCTCAGCCTCCTGAGTAGCTGGGACTACCGGTGCATGCCACCACATCTAGCCAGTTTTTATGATTTTTAGTAGAGATGACGTTTTGCTATGTCACCCAGGCTGTTCTGGAACTCCTGGGTTCTCACCTCAGCCTCTCAGAGTGCTGGTATTATAGACATGAGCCACCCAATCAGCCAAAATATCAAAGTATTCCTGAAACACTCAGCACAATTCTTTTCATTTTGCAAGTGCTCATGTTATATTGACTCTATGGAATAATTCATATGGCATTTGCCTATAAGATAAATCTTTCCTTCTTTCCTTCATTCATTCATGTATTCATTTATTCAACAAAACCTTATGAAGTTCATCATATGTGCCAGGGAATAGGAAGGATGGGAAGGGAGAGTTCACAGCAATGCTTGTTGAATTAATGCACCAAGATAAACAAAGCCCTCTAGTGGCCTTTTGGTAGGTGAGAGATGATTTACAGAAACACACCAGTCAGTTCCTGTCCTTGGGGGCACTTATGATGCACGGGGGAAGACAGGTGTGTGCACACATGACAAGCAAGGAGGGTGTGGGAGGAACAGGGGTGGGGACTAGGATGAGGTGACGCCATCTGTCTTGTATAAGGATGGCAGGACACGTCCTTAGGATAAGACTTGGGTTGTTTTTAAATTCAGAGGGGGTCTTGCCATATTACCCAGACTGGTCCCTAACTCCTGGCCTCCAGTGATCCTCCTGCCTGGACTCCCAAAGTGCTGGGATTCCAAGCAAGAGCCACCACTCCCAGCCACCACTTGGATCATCTCCTTCCTGAAGGTGTGAGAGGCGCCCTTAGCAGGTCTCTGTCCAGCGGGGCCTCCTGAGGAAGGCAGGGCTCTCTGCAGGGCGGCTGTTGGTGCTGAGCTGAGGAAGGTCCCCTGCCCTCCTCTCTGAGAGGCTGCCCTCAGGAGGGGGTCCCTCCTGGTGGGGCCCCTGAGCAGCAACCTGATCTCTCTCCCCAGCTACCTGGCCAGTGACATGGAGGAGGACAACCAGGCCCCGAAACAAGACATCTTCTCCTTCCTCTACGGGAAGAACTACTCCCAGCGACCCTTGTTCCATAAGCTTCGATACCAGCTCCTCTGTTCCATGCGCTGGAGGACGTGGGTTTCCCCAGAGGAGATGGAGGAGGTAGGTGGGGCCATATGAGGAGGTGGGGGTGGGGAGGGATGGGGTGGATTGGAGGCTGGAGGAGGGCAGAGAGGGGTCTTCCTGGGGAATCCCTGGCTTCTCAAGTGGTGTGTGTTTTTCCAGATCCAGGCTTATGACCCAGAGCACTGGGTGTGGGCCCGAGATCGCACCCTCATTTCCTAGAGCTCCGGGGACATGGAGGCCTGAGGTCATCGGCCTGAGGGAAGGTACGTGTGTATCCTCCAGGGTAAAGGCAGAATATTCTCATCTATAAGAAAATCCAAGGAACTCAACTGCTTGATCCGGCTTCAAGCCTGGTCAACATGGCGACACCCCATCTCCACAAAAATACAAAACTGAGCCGGGCGTCCTGGTGGGCGCCTCTAGTCCCCACTACTCAGGAGCCTGAGGCGGAAGGAACAGCAGAGCCCCGGAGGTCGGGGCTGCAGTGAGCTGTGATTCTGCCACTGCACTCCAGCCGGGATGACAGAGTGACACTCTTTCTCAAAAATGAGAATACTACCTAGGTCCAGGGAGGTGCATTATGGTTGATACACTTGAGTTACTGATTTGGGGAAAGGATTCGGTGAAGATTTGGTTGACATCTTGTGCCGCTAACCACATTTAGGACCGAGCATTAGACTAAAACATGAGAGATTAAGGTTGGGGATTAGGAGTCTGGTCTGCTGGTTCCTGAGGTTGTCGCGTTAGACATGTTTGTAGCATGGTTAAAAGTTTAGATCTTAAGCAATATAAAGGGCACCAAGTGTGATGAAGTCCAAAGCCATGTCCTCCAAGGGTGCTCTACTCCCTGGGTGGACCCACCCAAAGTCCTTGCTATGAAGCAGATCACTGGGGCTAACCTGGGGTAAATTAAGTGATTTTTGGAGTCAAGCTCACCAAAGTGTGAGTACCAGAATCAAAAATGATGGTTCAGAATCAGGGTTGACAATAAAGGGTTAGAGATAAAATCGGATTTATATATTGCTCTGAACTCTAGTTAGGATTGACGTGGGATGGGAATAACCTTCCTATCTAGAGATCTCCCTCCTTGAAGTGTGACATCCTCTCTCTCACTTCCAGAACACTGGGCCCAGGGGAGATGGGAATTTTCAGCAGGAAGTTTATCGCGACGCTAATGCCAGACACCAGGAAGGGAGAGAGGAGCCTCCTGTGCAGATCATCTACAAGAAGCTGGACTCTTCTAGAAGGGGCAAAATAGAGTGACCAGGTTTTCCTCCTAGGAGCCATGGAGGTATTTCTAGGAGGCAGTGGAGGGAAAGTGAGAAACCAGGGGTGTTTCTGGTTCCACCCCTTCCTGCGGCAAAACCTCCCTTTTCACGTTGCTGAATCCCAGCCTCCCCTGGGCTGGAAGCTGGAGTTCCTGTTTCCTATGGACTTGGTTGCCACAGTCCAGAGCATTTGAAGGCACAGCGCGGGCACTCAGATTGTCACGGAATTCTTTGTAAAATATGAAATTACTGCCATAGGATTTTAAGAGATAGTTTAATAGATACTGTACATTTTATTGGTTTATTTTTCAAATGTTGGCCATAGAATTATTACTAGGTTGATTTAAAACAGTTTGGGGCTTTTGTAGTTTTGAAAACATGCTGTTCCTATAGAGTTCTCTGACGGTTGTTATATACACATAAATATAATTTAGTTTTCATTTTTAAGAGAGGATTCTTTTTATCGTCAATGTTTTCTCTTTAAATCGTTTTATCTATTATTAAATGTGCTCCTGAAGCGAGCACTCTTGTTATCTATGATACTGACCTAATATATCCATTATATTTATAGCTAGGTGGTAGTTCCCCTACATTCTTGTAAATAGAAATGTTTATTTTCTGTTTACTGTTGGTTACTGAATTGTGAGAATTCAGTTGTGATTTTTAACATGCCTTCCATATATACTAACATGTCCAAGATATACTATACAGTTTATTTGTTTATTTTGAAAATGATGGGCATGGCATTATTACTACATTTATTTAACTAGTTTAGAAATACAAGTATTTTTTAAAAGACACTGTTCTTATGAAGTTGTGTGATGGGTGTTACACCTATTATATACACATAGATATAATTCTGTTTTCATTTGTAAGAGAGGATTCTTTTTATCCTAAATGTTTTATTTTTAAATCTTTTTATCTGTTATTACATGTGCTGCTGAAGGGAGCACTGTTATGACCTAGAGTAGTTACATAATATATCTATTATATTTATAGCTAGGTGGCATTTCCCCGAAAGTCTTGTACAAATAAATTTTTATTTGATGTTGAGTGTTTGCTTGTTATTGAACTGTGAGAATTCAGACGTAATTTTTTAGCTTGTATTGAAAGGTTTGTATGTTACTTTAAAGAGGACATGTGTTTGAAAGGAGGACAGGAGCTGTGTGTTTCAAAGAGGACAGTGAGTGCACTGCGCTACCTGGGAAAATGCAATAAAGATGAAGTTTTCTCATCTTCACAACGACTGTGACCATATTGGTCTGGATTGCTTATTTGTTGTCCAATGACATTTTTGTTTAATGCGGTTTTAGTTATTTGAACAAATCTATTAACCCTGGAAAATAATGCTGAATCTTTGTGTTTGTTTGTTTGTTTGTTTTTGAGATGGAGTCTTGCTCTGTCACCCAGGCTGGAGTGCAGTGGCGCAATCTCGGCTCACTGCAAGCTCCACCTCCTGTGTTCACGCCATTCTCCTGCCTCAGCCTCCCAAGTAGCTGGGACTACAGGCACAGGCCACCATGCTCGGCTAATTTTTTGTATTTTTAGCAGAAACGGGGTTTCACCGTGTTAGTCAGGATGGTCTTGATCTCCCGACCTCGTGATCCATCCGCCTCGGCCTCCCAAAGTGCTGGGATTACAGGCGTGAGCCACCTCCCCTGGCACTTTATTTTATTTTATTTTATTTTATTTTATTTTATTTTATTTATTTATTTATTTATTTGAGACAAGGATCTTGTCCCATTCCCCAGGCTGAAATGCAGTGGCTCAATCTCGGCTCACTGCAACCTCCACCTCCCAAGTTCAAGCAATTCTCTGGTCTCAGCCTCCTGAGAAGCTGGGATTAAAGGCGCCTGCCACCACGCCCAGCTAATTTCTGTATTTTTCGTAGAGGCACCATTTCACCATGTTGGCCGGGCTGGTCTCCAACTCTTGACCTCAGGTGGTCCGTCCCCCTCGGCCACCCAAAGTGCTAGGATTACAGGTGTGAGACACTGCATTGCATTCGGCCCATACAGTAAAACTCTTTATGAGAGGAGGGAAGTATCTCGGGTTAGTTAGTAGACATCAAATCACTGAAGTCAATGAACTCTGAGGAGATGCTTGACAGACACACAAGATAAGGAGGAGGAGGTTGCAAAGTGTTGATGTTTGTGTAACCACAAGCATGGCTGAGCCTAGAATGCAATTACTATTCCAGCACATGGAACCGTGAAGCTATTGTTACAGATTACCTTCATTCTAGGACCCTGGTGTCGCCAATACCATAAACCACATGCAAATGAGGCAAGTAAGATCTGGGAGGAATTTGAGAAGCGTTTGTGCAATGTCCAGGGGTGAACTTATAATGGGATGAACTTAGGGAGTTAACAAGAGTCTGCACTGACCCTGAACACTCCAAACATTCTTGGGATGGCCAGGCACAGTGGCTCATGCCTGTCATTTCAGCACTTTGGGAGGCCCAGGTGGGCAGATGGTTTGAGCCCAGAAGTTCAAGAGCAGCCTGGGCAACATGGCGAAACACACCTCTATAAAAATACAAAACTGGGCCTGGCACGGTGGCTCAAGCCTGTAATCCCAGCACTTTGGGAGGCCGAGGTGGGCAGCTCACGAGATCAGGAGATCGAAACCATCCTGGTTGACATGGTGAAACCCTGTCTCTACAAAAAAAAATACAAAAAATTAGCCGGGCGTAGTGGCATGCGCCTGTAGTCCCAGCTACTCAGGAGGCTGAGGCAGGAGAATCACTTGAACCTGGGAGGTAGAGGTGGCAGTGAGCCTAGATCACGCCACTGCACTCCAGCCTGGGTGTGACAGAGCGAGACTCCATCTCAAAAAGAAAAAATACGAAACTTAGCCAGGTGTGGTGGTGCACACCTGCAGTCGCAGCTACCCAGGAGGCTGAGGTGGGAGGATTGCTTGGGCCTGGGAGGTTGAGGCTGCATGAGCCGTGATCATACCGCTGCACTCCAGCCTGGGCAACAGAGCAGGACCCTGTCTCAAAAAAAAAAAAATTTCAAAACATTCTTGGGGACTGCAGGTCTGTTGTATCTATCTGCCAATGATGTAGTCACAGGGTAAACAGACCAAATATTGCCCACATCTCCTGTTTAGTGCCATCTCTGCTGTTAGAGAATCCCAAGCCTAGAAGGAGGGAAAGCTAATTCTTCTGCTGACTTGGTGAATCTGCCTGTGTGACTGGCTATTGGTCAGCCTGCCATGGATTGCTGCCTGAGTTGCCTTCCTGTCCCTTGCTGCATCCAATCAGGGTCCAACCAATCCACTCAAAAGTATTAGGATGAGTAGCAGTAAGCATGAAAAATACAGGATTACTTTCCAGAATACATAAAGACCTTCTATAAATCAATAAAAATGCAAAGCAACTTGATGTTTAAAATGCGCATGAAACATGAACAGGAGACTCACAGAAGAAGAAATGGCTGTATACAGATGAGTAACTTCACCTATCAGACTGGCAAAATTTAAGAGATTGGTAATATAGCATGTTAGTGAGTGTCTTAGTCAGTTTGTTCTGTTCTAACCAATTCTCATAGACTGGGAAACTTAAAACATTTCTTTCTCACATTTCTGGAGGCTGAGAAGTCCAAGATCAAGGTGCCAGGACAGGCAGTGTCTGGTGAGGGCCCATTTGCTGGTTTGCAGACTGGAAATCTTAAACATTTCTTTCTCATAGTTCTAGAGGCCAGGAAGTCCAAGATCAAGGTGCCAGGAGAAGCAGCATCTGCTGAAAGTCAGCTTGCTGGTTTGCCGATGGCTGTCTTCCTGTTGCTCCCTCACATGGCAGAGAGCAAAGAGAGAGAAAGCAAGCTGTCTCTTTTGTTAAAAGGGCACTAAAGCTATCATGAGGGTACCACCCTTAGGAGCTAATACATCCCAAAGGCTCTATATCCAAGTACAATTATATTGGAGATTAGGGTTTGATATGGTTTGTCTGTGTCCCCATTCAAATCTCAACTTGAATTGTATCTCCCAGAATTCCCACATGTCATGAGAGGGACCCAGGCAGAGGTAATTGAATTGTGGTGGCCGGTCTTTCCTGTGCTATTCTCCTGATAGTGAATAAGTCTCAGCAGATCTGATGGGTTTATCAGGAGTTTCCACTCTTGCTTCCCTTGCATTTTCTCCTGCCACCACCATGTAAGAAGTGCCTGTCGCCTCCCGCCATGACTCAGGCCTCCCAGCCATGTGGAACTGTAAGTCCAATTAAACCTCTTTTTCTTTTCAGACTTGGATATGTCTTTATCAGCAGCACGAAAACGGACTAAGACAGGGTTTCAACATATGAAGTTTGAGGTGGGGCACGGATTCAGTTCACAGCAGTGAGGATGCAGGGAAATGAAGACTCTCTACACTTTGGGTTGGAATTTAAACTTGCAAATTAGACTTGTAAAGTCTTCAGAGACTCACATATGACTTGCGAGATCAAGGCTGTGTTCTGGCAGGTCTCTCACCGCTGGCAAAAAAAACAGAAAAGTATCATTCCCATTGAATATCCTGCTACATAATGAATTTTCACATTGAACATTTAATTTCCCATTTAAATAAACCCATCTGGAATTTGATTTCTATATGTGTTTCTTTTTTCCAAATAATTAGCTAGTTATCCCAGCACCATTTGTGGCATAATCTACACTTTCCCCACTAGGATATGCCATAATAGCATATAATGCATTCCTATAGAAACTTGAGACTCTTTCTGGATTTTCTATTCTGTTTATTGTATCAAGGATCATAAACTGGGTCCCTCTACCCCATTTCAGGGCTCCAGATGTGTTTTTGATCTTGTTTTCATTTTTGTCAGAAGTGTGTTTGAATATTGTCAATTTTCATGCCTTTAGGCAGCTCACAAAGTCAGGCCTATCTTAGAGCAAGGTACTTGCCCAAGCCCTTAGAGCACTTGAGGATTTTGCCTGGAGTGGCACTAGCAACATGCTGTTTTAACACTTTCACCTTAGAGCACATTTTGGTGTCTGGCAGTGGACATTCCCTCTCATTCTTCTTTTGTGATGGTTCCTTAAGTACTCAATTCTCTAGATAAACTTTTACATTGTTTTGTCAACATCTGCGGGGGGAAAAACTCTCTGAGATTTTGATTGCAATCGCATTAAATTCCTAAATTCATTTGGATTGAATGTACAGTTTTACCATATTGAAACATCATTTAGACATTTTGTAAGTCTCTATTCAGTTCTTTTATATTCTCAGTGAAAATTTTTAGTGTTTCTTCTTTTAATTGAGATGTGGTCTCACTCTGTCACCCAGGCTTGAGTGCAGTGGCGTTAACTCGCCTCACTGCAGCCTTTGCCTCCCAGGCTCAAATGATCCTCCCACTTCAACCTCCCGAGTAGCTGGCAGTACAGGCAGGCGCCACCACACCCAGGCTAGTTTTTTATACTTTGGTGGAGACAGGGTTTCGCCAAGTTGCCCAGGCTGGTCTTGCACTCCTGCGCTCAAGCAATCCTCCTGCCTTGGCCTCCCAAAGTGCTGGAATTCCAGTTGTGAGCCAATGTTAGGGGGCTTGTCGACCAGCATACAGGGGCCTTGGAGGCTGCTTCAAACGTTCCCACTAAGCCAAGGATACAAAGCCTGGTGACAGCCCTCCCATGGGAGGCCCGGGTCTTACTTACCTCGCTCAAAAAATCTTTCCTGCTCATTTCATTTGAGAGTGATTTTGCTTTCTTTGGGATCTCTATTGCGCTGCCCCACCCAGAGAGTTCCAAATCTGAATGGACTCCAATGATGAAGTTAAATCAGCCCCCACCTCAGTCCTTTGGAATTCGAATCTGTGGGGCTGAGTCCTGGCATCTCTATCTTAATGTTCCTAGTTGAGATCCTTAGGCTGAAAGGCTGGTATTTGCAAAGCACTTCTTCTCCTCCAAACTCAGCCTCCGAACTAGCTGGGACTACAGGTGTGTGCCACCACACCAGGCTAATTTTAAATTGTTTTGGAGAGACGGAGTCTCACAACGTTACTCAGACTCGTCTCCAACTCCTGGGTTCAAGTGATTCTCCAGCCTTGGCCTCCCAAAGTGTAGGGATGACAGGCAGGAGCCACCATGCCAGCCAATAAAGCCCTTCTGTTTCACTCGAATGATATCTTTGGTGCATAGCTACAGCCATTGTTGTATTAACCTGCATCACTGAAGGAAAAGAGAAGGGGAGAAGTGATAGTTTTGCTTTTCCCTGAACATATCAGATGAAACCTGAACTGTTTAGCTCATTTTTGGACAATGTATTGACATAATTGAAGATGGCTGCCTTATTGTAGCCTGTCTACAGAAGGTGCCTAGAAGACAGAGGAATATGCAAAACTGGCTTGAAGAGTGATTAATCAGAACTTTACGTGGTACAGAAGAGAAATTTTAAAGGCAACAGAATATTGATCTTCTAATGTTTGAAAGCCTATTAAATAGGAGAGAAAGATGATTTTCTGCTTTGTTGTCAAAGGATCCAACCAGTTCTGATGGTTGAAAGCATCATGAATGCGAAGGTGCACTCAACGTAAGCAGAGTTTCCGAACAATTGGACTTCCACAGCGATGGGATCTGCCTCCTCATTCAGTTGTGCCTTTCCCATCAGCGAGAGACTCCTAGGAGCCCATTAGGAAGCTGTGCCAGAACTCACAGGTTCTTTGGATGGTATCTGAGATAGTATCCAGCTCTTACATTTTTATTTTTTCCGAAAAAAATATTTTTGAGACTGAGTCTCACTCTGTCCTCCAGGCTGGTGTGCAGTGGTGCAATCATAGCTCACTGCAGCCTCAAATACCTGGGCTGAAGCAATCCTCCTGCCTCAGCCTCCCAAGTACTGGGACCACAGGTGTGTGCCACGATTCCTGATTACTTTGTTTATATTTTGTAGAGATGACGTTTTGCTATGTTGCCCAGACTAATCTTGAACTCCTAACCTCAAGTGACGCTCCTGCCTTGGCCTCCCAAAGGAGGGGGATTATGAGCAGGAGCCCCTGGGCCTGGCTGAGATTTTTCCCCTTAGTCTTTTTATACACAGGATATTTTATTCATAAAATACATAAATAGTAGGAAAATTTTGGGGTCAAGTGAAATGGATATGTTGTAATAGTTGATATATAGACCAGAGTTCCTTAGCTGAACTGGAGGGGCAGGCTTTAGGTGATCCATGGATGCCCTGAACTTGTGGACACCATTGAAAATCTGTACGAACCCACGGACAGTCTCCTGTGATTTTCATTCCTCAAAATGTCTCTTGGACTCAAAGATGCCTGAGAGCAAAGGATGCGTGTTCCCCTACTATAGGATCCAGGATAGTGAATATCAGTAAACATTCAGCAAAAAAGCTTTGCCACATTGAGTACTTCCACTTAACATCTCCATTCAACAAGTCAATTTACCCAGGATCTCCTGTATATGTTAATCTCACTCTTGGAAGGTCTCATCATTCTGCTTACCCTAAATTTCCTTCCACCTTCCTCCCTCTCTCACCAGACTAGACTCTGAAATGGGAAGGAGAGGCGGGGAAGAGAGCCCAACACCCCCTCAAGTTTAGAGTGGAGAGGACACAGCCTCTGCTGGGACAGGGAAAAGAGGAATGTGGAGACCCTGAGGATGCTTTTGGACAATGCTCAGAGGTTGGGACATTGCCAGGAGATACCATTCACCCCGGATCTCCAAGAAAAGAGATCAGTCTGGCAGTTACATGTGTTTTTCTTCAAACTAGTTGCCAGCTTGGAACGACCGATGACATCAGAGATTCCGACTTTCCTGATTGGAGGGAGCGGACTCTGGTTGCTTGGGAGTTCAGGTGGACAACAGCAACTTCTCAAAACTGCTCTTCACTCCTAACTTCTCTCGAGCCTCTAGAAGAGAAACGGACTCTTCTGGGCCCTAACGGAGTCTGGAAGAAGGCTTTGGACAGAACAGGGACTAGGTTTTGTGGACAGAAACAAAGTGTTTGGGAGAGATTATGGCCAGTGGTCAAGCGCGCCCCCCGTTTGAGGAGGAGAGCCCCCAGCCTAGCACAACGGTGCGGTCCCCCGAGGTGGTGGTGGATGATGAAGTGCCAGGACCATCAGGTGAGGTGACTGGAGGGAGCAGCGATAGGAGATGATTGACTGAGGAGAGGGAAGGGGGCCAGTTACTGGGAATCTGAAGCACCTGAGTAGGGTGTGTGGGAAAGAAACGACGGACTCAGGAAGCCAGGGATCGGGGAAGGAGGGTGCAGGGAATGGGGCCAAGCATGGCCACGTGGAAAGAAAGTCTGGGGAGCAATGAAGGGGGTCAGGAGATGTGCTCAAAAGATGAGAGAGGAAGGCCGAGGCGGACGGATCACGAGGTCAGAAGATCGAGACCATCCTGGTTAACACGATGAAACCCTGTCTCTACCAAAAATACAAAAGTGAGTTGGGCATGGTGGTGCGTGCCTGTAGTCCCAGCTACTCAAGAGGCTGAGGCAGGAGAATCATTTGAACCCAGAAGGCGGAGGTTGCAGTGAACCAAGATTGTGCCACTGCACTCCAGTCTGGGCAACAAGAGGGAGACTCCATCTCAAAAAAAAAAAAAGAGAGAGAGAGACAGAGAGCAGACAGAGCTCAAGGGAAGGTTTCCATTTTTCTCCAATTGAAAGTTCTTATCTGTAATGAGGAAATGTTTTGAGGACAGAGAGCTGGAAGAATGGGGAGGTGAGGGAGAGGCAGATGGGGATCAGCAAAGGAGAAAGGTGGAAACATGGCTTGGAGAAGCTGACAGTCTGCGAGGCTTGGGAGGATGGAAGAGTAGTTTGAGGTTCCTGGGTCGGGGCCTCTAAGGTGATCAATGGCAGAAACATGACACCACGGCCTGGTTTCTTCACTCAGCCCCTTGGATAGATCCCAGCCCCCAGCCTCAATCCCTTGGCCTGAAAAGGAAGAGCGAATGGTCAGACGAATCCGAGGAGGAGCTGGAGGAGGAGCTGGAGTTGGAGCGCGCCCCTGAGCCCGAGGACACCTGGGTGGTGGAGACGCTGTGTGGGCTCAAGATGAAGCTGAAGCGAAAGCGAGCATCCTCCGTGCTCCCTGAGCACCACGAGGCCTTCAACAGGCTCCTTGGTAGGAGGATACCCCAAAAAGCACCTCCAATCCTGTTCTTTTAAAAAAGTGGAATCTTTCAATAATCACACTTTCCCAATAAGAAGAATATGACCTCCTGGGGGGTGAGCGCTCCATGCAGGAGGAGGATGCTTAGGAGATAGAGGATTAGGCTAGTCTTAATAAAGGTCTGCACTGGAAATAAGAAAGCTTGGTTTCTGGCCAGGTGCAGTGGCTCATGCCTGAGATCTTGGTGCTTTGGGAGGCTGAGGCGGGAGGATCTCTTGAACTCAGGAGTTTGAAGTTGCAATGAGCTATGATTGCACCACTGCACTCCAGCCTGGTTGACAAGGAAAGACCCTGTCATAAAATAAATAAAATAAAACAAAATAAAAGATAAAAGAAAGCTTGGTTTCAGCTGTACCCTCTGAAACTCTATGTCTCTTGATGACTTTTCTAAACCTAAGTGTCTCCATCCGTGGAGGGGGATAACAAGGCCATGGGCACACCCAGCTGTGACTATCTCAGGAAGCAATGATGGGAATTCTATTATGACTTCTGCGGTGGTCCCTTCCTGTCTGATGGGAGGACATCATGGCTTATTCACAGCTCTTCATCCTGTAGACTCTGACACCAAAGGCCTCCTTCGGCCTCTCCTCAGGGGAATCTCAGAGCGGGAGCGTCCCTCCTTGCCCAGTGAAAGTCCTTCTCTCCTCTCCCATCCACCTAAGCCTTGGCCACAATCCTGAGACTTCCCCCAGAGGGACACAGTTCTCCTCTCTGCTCTGTTGCTCCCACGGCAACCCTGTTCCACTTCTCACCCTGACACAGGCTCTCTTTTCACAGGGGATCCTGTCGTTCAAAAATTCCTGGCCTGGGACAAAGACCTGAGGGTGTCAGACAAGGTAAGGTTGTTCTCCACTCAACTGTGTTCCTGCTTTAACACACGTCCTGGGGAAGGGTGCAGCGTCTAAACCCACAGTTTCTCTCCTCTCTCCCTCTACCATCTCCCACCTGCTGATTCCATACTCTTGGGCGCCCACGTTTTGATTTTTATTTTGTCAGAAACAGGGTCTCGTTCTGTTGCCCAGGCTGGAATGCAGTGTTGCCATCATAGCTCACTGCAGCCTCAGCCTCCTGGGCTCAAGTGATCCTCCCGCCTCGGCCTCTCCAATAGCTGGGACTCCAGGCGTGAGTCACCGCCCCCAGCTATTCTAGGTCTTCTCATAATTTGTCAGCATCTCCCTCGGGGCTCTGGTAGCCTGTTGCATAGTTGATGGGTGGCCCCTGCCTCTGCACAGGGTCCTTTGGAATCCAGGCCCTGGGCCAGTCTTGAAACTCCTGACCCCTATCCTCTCAGATCTTTGGGACAGTCCTTTGCCCCAGCTCACCAAGACCCTCCTGACATTAGCAGCCCTAGACACTCTCCCTCCAGTGATCCCATTGGAGCTCATCATCATGGGAGCATCACAGACCTCCCTCCCTCCGACTTCCCGGATTTGCAGCTGACTTTCAACACTCTCCACCCGCAAGCCCCCAATGAGCATAGTCACCCAACACTGAGGTTCCTTCTGTGATAGACAACCGCGCCCCAGCCCCTGTTCCCTTCTCTCCACCATCTTCCTCTTCCAGGATGTGACCAACCTTTCTCTCTCTCTACTCCCTTCTCTCCATCAGTATCTCCTGGCTATGGTCATAGCGTATTTTAGCCGTGCCGGCCTCTTCTCATGGCAATACCAACGCATTCATTTCTTCCTGGCTCTGTGAGTAGTTGCTTCTTCCCACCTGTCAATATCCAACACCCTGGGACAGTGGACAAAGTGGGATTCCAACCTTCCATCTATTTCTTTACCCTATTTCTCCTCTTTACTCTGTATATAAAAACGATAAGATCATACTATGGTGTTCTTAGTCTGTTCTTTCTAAAAACAAACACAAATGCAGTTGACAAATAGTAGAATCAAACAAAAGGAAACATAAACCCGTCCTAAGGGGAAAGGAAAGCCGTGGACACGACCCTGCTCCCCAAGCAAGCAGCCATTTCTGGTTCTCTCGTCTCTCTCCTTCCCATATCAACACCAAATGCAATTTTCCATCCTCCTTCTCCAGGTTCCCATGACAGAGGCAGAAATTCAGGTTGTCCTCGCATAACACAGATCCATCATCAAATACTCCCTGCTGGGCCTTCCTGCGAGTCCTGCCCCAAGCCAGGGGGCTTCCTAGTGCTGCCTGAATAGCTTTCCAAAGCACAGCTCCCACCCCCCGCCCCTTCACTGCCCACCTGAACAACCTCCTTAGCTGATTTGTCTCTAAATGGAGGCCCGGGTCCACAGGGCGAATTCAACCCTCTCTGCAGTCCTTCTACCACCAAACCTGCCCACCATCTTCATGTTTCCTTGTTTGCTTTCGCCACTCCTTCCAAATGCCCTCCACTCCATTTTGATTTTGTGTTTTCTGTCTGGGTGTCCTGCACACATGTGGATCTGAAGGGAATGACCCATTCCTTAAAGTCAGTTCAACCCCACAGCCTTTGCGATGCCTCCCCTGATCTTCCAGCTTCTGCACGCCCACAGCACTTTAGCGACATCCTAGGATAATGTGACATTTTGGATTCGTTTATCTGCCCTCCTTTTCCCCAAACCCATCAGAGTAGACCCCTGTTGAAGGCAGGGTCTTGTCAAAATATCAAAGTTTTTGTTTTTATCTTTACCGGACAGAGACTTGCTCTGTCCCTCAGGCTGGACTGCAGTAGCCAGATCATAGCTCACCGCAGCCTCCATCTCCTAGGCTCTAGTGATGCTCCCACCTCAGCCTCCTGAGTAGCTGGGACTACCGGTGCATGCCACCACATCTAGCCAGTTTTTATGATTTTTAGTAGAGATGACGTTTTGCTATGTCACCCAGGCTGTTCTGGAACTCCTGGGTTCTCACCTCAGCCTCTCAGAGTGCTGGTATTATAGACATGAGCCACCCAATCAGCCAAAATATCAAAGTATTCCTGAAACACTCAGCACAATTCTTTTCATTTTGCAAGTGCTCATGTTATATTGACTCTATGGAATAATTCATATGGCATTTGCCTATAAGATAAATCTTTCCTTCTTTCCTTCATTCATTCATGTATTCATTTATTCAACAAAACCTTATGAAGTTCATCATATGTGCCAGGGAATAGGAAGGATGGGAAGGGAGAGTTCACAGCAATGCTTGTTGAATTAATGCACCAAGATAAACAAAGCCCTCTAGTGGCCTTTTGGTAGGTGAGAGATGATTTACAGAAACACACCAGTCAGTTCCTGTCCTTGGGGGCACTTATGATGCACGGGGGAAGACAGGTGTGTGCACACATGACAAGCAAGGAGGGTGTGGGAGGAACAGGGGTGGGGACTAGGATGAGGTGACGCCATCTGTCTTGTATAAGGATGGCAGGACACGTCCTTAGGATAAGACTTGGGTTGTTTTTAAATTCAGAGGGGGTCTTGCCATATTACCCAGACTGGTCCCTAACTCCTGGCCTCCAGTGATCCTCCTGCCTGGACTCCCAAAGTGCTGGGATTCCAAGCAAGAGCCACCACTCCCAGCCACCACTTGGATCATCTCCTTCCTGAAGGTGTGAGAGGCGCCCTTAGCAGGTCTCTGTCCAGCGGGGCCTCCTGAGGAAGGCAGGGCTCTCTGCAGGGCGGCTGTTGGTGCTGAGCTGAGGAAGGTCCCCTGCCCTCCTCTCTGAGAGGCTGCCCTCAGGAGGGGGTCCCTCCTGGTGGGGCCCCTGAGCAGCAACCTGATCTCTCTCCCCAGCTACCTGGCCAGTGACATGGAGGAGGACAACCAGGCCCCGAAACAAGACATCTTCTCCTTCCTCTACGGGAAGAACTACTCCCAGCGACCCTTGTTCCATAAGCTTCGATACCAGCTCCTCTGTTCCATGCGCTGGAGGACGTGGGTTTCCCCAGAGGAGATGGAGGAGGTAGGTGGGGCCATATGAGGAGGTGGGGGTGGGGAGGGATGGGGTGGATTGGAGGCTGGAGGAGGGCAGAGAGGGGTCTTCCTGGGGAATCCCTGGCTTCTCAAGTGGTGTGTGTTTTTCCAGATCCAGGCTTATGACCCAGAGCACTGGGTGTGGGCCCGAGATCGCACCCTCATTTCCTAGAGCTCCGGGGACATGGAGGCCTGAGGTCATCGGCCTGAGGGAAGGTACGTGTGTATCCTCCAGGGTAAAGGCAGAATATTCTCATCTATAAGAAAATCCAAGGAACTCAACTGCTTGATCCGGCTTCAAGCCTGGTCAACATGGCGACACCCCATCTCCACAAAAATACAAAACTGAGCCGGGCGTCCTGGTGGGCGCCTCTAGTCCCCACTACTCAGGAGCCTGAGGCGGAAGGAACAGCAGAGCCCCGGAGGTCGGGGCTGCAGTGAGCTGTGATTCTGCCACTGCACTCCAGCCGGGATGACAGAGTGACACTCTTTCTCAAAAATGAGAATACTACCTAGGTCCAGGGAGGTGCATTATGGTTGATACACTTGAGTTACTGATTTGGGGAAAGGATTCGGTGAAGATTTGGTTGACATCTTGTGCCGCTAACCACATTTAGGACCGAGCATTAGACTAAAACATGAGAGATTAAGGTTGGGGATTAGGAGTCTGGTCTGCTGGTTCCTGAGGTTGTCGCGTTAGACATGTTTGTAGCATGGTTAAAAGTTTAGATCTTAAGCAATATAAAGGGCACCAAGTGTGATGAAGTCCAAAGCCATGTCCTCCAAGGGTGCTCTACTCCCTGGGTGGACCCACCCAAAGTCCTTGCTATGAAGCAGATCACTGGGGCTAACCTGGGGTAAATTAAGTGATTTTTGGAGTCAAGCTCACCAAAGTGTGAGTACCAGAATCAAAAATGATGGTTCAGAATCAGGGTTGACAATAAAGGGTTAGAGATAAAATCGGATTTATATATTGCTCTGAACTCTAGTTAGGATTGACGTGGGATGGGAATAACCTTCCTATCTAGAGATCTCCCTCCTTGAAGTGTGACATCCTCTCTCTCACTTCCAGAACACTGGGCCCAGGGGAGATGGGAATTTTCAGCAGGAAGTTTATCGCGACGCTAATGCCAGACACCAGGAAGGGAGAGAGGAGCCTCCTGTGCAGATCATCTACAAGAAGCTGGACTCTTCTAGAAGGGGCAAAATAGAGTGACCAGGTTTTCCTCCTAGGAGCCATGGAGGTATTTCTAGGAGGCAGTGGAGGGAAAGTGAGAAACCAGGGGTGTTTCTGGTTCCACCCCTTCCTGCGGCAAAACCTCCCTTTTCACGTTGCTGAATCCCAGCCTCCCCTGGGCTGGAAGCTGGAGTTCCTGTTTCCTATGGACTTGGTTGCCACAGTCCAGAGCATTTGAAGGCACAGCGCGGGCACTCAGATTGTCACGGAATTCTTTGTAAAATATGAAATTACTGCCATAGGATTTTAAGAGATAGTTTAATAGATACTGTACATTTTATTGGTTTATTTTTCAAATGTTGGCCATAGAATTATTACTAGGTTGATTTAAAACAGTTTGGGGTTTTTGTAGTTTTGAAAACATGCTGTTCCTATAGAGTTCTCTGACGGTTGTTATATACACATAAATATCATTTAGTTTTCATTTTTAAGAGAGGATTCTTTTTATCGTCAATGTTTTCTCTTTAAATCGTTTTATCTATTATTAAATGTGCTCCTGAAGCGAGCACTCTTGTTATCTATGATACTGACCTAATATATCCATTATATTTATAGCTAGGTGGTAGTTCCCCTACATTCTTGTAAATAGAAATGTTTATTTTCTGTTTACTGTTGGTTACTGAATTGTGAGAATTCAGTTGTGATTTTTAACATGCCTTCCATATATACTAACATGTCCAAGATATACTATACAGTTTATTTGTTTATTTTGAAAATGATGGGCATGGCATTATTACTACATTTATTTAACTAGTTTAGAAATACAAGTATTTTTTAAAAGACACTGTTCTTATGAAGTTGTGTGATGGGTGTTACACCTATTATATACACATAGATATAATTCTGTTTTCATTTGTAAGAGAGGATTCTTTTTATCCTAAATGTTTTATTTTTAAATCTTTTTATCTGTTATTACATGTGCTGCTGAAGGGAGCACTGTTATGACCTAGAGTAGTTACATAATATATCTATTATATTTATAGCTAGGTGGCATTTCCCCGAAAGTCTTGTACAAATAAATTTTTATTTGATGTTGAGTGTTTGCTTGTTATTGAACTGTGAGAATTCAGACGTAATTTTTTAGCTTGTATTGAAAGGTTTGTATGTTACTTTAAAGAGGACATGTGTTTGAAAGGAGGACAGGAGCTGTGTGTTTCAAAGAGGACAGTGAGTGCACTGCGCTACCTGGGAAAATGCAATAAAGATGAAGTTTTCTCATCTTCACAACGACTGTGACCATATTGGTCTGGATTGCTTATTTGTTGTCCAATGACATTTTTGTTTAATGCGGTTTTAGTTATTTGAACAAATCTATTAACCCTGGAAAATAATGCTGAATCTTTGTGTTTGTTTGTTTGTTTGTTTTTGAGATGGAGTCTTGCTCTGTCACCCAGGCTGGAGTGCAGTGGCGCAATCTCGGCTCACTGCAAGCTCCACCTCCTGTGTTCACGCCATTCTCCTGCCTCAGCCTCCCAAGTAGCTGGGACTACAGGCACAGGCCACCATGCTCGGCTAATTTTTTGTATTTTTAGCAGAAACGGGGTTTCACCGTGTTAGTCAGGATGGTCTTGATCTCCCGACCTCGTGATCCATCCGCCTCGGCCTCCCAAAGTGCTGGGATTACAGGCGTGAGCCACCTCCCCTGGCACTTTATTTTATTTTATTTTATTTTATTTTATTTTATTTTATTTTATTTATTTATTTATTTATTTGAGACAAGGATCTTGTCCCATTCCCCAGGCTGAAATGCAGTGGCTCAATCTCGGCTCACTGCAACCTCCACCTCCCAAGTTCAAGCAATTCTCTGGTCTCAGCCTCCTGAGAAGCTGGGATTAAAGGCGCCTGCCACCACGCACAGCTAATTTCTGTATTTTTCGTAGAGGCACCATTTCACCATGTTGGCCGGGCTGGTCTCCAACTCTTGACCTCAGGTGGTCCGTCCCCCTCGGCCACCCAAAGTGCTAGGATTACAGGTGTGAGACACTGCATTGCATTTGGCCCATACAGTAAAACTCTTTATGAGAGGAGGGAAGTATCTCGGGTTAGTTAGTAGACATCAAATCACTGAAGTCAATGAACTCTGAGGAGATGCTTGACAGACACACAAGATAAGGAGGAGGAGGTTGCAAAGTGTTGATGTTTGTGTAACCACAAGCATGGCTGAGCCTAGAATGCAATTACTATTCCAGCACATGGAACCGTGAAGCTATTGTTACAGATTACCTTCATTCTAGGACCCTGGTGTCGCCAATACCATAAACCACATGCAAATGAGGCAAGTAAGATCTGGGAGGAATTTGAGAAGCGTTTGTGCAATGTCCAGGGGTGAACTTATAATGGGATGAACTTAGGGAGTTAACAAGAGTCTGCACTGACCCTGAACACTCCAAACATTCTTGGGATGGCCAGGCACAGTGGCTCATGCCTGTCATTTCAGCACTTTGGGAGGCCCAGGTGGGCAGATGGTTTGAGCCCAGAAGTTCAAGAGCAGCCTGGGCAACATGGCGAAACACACCTCTATAAAAATACAAAACTGGGCCTGGCACGGTGGCTCAAGCCTGTAATCCCAGCACTTTGGGAGGCCGAGGTGGGCAGATCACGAGATCAGGAGATCGAAACCATCCTGGCTGACATGGTGAAACCCTGTCTCTACAAAAAAAAATACAAAAAATTAGCCGGGCGTAGTGGCATGCGCCTGTAGTCCCAGCTACTCAGGAGGCTGAGGCAGGAGAATCACTTGAACCTGGGAGGTAGAGGTGGCAGTGAGCCTAGATCACGCCACTGCACTGCAGCCTGGGTGTGACAGAGCGAGACTCCATCTCAAAAAAAAAAAATACGAAACTTAGCCAGGTGTGGTGGTGCACACCTGCAGTCGCAGCTACCCAGGAGGCTGAGGTGGGAGGATTGCTTGGGCCTGGGAGGTCGAGGCTGCATGAGCCGTGATCATACCACTGCACTCCAGCCTGGGCAACAGAGCAGGACCCTGTCTCAAAAAAAAAAAAATTCACAACATTCTTGGGGACTGCAGGTCTGTTGTATCTATCTGCCAATGATGTAGTCACAGGGTAAACAGACCAAATATTGCCCACATCTCCTGTTTAGTGCCATCTCTGCTGTTAGAGAATCCCAAGCCTAGAAGGAGGGAAAGCTAATTCTTCTGCTGACTTGGTGAATCTGCCTGTGTGACTGGCTATTGGTCAGCCTGCCATGGATTGCTGCCTGAGTTGCCTTCCTGTCCCTTGCTGCATCCAATCAGGGTCCAACCAATCCACTCAAAAGTATTAGGATGAGTAGCAGTAAGCATGAAAAATACAGGATTATTTTCCAGAATACATAAAGACCTTCTATAAATCAATAAAAATGCAAAGCAACTTGATGTTTAAAATGCGCATGAAACATGAACAGGAGACTCACAGAAGAAGAAATGGCTGTATACAGATGAGTAACTTCACCTATCAGACTGGCAGAATTTAAGAGATTGGTAATATAGCATGTTAGTGAGTGTCTTAGTCAGTTTGTTCTGTTCTAACCAATTCTCATAGACTGGGAAACTTAAAACATTTCTTTCTCACATTTCTGGAGGCTGAGAAGTCCAAGATCAAGGTGCCAGGACAGGCAGTGTCTGGCGAGGGCCCATTTGCTGGTTTGCAGACTGGAAATCTTAAACATTTCTTTCTCATAGTTCTAGAGGCCAGGAAGTCCAAGATCAAGGTGCCAGGAGAAGCAGCATCTGCTGAAAGTCAGCTTGCTGGTTTGCAGATGGCTGTCTTCCTGTTGCTCCCTCACATGGCAGAGAGCAAAGAGAGAGAAAGCAAGCTGTCTCTTTTGTTAAAAGGGCACTAAAGCTATCATGAGGGTACCACCCTTAGGAGCTAATACATCCCAAAGGCTCTATATCCAAGTACAATTATATTGGAGATTAGGGTTTGATATGGTTTGTCTGTGTCCCCATTCAAATCTCAACTTGAATTGTATCTCCCAGAATTCCCACATGTCATGAGAGGGACCCAGGCAGAGGTAATTGAATTGTGGTGGCCGGTCTTTCCTGTGCTATTCTCCTGATAGTGAATAAGTCTCAGCAGATCTGATGGGTTTATCAGGAGTTTCCACTCTTGCTTCCCTTTCATTTTATCCTGCCGCCACCATGTAAGAAGTGCCTGTCGCCTCCCGCCATGACTCAGGCCTCCCAGCCATGTGGAACTGTAAGTCCAATTAAAACTCTTTTTCTTTTCAGACTTGGATATGTCTTTATCAGCAGCACGAAAACGGACTAAGACAGGGTTTCAACATATGAATTTTGAGGGGGGTCACAGATTCGGTTCACAGCAGTGAGGATGCAGGGGTAATGAAGACTCTCTACACTTTGGGTTGGAATTTAAACTTGTAAATTAGACTTGTAAAGTCTTCAGAGACTCACATGTGACTTGCGAGATCAAGGCTGTGTTCTGGCAGGTCTCTCACCACTGGCAAAAAAAACCAGAAAAGTATCATTCCCATTGAATATCCAGCTACATAATGAATTTTCACATTGAACATTTAATTTCCCATTTAAATAAACCCATCTGGAATTTGATTTCTATATGTGTTTTCTTTTTTCCAAATAATTAGCTAGTTATCCCAGCACCATTTGTGGCATAATCTATACTTTCCCCACTGGGATATGCCATAATAGCATATAATGCATTCCTATAGAAACTTGAGACTCTTTCTGGATTTTCTATTCTGTTTATTGTATCAAGGATCATAAACTGGGTCCCTGTACCCCATTTCAGGGCTCCAGATGTGTTTTTGATCTTGTTTTGGTTTTTGTCAGAAGTGTGTTTGAATATTGTGAATTTTCATGCCTTTAGGCAGCTCACAAAGTCAGGCCTATCTTAGAGCAAGATACTTGCCCAAGCCCTTAGAGCACTTGAGGATTTTGCCTGGAGTGGCACTAGCAACATGCTGTTTTAACACTTTCACCTTAGAACACATTTTGGTGTCTGGCAGTGGACATTCCCTCTCATTCTTCTTTTGTGATGGTTCCTTAAGTACTCAATTCTCTAGATAAACTTTTACATTGTTTTGTCAACATCTGCGGGGGGAAAAACTCTTTGAGATTTTGATTGCAATCGCATTAAATTCCTAAATTCATTTGGATTGAATGTACAGTTTTACCATATTGAAACATCATTTAGACATTTTGTAAGTCTCTATTCAGTTCTTTTATATTCTCAGTGAAAATTTTTAGTGTTTCTTCTTTTAATTGAGATGCGGTCTCACTCTGTCACCCAGGCTTGAGTGCAGTGGCGTTAACTCGCCTCACTGCAGCCTTTGCCTCCCAGGCTCAAATGATCCTCCCACTTCAACCTCCCGAGTAGCTGGCAGTACAGGCAGGCGCCACCACACCCAGGCTAGTTTTTTATACTTTGGTGGAGACAGGGTTTCGCCAAGTTGCCCAGGCTGGTCTTGCACTCCTGCGCTCAAGCAATCCTCCTGCCTTGGCCTCCCAAAGTGCTGGAATTCCAGTTGTGAGCCAATGTTAGGGGGCTTGTCGACCAGCATACAGGGGCCTTGGAGGCTGCTTCAGAAGTTCCCACTAAGCCAAGGACACAAAGCCTGGTGACAGCCCTCCCATGTGAGGCCCAGATCTTACTTACCTCGCTCAAAAAATCTTTCCTGCTCATTTCATTTGAGAGTGATTTTGCTTTCTTTGGGACCTCTATTGCGCTGCCCCACCCAGAGAGTTCCAAATCTGAATGGACTCCAATGATGAAGTTAAATCAGCCCCCATCTCAGTCCTTTGGAATTCAAATCTGTGGGGCTGGGTCCTGGCATCTGTATCTTAATGTTCCTAGTTGAGATCCTTAGGCTGAAAGGCTGGTATTTGCAAAGCACTTCTTCTCCTCCAAACTCAGCCTCCGAACTAGCTGGGACTACAGGTGTGTGCCACCACACCAGGCTAATTTTAAATTGTTTTGGAGAGACGGCGTCTCACAACGTTACTCAGACTCGTCTCCAACTCCTGGGTTCAAGTGATTCTCCAGCCTTGGCCTCCCAAAGTGTAGGGATGACAGGCAGGAGCCACCATGCCAGCCAATAAAGCCCTTCTGTTTCACTCGAATGATATCTTTGGTGCATAGCTACAGCCATTGTTGTATTAACCTGCATCACTGAAGGAAAAGAGAAGGGGAGAAGTGATAGTTTTGCTTTTTCCTGAACATATCAGATGAAACCTGAACTGTTTAGCTCATTTTTGGACAATGTATTGACATAATTGAAGATGGCTGCCTTATTGTAGCCTGTCTACAGAAGGTGCCTAGAAGACAGAGGAATATGCAAAACTGGCTTGAAGAGTGATTAATCAGAACTTTACGTGATACAGAAGAGAAATTTTAAAGGCAACAGAATATTGATCTTCTAATGTTTGAAAGCCTATTAAATAGGAGAGAAAGATGATTTTCTCTTTTGTTGTAAAAGGATCCAACCAGTTCTGATGGTTGAAAGCATCGTGAATGCGAAGGTCCACTCAACATAAGCAGAGTTTCCTAGCAACTGGACTTCCACAGCGACGGGATCAGCCTCCTCATTCAGTTGTGCCTTTCCCATCAGCGAGAGACTCCTAGGAGCCCATTAGGAAGCTGTGCCAGAACTCACAGGTTCTTTGGATGGTATCTGAGATAGTATCCAGCTCTTACATTTTTATTTTTTCCGAAAAAAATATTTTTGAGACTGAGTCTCACTCTGTCCTCCAGGCTGGTGTGCAGTGGTGCAATCATAGCTCACTGCAGCCTCAAACACCTGGGCTGAAGCAATCCTCCTGCCTCAGCCTCCCAAGTACTGGGACCACAGGTGTGTGCCACGATTCCTGATTACTTTGTTTATATTTTGTAGAGATGACGTTTTGCTATGTTGCCCAGACTAATCTTGAACTCCTAACCTCAAGTGACGCTCCTGCCTTGGCCTCCCAAAGGAGGGGGATTATGAGCAGGAGCCCCTGGGCCTGGCTGAGATTTTTCCCCTTAGTCTTTTTATACACAGGATATTTTATTCATAAAATACATAAATAGTAGGAAAATTTTGGGGTCAAGTGAAATAGATATGTTGTAATAGTTGATATATAGACCAGAGTTCCTTAGCTGAACTGGAGGGGCAGGCTTTAAGTGATCCATGGATGCCCTGAACTTGTGGACACCATTGAAAATCTGTATGAACCCACGGACAGTCTCCTGTGATTTTCATTCCTCAAAATGTCTCTTGGACTCAAAGATGCCTGAGAGCAAAGGATGCGTGTTCCCCTACTATAGGATCCAGGATAGTGAATATCAGTAAACATTCAGCAAAAAAGCTTTGCCACATTGAGTACTTCCACGTAACGTCTCCATTCAACAAGTCAATTTACCCAGGATCTCCTGTATATGTTAATCTCACTCTTGGAAGGTCTCATCATTCTGCTTACCCTAAATTTCCTTCCACCTTCCTCCCTCTCTCACCAGACTAGACTCTGAAATGGGAAGGAGAAGCGGGGAGGAGAGCCCAACACCCCCTCAAGTTTAGAGTGGAGAGGACACAGCCTCTGCTGGGACAGGGAAAAGAGGAATGTGGAGACCCTGAGGATGCTTTTGGACAATGCTCAGAGGTTGGGACATTGCCAGGAGATACCGTTCACCCCGGATCTCCAAGAAAAGAGATCAGTCTGGCAGTTACATGTGTTTTTCTTCAAACTAGCTGCCAGCTTGGAACGACCGATGACATCAGAGATTCCGACTTTCCTGATTGGAGGGACCAGACTCTGGTTGCTTGGGAGTTCAGGTGGACAACAGCAACTTCTCAAAACTGCTCTTCACTCCTAACTTCTCCCGAGCCTCTAGAAGAGAAACGCACTCTTCTGGGTCCTGACGGAGTCTGGAAGAAGGCTTTGGACAGAACAGGGACTAGGTTTTGTGGACAGAAACAAAGTGTTTGGGAGAGATTATGGCCAGTGGTCAAGCGCGCCCCCCGTTTGAGGAGGAGAGCCCCCAGCCTAGCACAACGGTGCGGTCCCCTGAGGTGGTGGTGGATGATGAAGTGCCAGGACCATCAGGTGAGGTGACTGGAGGGAGCAGCGATGGGAGATGATTGACTGAGGAGAGGGAAGGGGGCCAGTTACTGGGAATCTGAAGCACCTGAGTAGGGTGTGTGGGAAAGAAACGATGGACTCAGGAAGCCAGGGATCGGGGAAGGAGGGTGCAGGGAATGGGGCCAAGCATGGCCACGTGGAAAGAAAGTCTGGGGAGCAATGAAGGGGATCAGGAGATGTGCTCAAAAGACGAGAGAGGAAGGCCGAGGCGGACGGATCACGAGGTCAGAAGATCGAGACCATCCTGGTTAACACGATGAAACCCTGTCTCTACCAAAAATACAAAAGTGAGTTGGGCATGGTGGTGGGTGCCTGTAGTCCCAGCTACTCAAGAGGCTGAGGCAGGAGAATCATTTGAACCCAGGAGGCGGAGGTTGCAGTGAACCAAGATTGTGCCACTGCACTCCAGTCTGGGCAACAAGAGGGAGACTCCATCTCAAAAAAAAAAAAAAAAGAGAGAGAGAGAGAGAGAGCAGACAGAGCTCAAGGGAAGGTTTCCATTTTTCTCCAATTGAAAGTTCTTATCTGTAATGAGGAAATGTTTTGAGGACAGAGAGCTGGAAGAATGGGGAGGTGAGGGAGAGGCAGATGGGGATCAGCAAAGGAGAAAGGTGGAAACATGGCTTGGAGAAGCTGACAGTCTGCGAGGCTTGGGAGGATGGAAGAGTAGTTTGAGGTTCCTGGGTCGGGGCCTCTAAGGTGATCAATGGCAGAAACATGACACCACGGCCTGGTTTCTTCACTCAGCCCCTTGGATAGATCCCAGCCCCCAGCCTCAATCCCTTGGCCTGAAAAGGAAGAGCGAATGGTCAGACGAATCCGAGGAGGAGCTGGAGGAGGAGCTGGAGTTGGAGCGCGCCCCTGAGCCCGAGGACACCTGGGTGGTGGAGACGCTGTGTGGGCTCAAGATGAAGCTGAAGCGAAAGCGAGCATCCTCCGTGCTCCCTGAGCACCACGAGGCCTTCAACAGGCTCCTTGGTAGGAGGATACCCCAAAAAGCACCTCCAACCCCGTTCTTTTAAAAAAGTGGAATCTTTCAATAATCACGCTTTCCCAATAAGAAGAATATGCCCTCCTGGGGGGTGAGCGCTCCATGCAGGAGGAGGATGCTTAGGAGATAGAGGATTAGGCTAGTCTTAATAAAGGTCTGCACTGGAAATAAGAAAGCTTGGTTTCTGGCCAGGTGCAGTGGCTCATGCCTGAGATCTTGGTGCTTTGGGAGGCTGAGGCGGGAGGATCTCTTGAACTCAGGAGTTTGAAGTTGCAATGAGCTATGATTGCACCACTGCACTCCAGCCTGGTTGACAAGGAAAGACCCTGTCATAAAATAAATAAAATAAAACAAAATAAGAGATAAAAGAAAGCTTGGTTTCAGCTGTACCCGCTGAAACTCTATGTCTCTTGATGACTTTTCTAAACCTAAGTGTCTCCATCCGTGGAGGGGGATAACAAGGCCATGGGCACACCCAGCTGTGACTATCTCAGGAAGCAATGATGGGAATTCTATTATGACTTCTGCAGTGGTCCCTTCCTGTCTGATGGGAGGACATCATGGCTTATTCACAGCTCTTCATCCTGTAGACTCTGACACCAAAGGCCTCCTTCGGCCTCTCCTCAGGGGAATCTCAGAGTGGGAGCGTCCCTCCGTGCCCAGTGAAAGTCCTTCTCTCCTCTCCCATCCACCTAAGCCTTGGCCACAATCCTGAGACTTCCCCCAGAGGGACACAGTTCTCCTCTCTGCTCTGTTGCTCCCACGGCAACCCTGTTCCACTTCTCACCCTGACACAGGCTCTCTTTTCACAGGGGATCCTGTCGTTCAAAAATTCCTGGCCTGGGACAAAGACCTGAGGGTGTCAGACAAGGTAAGGTTGTTCTCCACTCAACTGTGTTCCTGCTTTAACACACGTCCTGGGGAAGGGTGCAGCGTCTAAACCCACAGTTTCTCTCCTCTCTCCCTCTACCATCTCCCACCTGCTGATTCCATACTCTTGGGCGCCCACGTTTTGATTTTTATTTTTTCAGAAACAGGGTCTCGTTCTGTTGCCCAGGCTGGAATGCAGTGTTGCCATCATAGCTCACTGCAGCCTCAGCCTGCTGGGCTCAAGTGATCCTCCCGCCTCGGCCTCTCCAATAGCTGGGACTCCAGGCGTGAGTCACCGCCCCCAGCTATTCTAGGTCTTCTCATAATTTGTCAGCATCTCCCTCGGGGCTCTGGTAGCCTGTTGCATAGTTGATGGGTGGCCCCTGCCTCTGCACAGGGTCCTTTGGAATCCAGGCCCTGGGCCAGTCTTGAAACTCCTGACCCCTATCCTCTCAGATCTTTGGGACAGTCCTTTGCCCCAGCTCACCAAGACCCTCCTGACATTAGCAGCCCTAGACACTCTCCCTCCAGTGATCCCATTGGAGCTCATCATCATGGGAGCATCACAGACCTCCCTCCCTCCGACTTCCCGGATTTGCAGCTGACTTTCAACACTCTCCACCCGCAAGCCCCCAATGAGCATAGTCACCCAACACTGAGGTTCCTTCTGTGATAGACAACCGCGCCCCAGCCCCTGTTCCCTTCTCTCCACCATCTTCCTCTTCCAGGATGTGACCAACCTTTCTCTCTCTCTACTCCCTTCTCTCCATCAGTATCTCCTGGCTATGGTCATAGCGTATTTTAGCCGTGCCGGCCTCTTCTCATGGCAATACCAACGCATTCATTTCTTCCTGGCTCTGTGAGTAGTTGCTTCTTCCCACCTGTCAATATCCAACACCCTGGGACAGTGGACAAAGTGGGATTCCAACCTTCCATCTATTTCTTTACCCTATTTCTCCTCTTTACTCTGTATATAAAAACGATAAGATCATACTATGGTGTTCTTAGTCTGTTCTTTCTAAAAACAAACACAAATGCAGTTGACAAATAGTAGAATCAAACAAAAGGAAACATAAACCCGTCCTAAGGGGAAAGGAAAGCCGTGGACACGACCCTGCTCCCCAAGCAAGCAGCCATTTCTGGTTCTCTCGTCTCTCTCCTTCCCATATCAACACCAAATGCAATTTTCCATCCTCCTTCTCCAGGTTCCCATGACAGAGGCAGAAATTCAGGTTGTCCTCGCATAACACAGATCCATCATCAAATACTCCCTGCTGGGCCTTCCTGGGAGTCCTGCCCCAAGCCAGGGGGCTTCCTAGTGCTGCCTGAATAGCTTTCCAAAGCACAGCTCCCAGCCCCCCTTCACTGCCCACCTGAACAACTTCCTTAGCTGATTTGTCTCTAAATGGAGGCCCGGGTCCACAGGGCGAATTCAACCCTCTCTGCAGTCCTTCTACCACCAAACCTGCCCACCATCTTCATGTTTCCTTGTTTGCTTTCGCCACTCCTTCCAAATGCCCTCCACTCCATTTTGATTTTGTGTTTTCTGTCTGGGTGTCCTGCACACATGTGGATCTGAAGGGAATGACCCATTCCTTAAAGTCAGTTCAACCCCACAGCCTTTGCGATGCCTCCCCTGATCTTCCAGCTTCTGCACGCCCACAGCACTTTAGCGACATCCTAGGATAATGTGACATTTTGGATTCGTTTATCTGCCCTCCTTTTCCCCAAACCCATCAGAGTAGACCCCTGTTGAAGGCAGGGTCTTGTCAAAATATCAAAGTTTTTGTTTTTATCTTTACCGGACAGAGACTTGCTCTGTCCCTCAGGCTGGACTGCAGTAGCCAGATCATAGCTCACCGCAGCCTCCATCTCCTAGGCTCTAGTGATGCTCCCACCTCAGCCTCCTGAGTAGCTGGGACTACCGGTGCATGCCACCACATCTAGCCAGTTTTTATGATTTTTAGTAGAGATGACGTTTTGCTATGTCACCCAGGCTGTTCTGGAACTCCTGGGTTCTCACCTCAGCCTCTCAGAGTGCTGGTATTATAGACATGAGCCACCCAATCAGCCAAAATATCAAAGTATTCCTGAAACACTCAGCACAATTCTTTTCATTTTGCAAGTGCTCATGTTATATTGACTCTATGGAATAATTCATATGGCATTTGCCTATAAGATAAATCTTTCCTTCTTTCCTTCATTCATTCATGTATTCATTTATTCAACAAAACCTTATGAAGTTCATCATATGTGCCAGGGAATAGGAAGGATGGGAAGGGAGAGTTCACAGCAATGCTTGTTGAATTAATGCACCAAGATAAACAAAGCCCTCTAGTGGCCTTTTGGTAGGTGAGAGATGATTTACAGAAACACACCAGTCAGTTCCTGTCCTTGGGGGCACTTATGATGCACGGGGGAAGACAGGTGTGTGCACACATGACAAGCAAGGAGGGTGTGGGAGGAACAGGGGTGGGGACTAGGATGAGGTGACGCCATCTGTCTTGTATAAGGATGGCAGGACACGTCCTTAGGATAAGACTTGGGTTGTTTTTAAATTCAGAGGGGGTCTTGCCATATTACCCAGACTGGTCCCTAACTCCTGGCCTCCAGTGATCCTCCTGCCTGGACTCCCAAAGTGCTGGGATTCCAAGCAAGAGCCACCACTCCCAGCCACCACTTGGATCATCTCCTTCCTGAAGGTGTGAGAGGCGCCCTTAGCAGGTCTCTGTCCAGCGGGGCCTCCTGAGGAAGGCAGGGCTCTCTGCAGGGCGGCTGTTGGTGCTGAGCTGAGGAAGGTCCCCTGCCCTCCTCTCTGAGAGGCTGCCCTCAGGAGGGGGTCCCTCCTGGTGGGGCCCCTGAGCAGCAACCTGATCTCTCTCCCCAGCTACCTGGCCAGTGACATGGAGGAGGACAACCAGGCCCCGAAACAAGACATCTTCTCCTTCCTCTACGGGAAGAACTACTCCCAGCGACCCTTGTTCCATAAGCTTCGATACCAGCTCCTCTGTTCCATGCGCTGGAGGACGTGGGTTTCCCCAGAGGAGATGGAGGAGGTAGGTGGGGCCATATGAGGAGGTGGGGGTGGGGAGGGATGGGGTGGATTGGAGGCTGGAGGAGGGCAGAGAGGGGTCTTCCTGGGGAATCCCTGGCTTCTCAAGTGGTGTGTGTTTTTCCAGATCCAGGCTTATGACCCAGAGCACTGGGTGTGGGCCCGAGATCGCACCCTCATTTCCTAGAGCTCCGGGGACATGGAGGCCTGAGGTCATCGGCCTGAGGGAAGGTACGTGTGTATCCTCCAGGGTAAAGGCAGAATATTCTCATCTATAAGAAAATCCAAGGAACTCAACTGCTTGATCCGGCTTCAAGCCTGGTCAACATGGCGACACCCCATCTCCACAAAAATACAAAACTGAGCCGGGCGTCCTAGTGGGCGCCTCTAGTCCCCACTACTCAGGAGCCTGAGGCGGAAGGAACAGCAGAGCCCCGGAGGTCGGGGCTGCAGTGAGCTGTGATTCTGCCACTGCACTCCAGCCGGGATGACAGAGTGACACTCTTTCTCAAAAATGAGAATACTACCTAGGTCCAGGGAGGTGCATTATGGTTGATACACTTGAGTTACTGATTTGGGGAAAGGATTCGGTGAAGATTTGGTTGACATCTTGTGCCGCTAACCACATTTAGGACCGAGCATTAGACTAAAACATGAGAGATTAAGGTTGGGGATTAGGAGTCTGGTCTGCTGGTTCCTGAGGTTGTCGCGTTAGACATGTTTGTAGCATGGTTAAAAGTTTAGATCTTAAGCAATATAAAGGGCACCAAGTGTGATGAAGTCCAAAGCCATGTCCTCCAAGGGTGCTCTACTCCCTGGGTGGACCCACCCAAAGTCCTTGCTATGAAGCAGATCACTGGGGCTAACCTGGGGTAAATTAAGTGATTTTTGGAGTCAAGCTCACCAAAGTGTGAGTACCAGAATCAAAAATGATGGTTCAGAATCAGGGTTGACAATAAACGGTTAGAGATAAAATCGGATTTATATATTGCTCTGAACTCTAGTTAGGATTGACGTGGGATGGGAATAACCTTCCTATCTAGAGATCTCCCTCCTTGAAGTGTGACATCCTCTCTCTCACTTCCAGAACACTGGGCCCAGGGGAGATGGGAATTTTCAGCAGGAAGTTTATCGCGACGCTAATGCCAGACACCAGGAAGGGAGAGAGGAGCCTCCTGTGCAGATCATCTACAAGAAGCTGGACTCTTCTAGAAGGGGCAAAATAGAGTGACCAGGTTTTCCTCCTAGGAGCCATGGAGGTATTTCTAGGAGGCAGTGGAGGGAAAGTGAGAAACCAGGGGTGTTTCTGGTTCCACCCCTTCCTGCGGCAAAACCTCCCTTTTCACGTTGCTGAATCCCAGCCTCCCCTGGGCTGGAAGCTGGAGTTCCTGTTTCCTATGGACTTGGTTGCCACAGTCCAGAGCATTTGAAGGCACAGCGCGGGCACTCAGATTGTCACGAAATTCTTTGTAAAATATGAAATTACTGCCATAGGATTTTAAGAGATAGTTTAATAGATACTGTACATTTTATTGGTTTATTTTTCAAATGTTGGCCATAGAATTATTACTAGGTTGATTTAAAACAGTTTGGGGTTTTTGTAGTTTTGAAAACATGCTGTTCCTATAGAGTTCTCTGACGGTTGTTATATACACATAAATATAATTTAGTTTTCATTTTTAAGAGAGGATTCTTTTTATCGTCAATGTTTTCTCTTTAAATCGTTTTATCTATTATTAAATGTGCTCCTGAAGCGAGCACTCTTGTTATCTATGATACTGACCTAATATATCCATTATATTTATAGCTAGGTGGTAGTTCCCCTACATTCTTGTAAATAGAAATGTTTATTTTCTGTTTACTGTTGGTTACTGAATTGTGAGAATTCAGTTGTGATTTTTAACATGCCTTCCATATATACTAACATGTCCAAGATATACTATACAGTTTATTTGTTTATTTTGAAAATGATGGGCATGGCATTATTACTACATTTATTTAACTAGTTTAGAAATACAAGTATTTTTTAAAAGACACTGTTCTTATGAAGTTGTGTGATGGGTGTTACACCTATTATATACACATAGATATAATTCTGTTTTCATTTGTAAGAGAGGATTCTTTTTATCCTAAATGTTTTATTTTTAAATCTTTTTATCTGTTATTACATGTGCTGCTGAAGGGAGCACTGTTATGACCTAGAGTAGTTACATAATATATCTATTATATTTATAGCTAGGTGGCATTTCCCCGAAAGTCTTGTACAAATAAATTTTTATTTGATGTTGAGTGTTTGCTTGTTATTGAACTGTGAGAATTCAGACGTAATTTTTTAGCTTGTATTGAAAGGTTTGTATGTTACTTTAAAGAGGACATGTGTTTGAAAGGAGGACAGGAGCTGTGTGTTTCAAAGAGGACAGTGAGTGCACTGCGCTACCTGGGAAAATGCAATAAAGATGAAGTTTTCTCATCTTCACAACGACTGTGACCATATTGGTCTGGATTGCTTATTTGTTGTCCAATGACATTTTTGTTTAATGCGGTTTTAGTTATTTGAACAAATCTATTAACCCTGGAAAATAATGCTGAATCTTTGTGTTTGTTTGTTTGTTTGTTTTTGAGATGGAGTCTTGCTCTGTCACCCAGGCTGGAGTGCAGTGGCGCAATCTCGGCTCACTGCAAGCTCCACCTCCTGTGTTCACGCCATTCTCCTGCCTCAGCCTCCCAAGTAGCTGGGACTACAGGCACAGGCCACCATGCTCGGCTAATTTTTTGTATTTTTAGCAGAAACGGGGTTTCACCGTGTTAGTCAGGATGGTCTTGATCTCCCGACCTCGTGATCCATCCGCCTCGGCCTCCCAAAGTGCTGGGATTACAGGCGTGAGCCACCTCCCCTGGCACTTTATTTTATTTTATTTTATTTTATTTTATTTATTTATTTATTTGAGACAAGGATCTTGTCCCATTCCCCAGGCTGAAATGCAGTGGCTCAATCTCGGCTCACTGCAACCTCCACCTCCCAAGTTCAAGCAATTCTCTGGTCTCAGCCTCCTGAGAAGCTGGGATTAAAGGCGCCTGCCACCACGCACAGCTAATTTCTGTATTTTTCGTAGAGGCACCATTTCACCATGTTGGCCGGGCTGGTCTCCAACTCTTGACCTCAGGTGGTCCGTCCCCCTCGGCCACCCAAAGTGCTAGGATTACAGGTGTGAGACACTGCATTGCATTCGGCCCATACAGTAAAACTCTTTATGAGAGGAGGGAAGTATCTCGGGTTAGTTAGTAGACATCAAATCACTGAAGTCAATGAACTCTGAGGAGATGCTTGACAGACACACAAGATAAGGAGGAGGAGGTTGCAAAGTGTTGATGTTTGTGTAACCACAAGCATGGCTGAGCCTAGAATGCAATTACTATTCCAGCACATGGAACCGTGAAGCTATTGTTACAGATTACCTTCATTCTAGGACCCTGGTGTCGCCAATACCATAAACCACATGCAAATGAGGCAAGTAAGATCTGGGAGGAATTTGAGAAGCGTTTGTGCAATGTCCAGGGGTGAACTTATAATGGGATGAACTTAGGGAGTTAACAAGAGTCTGCACTGACCCTGAACACTCCAAACATTCTTGGGATGGCCAGGCACAGTGGCTCATGCCTGTCATTTCAGCACTTTGGGAGGCCCAGGTGGGCAGATGGTTTGAGCCCAGAAGTTCAAGAGCAGCCTGGGCAACATGGCGAAACACACCTCTATAAAAATACAAAACTGGGCCTGGCACGGTGGCTCAAGCCTGTAATCCCAGCACTTTGGGAGGCCGAGGTGGGCAGCTCACGAGATCAGGAGATCGAAACCATCCTGGTTGACATGGTGAAACCCTGTCTCTACAAAAAAAAATACAAAAAATTAGCCGGGCGTAGTGGCATGCGCCTGTAGTCCCAGCTACTCAGGAGGCTGAGGCAGGAGAATCACTTGAACCTGGGAGGTAGAGGTGGCAGTGAGCCTAGATCACGCCACTGCACTCCAGCCTGGGTGTGACAGAGCGAGACTCCATCTCAAAAAGAAAAAATACGAAACTTAGCCAGGTGTGGTGGTGCACACCTGCAGTCGCAGCTACCCAGGAGGCTGAGGTGGGAGGATTGCTTGGGCCTGGGAGGTCGAGGCTGCATGAGCCGTGATCATACCGCTGCACTCCAGCCTGGGCAACAGAGCAGGACCCTGTCTCAAAAAAAAAAAAATTTCAAAACATTCTTGGGGACTGCAGGTCTGTTGTATCTATCTGCCAATGATGTAGTCACAGGGTAAACAGACCAAATATTGCCCACATCTCCTGTTTAGTGCCATCTCTGCTGTTAGAGAATCCCAAGCCTAGAAGGAGGGAAAGCTAATTCTTCTGCTGACTTGGTGAATCTGCCTGTGTGACTGGCTATTGGTCAGCCTGCCATGGATTGCTGCCTGAGTTGCCTTCCTGTCCCTTGCTGCATCCAATCAGGGTCCAACCAATCCACTCAAAAGTATTAGGATGAGTAGCAGTAAGCATGAAAAATACAGGATTACTTTCCAGAATACATAAAGACCTTCTATAAATCAATAAAAATGCAAAGCAACTTGATGTTTAAAATGCGCATGAAACATGAACAGGAGACTCACAGAAGAAGAAATGGCTGTATACAGATGAGTAACTTCACCTATCAGACTGGCAGAATTTAAGAGATTGGTAATATAGCATGTTAGTGAGTGTCTTAGTCAGTTTGTTCTGTTCTAACCAATTCTCATAGACTGGGAAACTTAAAACATTTCTTTCTCACATTTCTGGAGGCTGAGAAGTCCAAGATCAAGGTGCCAGGACAGGCAGTGTCTGGTGAGGGCCCATTTGCTGGTTTGCAGACTGGAAATCTTAAACATTTCTTTCTCATAGTTCTAGAGGCCAGGAAGTCCAAGATCAAGGTGCCAGGAGAAGCAGCATCTGCTGAAAGTCAGCTTGCTGGTTTGCCGATGGCTGTCTTCCTGTTGCTCCCTCACATGGCAGAGAGCAAAGAGAGAGAAAGCAAGCTGTCTCTTTTGTTAAAAGGGCACTAAAGCTATCATGAGGGTACCACCCTTAGGAGCTAATACATCCCAAAGGCTCTATATCCAAGTACAATTATATTGGAGATTAGGGTTTGATATGGTTTGTCTGTGTCCCCATTCAAATCTCAACTTGAATTGTATCTCCCAGAATTCCCACATGTCATGAGAGGGACCCAGGCAGAGGTAATTGAATTGTGGCGGCCGGTCTTTCCTGTGCTATTCTCCTGATAGTGAATAAGTCTCAGCAGATCTGATGGGTTTATCAGGAGTTTCCACTCTTGCTTCCCTTGCATTTTCTCCTGCCACCACCATGTACGAAGTGCCTGTTGCCTCCCGCCATGACTCAGGCCTCCCAGCCATGTGGAACTGTAAGTCCAATTAAACCTCTTTTTCTTTTCAGACTTGGATATGTCTTTATCAGCAGCACGAAAACGGACTAAGACAGGGTTTCAACATATGAAGTTTGAGGTGGGGCACGGATTCAGTTCACAGCAGTGAGGATGCAGGGAAATGAAGACTCTCTACACTTTGGGTTGGAATTTAAACTTGCAAATTAGACTTGTAAAGTCTTCAGAGACTCACATATGACTTGCGAGATCAAGGCTGTGTTCTGGCAGGTCTCTCACCGCTGGCAAAAAAAACAGAAAAGTATCATTCCCATTGAATATCCTGCTACATAATGAATTTTCACATTGAACATTTAATTTCCCATTTAAATAAACCCATCTGGAATTTGATTTCTATATGTGTTTCTTTTTTCCAAATAATTAGCTAGTTATCCCAGCACCATTTGTGGCATAATCTACACTTTCCCCACTAGGATATGCCATAATAGCATATAATGCATTCCTATAGAAACTTGAGACTCTTTCTGGATTTTCTATTCTGTTTATTGTATCAAGGATCATAAACTGGGTCCCTCTACCCCATTTCAGGGCTCCAGATGTGTTTTTGATCTTGTTTTCATTTTTGTCAGAAGTGTGTTTGAATATTGTCAATTTTCATGCCTTTAGGCAGCTCACAAAGTCAGGCCTATCTTAGAGCAAGGTACTTGCCCAAGCCCTTAGAGCACTTGAGGATTTTGCCTGGAGTGGCACTAGCAACATGCTGTTTTAACACTTTCACCTTAGAGCACATTTTGGTGTCTGGCAGTGGACATTCCCTCTCATTCTTCTTTTGTGATGGTTCCTTAAGTACTCAATTCTCTAGATAAACTTTTACATTGTTCTGTCAACATCTTTGGGGGGAAAAACTCTCTGAGATTTTGATTGCAATCGCATTAAATTCCTAAATTCATTTGGATTGAATGTACAGTTTTACCATATTGAAACATCATTTAGATATTTTGTAAGTCTCTATTCAGTTCTTTTATATTCTCAGTGAAAATTTTTAGTGTTTCTTCTTTTAATTGAGATGTGGTCTCACTCTGTCACCCAGGCTTGAGTGCAGTGGCGTTAACTCGCCTCACTGCAGCCTTCGCCTCCCAGGCTCAAATGATCCTCCCACTTCAACCTCCCGAGTAGCTGGCAGTACAGGCAGGCACCACCACACCCAGGCTAGTTTTTTATACTTTGGTGGAGACAGGGTTTCGCCAAGTTGCCCAGGCTGGTCTTGCACTCCTGCGCTCAAGCAATCCTCCTGCCTTGGCCTCCCAAAGTGCTGGAATTCCAGTTGTGAGCCAATGTTAGGGGGCTTGTCGACCAGCATACAGGGGCCTTGGAGGCTGCTTCAAACGTTCCCACTAAGCCAAGGATACAAAGCCTGGTGACAGCCCTCCCATGTGAGGCCCGGGTCTTACTTACCTCGCTCAAAAAATCTTTCCTGCTCATTTCATTTGAGAGTGATTTTGCTTTCTTTGGGATCTCTATTGCGCTGCCCCACCCAGAGAGTTCCAAATCTGAATGGACTCCAATGATGAAGTTAAATCAGCCCCCACCTCAGTCCTTTGGAATTCGAATCTGTGGGGCTGAGTCCTGGCATCTCTATCTTAATGTTCCTAGTTGAGATCCTTAGGCTGAAAGGCTGGTATTTGCAAAGCACTTCTTCTCCTCCAAACTCAGCCTCCGAACTAGCTGGGACTACAGGTGTGTGCCACCACACCAGGCTAATTTTAAATTGTTTTGGAGAGACGGAGTCTCACAACGTTACTCAGACTCGTCTCCAACTCCTGGGTTCAAGTGATTCTCCAGCCTTGGCCTCCCAAAGTGTAGGGATGACAGGCAGGAGCCACCATGCCAGCCAATAAAGCCCTTCTGTTTCACTCGAATGATATCTTTGGTGCATAGCTACAGCCATTGTTGTATTAACCTGCATCACTGAAGGAAAAGAGAAGGGGAGAAGTGATAGTTTTGCTTTTCCCTGAACATATCAGATGAAACCTGAACTGTTTAGCTCATTTTTGGACAATGTATTGACATAATTGAAGATGGCTGCCTTATTGTAGCCTGTCTACAGAAGGTGCCTAGAAGACAGAGGAATATGCAAAACTGGCTTGAAGAGTGATTAATCAGAACTTTACGTGGTACAGAAGAGAAATTTTAAAGGCAACAGAATATTGATCTTCTAATGTTTGAAAGCCTATTAAATAGGAGAGAAAGATGATTTTCTGCTTTGTTGTCAAAGGATCCAACCAGTTCTGATGGTTGAAAGCATCATGAATGCGAAGGTGCACTCAACGTAAGCAGAGTTTCCGAACAATTGGACTTCCACAGCGATGGGATCTGCCTCCTCATTCAGTTGTGCCTTTCCCATCAGCGAGAGACTCCTAGGAGCCCATTAGGAAGCTGTGCCAGAACTCACAGGTTCTTTGGATGGTATCTGAGATAGTATCCAGCTCTTACATTTTTATTTTTTCCGAAAAAAATATTTTTGAGACTGAGTCTCACTCTGTCCTCCAGGCTGGTGTGCAGTGGTGCAATCATAGCTCACTGCAGCCTCAAATACCTGGGCTGAAGCAATCCTCCTGCCTCAGCCTCCCAAGTACTGGGACCACAGGTGTGTGCCACGATTCCTGATTACTTTGTTTATATTTTGTAGAGATGACGTTTTGCTATGTTGCCCAGACTAATCTTGAACTCCTAACCTCAAGTGACGCTCCTGCCTTGGCCTCCCAAAGGAGGGGGATTATGAGCAGGAGCCCCTGGGCCTGGCTGAGATTTTTCCCCTTAGTCTTTTTATACACAGGATATTTTATTCATAAAATACATAAATAGTAGGAAAATTTTGGGGTCAAGTGAAATGGATATGTTGTAATAGTTGATATATAGACCAGAGTTCCTTAGCTGAACTGGAGGGGCAGGCTTTAGGTGATCCATGGATGCCCTGAACTTGTGGACACCATTGAAAATCTGTACGAACCCACGGACAGTCTCCTGTGATTTTCATTCCTCAAAATGTCTCTTGGACTCAAAGATGCCTGAGAGCAAAGGATGCGTGTTCCCCTACTATAGGATCCAGGATAGTGAATATCAGTAAACATTCAGCAAAAAAGCTTTGCCACATTGAGTACTTCCACTTAACATCTCCATTCAACAAGTCAATTTACCCAGGATCTCCTGTATATGTTAATCTCACTCTTGGAAGGTCTCATCATTCTGCTTACCCTAAATTTCCTTCCACCTTCCTCCCTCTCTCACCAGACTAGACTCTGAAATGGGAAGGAGAGGCGGGGAAGAGAGCCCAACACCCCCTCAAGTTTAGAGTGGAGAGGACACAGCCTCTGCTGGGACAGGGAAAAGAGGAATGTGGAGACCCTGAGGATGCTTTTGGACAATGCTCAGAGGTTGGGACATTGCCAGGAGATACCATTCACCCCGGATCTCCAAGAAAAGAGATCAGTCTGGCAGTTACATGTGTTTTTCTTCAAACTAGTTGCCAGCTTGGAACGACCGATGACATCAGAGATTCCGACTTTCCTGATTGGAGGGAGCGGACTCTGGTTGCTTGGGAGTTCAGGTGGACAACAGCAACTTCTCAAAACTGCTCTTCACTCCTAACTTCTCTCGAGCCTCTAGAAGAGAAACGGACTCTTCTGGGCCCTAACGGAGTCTGGAAGAAGGCTTTGGACAGAACAGGGACTAGGTTTTGTGGACAGAAACAAAGTGTTTGGGAGAGATTATGGCCAGTGGTCAAGCGCGCCCCGCGTTTGAGGAGGAGAGCCCCCAGCCTAGCACAACGGTGCGGTCCCCCGAGGTGGTGGTGGATGATGAAGTGCCAGGACCATCAGGTGAGGTGACTGGAGGGAGCAGCGATAGGAGATGATTGACTGAGGAGAGGGAAGGGGGCCAGTTACTGGGAATCTGAAGCACCTGAGTAGGGTGTGTGGGAAAGAAACGACGGACTCAGGAAGCCAGGGATCGGGGAAGGAGGGTGCAGGGAATGGGGCCAAGCATGGCCACGTGGAAAGAAAGTCTGGGGAGCAATGAAGGGGGTCAGGAGATGTGCTCAAAAGATGAGAGAGGAAGGCCGAGGCGGACGGATCACGAGCTCAGAAGATCGAGACCATCCTGGTTAACACGATGAAACCCTGTCTCTACCAAAAATACAAAAGTGAGTTGGGCATGGTGGTGCGTGCCTGTAGTCCCAGCTACTCAAGAGGCTGAGGCAGGAGAATCATTTGAACCCAGAAGGCGGAGGTTGCAGTGAACCAAGATTGTGCCACTGCACTCCAGTCTGGGCAACAAGAGGGAGACTCCATCTCAAAAAAAAAAAAAGAGAGAGAGAGACAGAGAGCAGACAGAGCTCAAGGGAAGGTTTCCATTTTTCTCCAATTGAAAGTTCTTATCTGTAATGAGGAAATGTTTTGAGGACAGAGAGCTGGAAGAATGGGGAGGTGAGGGAGAGGCAGATGGGGATCAGCAAAGGAGAAAGGTGGAAACATGGCTTGGAGAAGCTGACAGTCTGCGAGGCTTGGGAGGATGGAAGAGTAGTTTGAGGTTCCTGGGTCGGGGCCTCTAAGGTGATCAATGGCGGAAACATGACACCACGGCCTGGTTTCTTCACTCAGCCCCTTGGATAGATCCCAGCCCCCAGCCTCAATCCCTTGGCCTGAAAAGGAAGAGCGAATGGTCAGACGAATCCGAGGAGGAGCTGGAGGAGGAGCTGGAGTTGGAGCGCGCCCCTGAGCCCGAGGACACCTGGGTGGTGGAGACGCTGTGTGGGCTCAAGATGAAGCTGAAGCGAAAGCGAGCATCCTCCGTGCTCCCTGAGCACCACGAGGCCTTCAACAGGCTCCTTGGTAGGAGGATACCCCAAAAAGCACCTCCAGCCCTGTTCTTTTAAAAAAGTGGAATCTTTCAATAATCACACTTTCCCAATAAGAAGAATATGCCCTCCTGGGGGGTGAGCGCTCCATGCAGGAGGAGGATGCTTAGGAGATAGAGGATTAGGCTAGTCTTAATAAAGGTCTGCACTGGAAATAAGAAAGCTTGGTTTCTGGCCAGGTGCAGTGGCTCATGCCTGAGATCTTGGTGCTTTGGGAGGCTGAGGCGGGAGGATCTCTTGAACTCAGGAGTTTGAAGTTGCAATGAGCTATGATTGCACCACTGCACTCCAGCCTGGTTGACAAGGAAAGACCCTGACATAAAATAAATAAAATAAAACAAAATAAAAGATAAAAGAAAGCTTGGTTTCAGCTGTACCCTCTGAAACTCTATGTCTCTTGATGACTTTTCTAAACCTAAGTGTCTCCATCCGTGGAGGGGGATAACAAGGCCATGGGCACACCCAGCTGTGACTATCTCAGGAAGCAATGATGGGAATTCTATTATGACTTCTGCGGTGGTCCCTTCCTGTCTGATGGGAGGACATCATGGCTTATTCACAGCTCTTCATCCTGTAGACTCTGACACCGAAGGCCTCCTTCGGCCTCTCCTCAGGGGAATCTCAGAGCAGGAGCGTCCCTCCTTGCCCAGTGAAAGTCCTTCTCTCCTCTCCCATCCACCTAAGCCTTGGCCACAATCCTGAGACTTCCCCCAGAGGGACACAGTTCTCCTCTCTGCTCTGTTGCTCCCACGGCAACCCTGTTCCACTTCTCACCCTGACACAGGCTCTCTTTTCACAGGGGATCCTGTCGTTCAAAAATTCCTGGCCTGGGACAAAGACCTGAGGGTGTCAGACAAGGTAAGGTTGTTCTCCACTCAACTGTGTTCCTGCTTTAACACACGTCCTGGGGAAGGGTGCAGCGTCTAAACCCACAGTTTCTCTCCTCTCTCCCTCTACCATCTCCCACCTGCTGATTCCATACTCTTGGGCGCCCACGTTTTGATTTTTATTTTTTCAGAAACAGGGTCTCGTTCTGTTGCCCAGGCTGGAATGCAGTGTTGCCATCATAGCTCACTGCAGCCTCAGCCTGCTGGGCTCAAGTGATCCTCCCGCCTCGGCCTCTCCAATAGCTGGGACTCCAGGCGTGAGTCACCGCCCCCAGCTATTCTAGGTCTTCTCATAATTTGTCAGCATCTCCCTCGGGGCTCTGGTAGCCTGTTGCATAGTTGATGGGTGGCCCCTGCCTCTGCACAGGGTCCTTTGGAATCCAGGCCCTGGGCCAGTCTTGAAACTCCTGACCCCTATCCTCTCAGATCTTTGGGACAGTCCTTTGCCCCAGCTCACCAAGACCTTCCTGACAGTAGCAGCCCTAGACACTCTCCCTCCAGTGATCCCATTGGAGCTCATCATCATGGGAGCATCACAGACCTCCCTCCCTCCGACTTCCCGGATTTGCAGCTGACTTTCAACACTCTCCACCCGCAAGCCCCCAATGAGCATAGTCACCCAACACTGAGGTTCCTTCTGTGATAGACAACCGCGCCCCAGCCCCTGTTCCCTTCTCTCCACCATCTTCCTCTTCCAGGATGTGACCAACCTTTCTCTCTCTCTACTCCCTTCTCTCCATCAGTATCTCCTTGCTATGGTCATAGCGTATTTTAGCCGTGCCGGCCTCTTCTCATGGCAATACCAACGCATTCATTTCTTCCTGGCTCTGTGAGTAGTTTGCTTCTTCCCACCTGTCAATATCCAACACCCTGGGACAGTGGACAAAGTGGGATTCCAACCTTCCATCTATTTTTTTACCCTATTTCTCCTCTTTACTCTGTATATAAAAACGATAAGATTATACTATGGTGTTCTTAGTCTGTTCTTTCTAAAAACAAACACAAATGCAGTTGACAAATAGTAGAATCAAACAAAAGGAAACATAAACCCGTCCTAAGGGGAAAGGAAAGCCGTGGACACGACCCTGCTCCCCAAGCAAGCAGCCATTTCTGGTTCTCTCGTCTCTCTCCTTCCCATATCAACACCAAATGCAATTTTCCATCCTCCTTCTCCAGGTTCCCATGACAGAGGCAGAAATTCAGGTCATCCTCGCATAACACAGATCCATCATCAAATACTCCCTGCTGGGCCTTCCTGGGAGTCCTGCCCCAAGCCAGGGGGCTTCCTAGTGCTGCCTGAATAGCTTTCCAAAGCACAGCTCCCACCCCCCGCCCCTTCACTGCCCACCTGAACAACCTCCTTAGCTGATTTGTCTCTAAATGGAGGCCCGGGTCCACAGGGCGAATTCAACCCTCTCTGCAGTCCTTCTACCACCAAACCTGCCCACCATCTTCATGTTTCCTTGTTTGCTTTCGCCACTCCTTCCAAATGCCCTCCACTCCATTTTGATTTTGTGTTTTCTGTCTGGGTGTCCTGCACACATGTGGATCTGAAGGGAATGACCCATTCCTTAAAGTCAGTTCAACCCCACAGCCTTTGCGATGCCTCCCCTGATCTTCCAGCTTCTGCACGCCCACAGCACTTTAGCGACATCCTAGGATAATGTGACATTTTGGATTCGTTTATCTGCCCTCCTTTTCCCCAAATCCATCAGAGTAGACCCCTGTTGAAGGCAGGGTCTTGTCAAAATATCAAAGTTTTTGTTTTTGTTTTTACCGGACAGAGACTTGCTCTGTCCCTCAGGCTGGAGTGCAGTAGCCAGATCATAGCTCACCGCAGCCTCCATCTCCTAGGCTCTAGTGATGCTCCCACCTCAGCCTCCTGAGTAGCTGGGACTACAGGTGCATGCCATCACATCTAGCCAGTTTTTATGATTTTTAGTAGAGATGACGTTTTGCTATGACACCCAGGCTGTTCTGGAACTCCTGGGTTCTCACCTCAGCCTCTCAGAGTGCTGGTATTATAGACATGAGCCACCCAATCAGCCAAAATATCAAAGTATTCCTGAAACACTCAGCACAGTTCTTTTCATTTTGCAAGTGCTCATGTTATATTGACTCTATGGAATAATTCATATGGCATTTGCCTATAAGATAAATCTTTCTTTCTTTCCTTCATTCATTCATGTATTCATTTATTCAACAAAACCTTATGAAGTTCATCATATGTGCCAGGGAATAGGAAGGATGGGAAGGGAGAGTTCACAGCAATGCTTGTTGAATTAATGCACCAAGATAAACAAAGCCCTCTAGTGGCCTTTTGGTAGGTGAGAGATGATTTACAGAAGCACACCAGTCAGTTCCTGTCCTTGGGGGCACTTATGATGCACGGGGGAAGACAGGTGTGTGCATACATGACAAGGAAGGGGGGTGTGGGAGGAACAGGGGTGGGGACTAGGATGAGGTGACGCCATCTGTCTTGTACAAGGATGGCAGGACACATCCTTAGGATAAGACTTGGGTTGTTTTTAAATTCAGAGGGGGTCTTGCCATATTACCCAGACTGGTCCCTAACTCCTGGCCTCCAGTGATCCTCCTGCCTGGACTCCCAAAGTGCTGGGATTCCAAGCAAGAGCCACCACTCCCAGCCACCACTTGGATCATCTCCTTCCTGAAGGTGTGAGAGGCGCCCTTAGCAGGTCTCTGTCCAGCGGGGCCTCCTGAGGAAGGCAGGGCTCTCTGCAGGGCGGCTGTTGGTGCTGAGCTGAGGAAGGTCCCCTGCCCTCCTCTCTGAGAGGCTGCCCTCAGGCAGGGGTCCCTCCTGGTGGGGCCCCTGAGCAGCAACCTGATCTCTCTCCCCAGCTACCTGGCCAGTGACATGGAGGAGGACAACCAGGCCCCAAAACAAGACATCTTCTCCTTCCTCTATGGGAAGAACTACTCCCAGAGACCCTTGTTCCATAAGCTTCGATACCAGCTCCTCTGTTCCATGCGCTGGAGGACGTGGGTTTCCCCAGAGGAGATGGAGGAGGTAGGTGGGGCCATATGAGGAGGTGGGGGTGGGGAGGGATGGGGTGGATTGGAGGCTGGAGGAGGGCAGAGAGGGGTCTTCCTGGGGAATCCCTGGCTTCTCAAGTGGTGTGTGTTTTTCCAGATCCAGGCTTATGACCCAGAGCACTGGGTGTGGGCCCGAGATCGCACCCTCATTTCCTAGAGCTCCGGGGACATGGAGGCCTGAGGTCATCGGCCTGAGGGAAGGTACGTGTGTATCCTCCAGGGTAAAGGCAGAATATTCTCATCTATAAGAAAATCCAAGGAACTCAACTGCTTGATCCGGCTTCAAGCCTGGTCAACATGGCGACACCCCATCTCCACAAAAATACAAAACTGAGCCGGGCGTCCTGGTGGGCGCCTCTAGTCCCCACTACTCAGGAGCCTGAGGCGGAAGGAACAGCAGAGCCCCGGAGGTCGGGGCTGCAGTGAGCTGTGATTCTGCCACTGCACTCCAGCCGGGACGACAGAGTGACACTCTTTCTCAAAAATGAGAATACTACCTAGGTCCAGGGAGGTGCATTATGGTTGATACACTTGAGTTACTGATTTGGGGAAAGGATTCGGTGAAGATTTGGTTGACATCTTGTGCCGCTAACCACATTTAGGACCGAGCATTAGACTAAAACATGAGAGATTAAGGTTGGGGATTAGGAATCTGGTCTGCTGGTTCCTGAGGTTGTCGCGTTAGACATGTTTGTAGCATGGTTAAAAGTTTAGATCTTAAGCAATATAAAGGGCACCAAGTGTGATGAAGTCCAAAGCCATGTCCTCCAAGGGTGCTCTACTCCCTGGGTGGACCCACCCAAAGTCCTTGCTATGAAGCAGATCACTGGGGCTAACCTGGGGTAAATTAAGTGATTTTTGGAGTCAAGCTCACCAAAGTGTGAGTACCAGAATCAAAAATGATGGTTCAGAATCAGGGTTGACAATAAAGGGTTAGAGATAAAATCGGATTTATATATTGCTCTGAACTCTAGTTAGGATTGACGTGGGATGGGAATAACCTTCCTATCTAGAGATCTCCCTCCTTGAAGTGTGACATCCTCTCTCTCACTTCCAGAACACTGGGCCCAGGGGAGATGGGAATTTTCAGCAGGAAGTTTATCGCGACGCTAATGCCAGACACCAGGAAGGGAGAGAGGAGCCTCCTGTGCAGATCATCTACAAGAAGCTGGACTCTTCTAGAAGGGGCAAAATAGAGTGACCAGGTTTTCCTCCTAGGAGCCATGGAGGTATTTCTAGGAGGCAGTGGAGGGAAAGTGAGAAACCAGGGGTGTTTCTGGTTCCACCCCTTCCTGCGGCAAAACCTCCCTTTTCACGTTGCTGAATCCCAGCCTCCCCTGGGCTGGAAGCTGGAGTTCCTGTTTCCTATGGACTTGGTTGCCACAGTCCAGAGCATTTGAAGGCACAGCGCGGGCACTCAGATTGTCACGGAATTCTTTGTAAAATATGAAATTACTGCCATAGGATTTTAAGAGATAGTTTAATAGATACTGTACATTTTATTGGTTTATTTTTCAAATGTTGGCCATAGAATTATTACTAGGTTGATTTAAAATAGTTTGGGGTTTTTGTAGTTTTGAAAACATGCTGTTCCTATAGAGTTCTCTGACGGTTGTTATATACACATAAATATCATTTAGTTTTCATTTTTAAGAGAGGATTCTTTTTATCGTCAATGTTTTCTCTTTAAATCGTTTTATCTATTATTAAATGTGCTCCTGAAGCGAGCACTCTTGTTATCTATGATACTGACCTAATATATCCATTATATTTATAGCTAGGTGGTAGTTCCCCTACATTCTTGTAAATAGAAATGTTTATTTTCTGTTTACTGTTGGTTACTGAATTGTGAGAATTCAGTTGTGATTTTTAACATGCATTCCATATATACTAACATGTCCAATATATACTATACAGTTTATTTGTTTATTTTGAAAATGATGGGCATGGCATTATTACTACATTTATTTAACTAGTTTAGAAATACAAGTATTTTTTAAAAGACACTGTTCTTATGAAGTTGTGTGATGGGTGTTACACCTGTTATATACACATAGATATAATTCTGTTTTCATTTGTAAGAGAGGATTCTTTTTATCCTAAATGTTTTATTTTTAAATCTTTTTATCTGTTATTACATGTGCTGCTGAAGGGAGCACTGTTATGACCTAGAGTAGTTACATAATATATCTATTATATTTATAGCTAGGTGGCATTTCCCCGAAAGTCTTGTACAAATAAATTTTTATTTGATGTTGAGTGTTTGCTTGTTATTGAACTGTGAGAATTCAGACGTAATTTTTTAGCTTGTATTGAAAGGTTTGTATGTTACTTTAAAGAGGACATGTGTTTGAAAGGAGGACAGGAGCTGTGTGTTTCAAAGAGGACAGTGAGTGCACTGCGCTACCTGGGAAATTGCAATAAAGATGAAGTTTTCTCATCTTCACAACGACTGTGACCATATTGGTCTGGATTGCTTATTTGTTGTCCAATGACATTTTTGTTTAATGCGGTTTTAGTTATTTGAACAAATCTATTAACCCTGGAAAATAATGCTGAATCTTTGTGTTTCTTTGTTTGTTTGTTTGTTTGTTTTTGAGATGGAGTCTTGCTCTGTCACCCAGGCTGGAGCGCAGTGGCGCAATCTCGGCTCACTGCAAGCTCCACCTCCTGTGTTCACGCCATTCTCCTGCCTCAGCCTCCCAAGTAGCTGGGACTACAGGCACAGGCCACCATGCTCGGCTAATTTTTTGTATTTTTAGCAGAAACGGGGTTTCACCGTGTTAGTCAGGATGGTCTTGATCTCCCGACCTCGTGATCCATCCGCCTCGGCCTCCCAAAGTGCTGGGATTACAGGCGTGAGCCACCTCCCCTGGCCCTTTATTTTATTTTATTTTATTTTATTTTATTTTATTTTATTTTATTTTATTTATTTATTTATTTGAGACAAGGATCTTGTCCCATTCCCCAGGCTGAAATGCAGTGGCTCAATCTCGGCTCACTGCAACCTCCACCTCCCAAGTTCAAGCAATTCTCTTGTCTCAGCCTCCTGAGAAGCTGGGATTAAAGGCGCCTGCCACCAGGCACAGCTAATTTCTGTATTTTTCGTAGAGGCACCATTTCACCATGTTGGCCGGGCTGGTCTCCAACTCTTGACCTCAGGTGGTCCGTCCCCCTCGGCCACCCAAAGTGCTAGGATTGCAGGTGTGAGACACTGCATTGCATTCGGCCCATACAGTAAAACTATTTCTGAGAGGAGGGAAGTATCTCGGGTTAGTTAGTAGACATCAAATCACTGAAGTCAATGAACTCTGAGGAGATGCTTGACAGACACACAAGATAAGGAGGAGGAGGTTGCAAAGTGTTGATGTTTGTGTAACCACAAGCATGGCTGAGCCTAGAATGCAATTACTATTCCAGCACATGGAACCGTGAAGCTATTGTTACAGATTACCTTCATTCTAGGACCCTGGTGTCGCCAATACCATAAACCACATGCAAATGAGGCAAGTAAGATCTGGGAGGAATTTGAGAAGCGTTTGTGCAATGTCCAGGAGTGAACTTACAATGGGATGAACTTAGGGAGTTAACAAGAGTCTGCACTGACCCTGAACACTCCAAACATTCTTGGGATGGCCAGGCACAGTGGCTCATGCCTGTCATTTCAGCACTTTGGGAGGCCCAGGTGGGCAGATGGTTTGAGCCCAGAAGTTCAAGAGCAGCCTGGGCAACATGGCGAAACACACCTCTATAAAAATACAAAACTGGGCCTGGCACGGTGGCTCAAGCCTGTAATCCCAGCACTTTGGGAGGCCGAGGTGGGCAGCTCACGAGATCAGGAGATCGAAACCATCCTGGCTGACATGGTGAAACCCTGTCTCTACAAAAAAAAATACAAAAAATTAGCCGGGCGTAGTGGCATGCACCTGTAGTCCCAGCTACTCAGGAGGCTGAGGCAGGAGAATCACTTGAACCTGGGAGGTAGAGGTGGCAGTGAGCCTAGATCACGCCACTGCACTCCAGCCTGGGTGTGACAGAGCGAGACTCCATCTCAAAAAAAAAAAAATACGAAACTTAGCCAGGTGTGGTGGTGCACACCTGCAGTCCCAGCTACCCAGCAGGCTGAGGTGGGAGGATTGCTTGGGCCTGGGAGGTCGAGGCTGCATGAGCCGTGATCATACCACTGCACTCCAGCCTGGGCAAGAGAGCAGGACCCTGTCTCAAAAAAAAAAAAAAATTCAAAACATTCTTGGGGACTGCAGGTCTGTTGTATCTATCTGCCAATGATGTAGTCACAGGGTAAACAGACCAAATATTGCCCACATCTCCTGTTTAGTGCCATCTCTGCTGTTAGAGAATCCCAAGCCTAGAAGGAGGGAAAGCTAATTCTTCTGCTGACTTGGTGAATCTGCCTGTGTGACTGGCTATTGGTCAGCCTGCCATGGATTGCTGCCTGAGTTGCCTTCCTGTCCCTTGCTGCATCCAATCAGGGTCCAACCAATCCACTCAAAAGTATTAGGATGAGTAGCAGTAAGCATGAAAAATACAGGATTACTTTCCAGAATACATAAAGACCTTCTATAAATCAATAAAAATGCAAAGCAACTTGATGTTTAAAATGCGCATGAAACATGAATAGGAGACTCACAGAAGAAGAAATGGCTGTATACAGATGAGTAACTTCACCTATCAGACTGGCAAAATTTAAGAGATTGGTAATATACCGTGTTAGTGAGTGTCTTAGTCAGTTTGTTCTGTTCTAACCAATTCTCATAGACTGGGAAACTTAAAACATTTCTTTCTCACATTTCTGGAGGCTGAGAAGTCCAAGATCAAGGTGCCAGGACAGGCAGTGTCTGGCGAGGGCCCATTTGCTGGTTTGCAGACTGGAAATCTTAAACATTTCTTTCTCATAGTTCTAGAGGCCAGGAAGTCCAAGATCAAGGTGCCAGGAGAAGCAGCATCTGCTGAAAGTCAGCTTGCTGGTTTGCAGATGGCTGTCTTCCTGTTGCTCCCTCACATGGCAGAGAGCAAAGAGAGAGAAAGCAAGCTGTCTCTTTTGTTAAAAGGGCACTAAAGCTATCATGAGGGTACCACCCTTAGGAGCTAATACATCCCAAAGGCTCTATATCCAAGTACAATTATATTGGAGATTAGGGTTTGATATGGTTTGTCTGTGTCCCCATTCAAATCTCAACTTGAATTGTATCTCCCAGAATTCCCACATGTCATGAGAGGGACCCAGGCAGAGGTAATTGAATTGTGGCGGCCGGTCTTTCCTGTGCTATTCTCCTGATAGTGAATAAGTCTCAGCAGATCTGATGGGTTTATCAGGAGTTTCCACTCTTGCTTCCCTTGCATTTTCTCCTGCCGCCACCATGTAAGAAGTGCCGGTCGCCTCCTGCCATGACTCAGGCCTCCCAGCCATGTGGAACTGTAAGTCCAATTAAACCTCTTTTTCTTTTCAGACTTGGATATGTCTTTATCAGCAGCACGAAAACGGACTAAGACAGGGTTTCAACATATGAATTTTGAGGGGGGGCACAGATTCAGTTCACAGCAGTGAGGATGCAGGGAAATGAAGACTCTCTACACTTTGGGTTGGAATTTAAACTTGTAAATTAGACTTGTAAGGTCTTCAGAGACTCACCTATGACTTGCGAGATCAAGGCTGTGTTCTGGCAGGTCTCTCACCACTGGCAAAAAAAAAACAGAAAAATATCATTCCCATTGAATATCCTGCTACATAATGAATTTTCACATTGAACATTTAATTTCCCATTTAAATAAACCCATCTGGAATTTGATTTCTATATGTGTTTCTTTTTTCCAAATAATTAGCTAGTTATCCCAGCACCGTTTGTGGCATAATCTACACTTTCCCCACTGGGATATGCCATAATAGCATATAATGCATTCCTATAGAAACTTGAGACTCTTTCTGGATTTTCTATTCTGTTTATTGTATCAAGGATCATAAACTGGGTCCCTCTACCCCATTTCAGGGCTCCAGATGTGTTTTTGATCTTGTTTTCATTTTTGTCAGAAGTGTGTTTGAATATTGTGAATTTTCATGCCTTTAGGCAGCTCACAAAGTCAGGCCTATCTTAGAGCAAGGTACTTGCCCAAGCCCTTAGAGCACTTGAGGATTTTGCCTGGAGTGACACTAGCAACATGCTGTTTTAACACTTTCACCTTAGAGCACATTTTGGTGTCTGGCAGTGGACATTCCCTCTCATTCTTCTTTTGTGATGGTTCCTTAAGTACTCAGTTCTCTAGATAAACTTTTACATTGTTTTGTCAACATCTTTGGGGGAAAAACTCTTTGAGATTTTGATTGCAATCGCATTAAATTCCTAAATTCATTTGGATTGAATGTACAGTTTTACCATATTGAAACATCATTTAGACATTTTGTAAGTCTCTATTCAGTTCTTTTATATTCTCAGTGAAAATTTTTAGTGTTTCTTCTTTTAATTGAGATGCGGTCTCACTCTGTCACCCAGGCTTGAGTGCAGTGGCGTTAACTCGCCTCACTGCAGCCTTCGCCTCCCAGGCTCAAATGATCCTTCCACTTCAACCTCCCGAGTAGCTGGCAGTACAGGCAGGCGCCACCACACCCAGGCTAGTTTTTTATACTTTGGTGGAGACAGGGTTTTGCCAAGTTGCCCAGGCTGGTCTTGCACTCCTGCGCTCAAGCAATCCTCCTGCCTTGGCCTCCCAAAGTGCTGGAATTCCAGTTGTGAGCCAATGTTAGGGGGCTTGTCGACCAGCATACAGGGGCCTTGGAGGCTGCTTCAAAAGTTCCCACTAAGCCAAGGATACAAAGCCTGGTGACAGCCCTCCCATGTGAGGCCCAGGTCTTACTTACCTCGCTCAAAAAATCTTTCCTGCTCATTTCATTTGAGAGTGATTTTGCTTTCTTTGGGATCTCTATTGCGCTGCCCCACCCAGAGAGTTCCAAATCTGAATGGACTCCAATGATGAAGTTAAATCAGCCCCCACCTCAGTCCTTTGGAATTCGAATCTGTGGGGCTGAGTCCTGGCATCTCTATCTTAATGTTCCTAGTTGAGATCCTTAGGCTGAAAGGCTGGTATTTGCAAAGCACTTCTTCTCCTCCAAACTCAGCCTCCGAACTAGCTGGGACTACAGGTGTGTGCCACCACACCAGGCTAATTTTAAATTGTTTTGGAGAGACGGAGTCTCACAACGTTACTCAGACTCGTCTCCAACTCCTGGGTTCAAGTGATTCTCCAGCCTTGGCCTCCCAAAGTGTAGGGATGACAGGCAGGAGCCACCATGCCAGCCAATAAAGCCCTTCTGTTTCACTTGAATGATATCTGTGGTGCATAGCTACAGCCATTGTTGTATTAACCTGCATCACTGAAGGAAAAGAGAAGGGGAGAAGTGATAGTTTTGCTTTTCCCTGAACATATCAGATGAAACCTGAACTGTTTAGCTCATTTTTGGACAATGTATTGACATAATTGAAGATGGCTGCCTTATTGTAGCCTGTCTACAGAAGGTGCCTAGAAGACAGAGGAATATGCAAAACTGGCTTGAAGAGTGATTAATCAGAACTTTACGTGGTACAGAAGAGAAATTTTAAAGGCAACAGAATATTGATCTTCTAATGTTTGAAAGCCTATTAAATAGGAGAGAAAGATGATTTTCTGTTTTGTTGTCAAAGGATCCAACCAGTTCTGATGGTTGAAAGCATCGTGAATGCGAAGGTCCACTCAACGTAAGCAGAGTTTCCGAACAATTGGACTTCCACAGCGACGGGATCTGCCTCCTCATTCAGTTGTGCCTTTCCCATCAGCGAGAGACTCCTAGGAGCCCATTAGGAAGCTGTGCCAGAACTCATAGGTTCTTTGGATGGTATCTGAGATAGTATCCAGCTCTTACATTTTTATTTTTTCCGAAAAAAATATTTTTGAGACTGAGTCTCACTCTGTCCTCCAGGCTGGTGTGCAGTGGTGCAATCATAGCTCACTGCAGCCTCAAACACCTGGGCTGAAGCAATCCTCCTGCCTCAGCCTCCCAAGTACTGGGACCACAGGTGTGTGCCACGATTCCTGATTACTTTGTTTATATTTTGTAGAGATGACGTTTTGCTATGTTGCCCAGACTAATCTTGAACTCCTAACCTCAAGTGACGCTCCTGCCTTGGCCTCCCAAAGGAGGGGGATTATGAGCAGGAGCCCCTGGGCCTGGCTGAGATTTTTCCCCTTAGTCTTTTTATACACAGGATATTTTATTCATAAAATACATAAATAGTAGGAAAATTTTGGGGTCAAGTGAAATAGATATGTTGTAATAGTTGATATATAGACCAGAGTTCCTTAGCTGAACTGGAGGGGCAGGCTTTAGGTGATCCATGGATGCCCTGAACTTGTGGACACCATTGAGAATCTGCACGAACCCACGGACAGTCTCCTGTGATTTTCATTCCTCAAAACGTCTCTTGGACTCAAAGATGCCTGAGAGCAAAGGATGCGTGTTCCCCTACTATAGGATCCAGGATAGTGAATATCAGTAAACATTCAGCAAAAAAGCTTTGCCACATTGAGTACTTCGACGTAACGTCTCCATTCAACAAGTCAATTTACCCAGGATCTCCTGTATATGTTAATCTCACTCTTGGAAGGTCTCATCATTCTGCTTACCCTAAATTTCCTTCCACCTTCCTCCCTCTCTCACCAGACTAGACTCTGAAATGGGAAGGAGAAGCGGGGAGGAGAGCCCAACACCCCCTCAAGTTTAGAGTGGAGAGGACACAGCCTCTGCTGGGACAGGGAAAAGAGGAATGTGGAGACCCTGAGGATGCTTTTGGACAATGCTCAGAGGTTGGGACATTGCCAGGAGATACCATTCACCCCGGATCTCCAAGAAAAGAGATCAGTCTGGCAGTTACATGTGTTTTTCTTCAAACTAGTTGCCAGCTTGGAACGACCGATGACATCAGAGATTCCGACTTTCCTGATTGGAGGGAGCGGACTCTGGTTGCTTGGGAGTTCAGGTGGACAACAGCAACTTCTCAAAACTGCTCTTCACTCCTAACTTCTCTCGAGCCTCTAGAAGAGAAACGGACTCTTCTGGGCCCTAACGGAGTCTGGAAGAAGGCTTTGGACAGAACAGGGACTAGGTTTTGTGGACAGAAACAAAGTGTTTGGGAGAGATTATGGCCAGTGGTCAAGCTCGCCCCCCGTTTGAGGAGGAGAGCCCCCAGCCTAGCACAACGGTGCGGTCCCCCGAGGTGGTGGTGGATGATGAAGTGCCAGGACCATCAGGTGAGGTGACTGGAGGGAGCAGCGATGGGAGATGATTGACTGAGGAGAGGGAAGGGGGCCAGTTACTGGGAATCTGAAGCACCTGAGTAGGGTGTGTGGGAAAGAAACGATGGACTCAGGAAGCCAGGGATCGGGGAAGGAGGGTGCAGGGAATGGGGCCAAGCATGGCCACGTGGAAAGAAAGTCTGGGGAGCAATGAAGGGGGTCAGGACATGTGCTCAAAAGATGAGAGAGGAAGGCCGAGGCGGACGGATCACGAGCTCAGAAGATCGAGACCATCCTGGTTAACACGATGAAACCCTGTCTCTACCAAAAATACAAAAGTGAGTTGGGCATGGTGGTGCGTGCCTGTAGTCCCAGCTACTCAAGAGGCTGAGGCAGGAGAATCATTTGAACCCAGAAGGCGGAGGTTGCAGTGAACCAAGATTGTGCCACTGCACTCCAGTCTGGGCAACAAGAGGGAGACTCCATCTCAAAAAAAAAAAAAGAGAGAGAGAGACAGAGAGCAGACAGAGCTCAAGGGAAGGTTTCCATTTTTCTCCAATTGAAAGTTCTTATCTGTAATGAGGAAATGTTTTGAGGACAGAGAGCTGGAAGAATGGGGAGGTGAGGGAGAGGCAGATGGGGATCAGCAAAGGAGAAAGGTGGAAACATGGCTTGGAGAAGCTGACAGTCTGCGAGGCTTGGGAGGATGGAAGAGTAGTTTGAGGTTCCTGGGTCGGGGCGTCTAAGGTGATCAATGGCGGAAACATGACACCACGGCCTGGTTTCTTCACTCAGCCCCTTGGATAGATCCCAGCCCCCAGCCTCAATCCCTTGGCCTGAAAAGGAAGAGCGAATGGTCAGACGAATCCGAGGAGGAGCTGGAGGAGGAGCTGGAGTTGGAGCGCGCCCCTGAGCCCGAGGACACCTGGGTGGTGGAGACGCTGTGTGGGCTCAAGATGAAGCTGAAGCGAAAGCGAGCATCCTCCGTGCTCCCTGAGCACCACGAGGCCTTCAACAGGCTCCTTGGTAGGAGGATACCCCAAAAAGCACCTCCAGCCCTGTTCTTTTAAAAAAGTGGAATCTTTCAATAATCACACTTTCCCAATAAGAAGAATATGCCCTCCTGGGGGGTGAGCGCTCCATGCAGGAGGAGGATGCTTAGGAGATAGAGGATTAGGCTAGTCTTAATAAAGGTCTGCACTGGAAATAAGAAAGCTTGGTTTCTGGCCAGGTGCAGTGGCTCATGCCTGAGATCTTGGTGCTTTGGGAGGCTGAGGCGGGAGGATCTCTTGAACTCAGGAGTTTGAAGTTGCAATGAGCTATGATTGCACCACTGCACTCCAGCCTGGTTGACAAGGAAAGACCCTGACATAAAATAAATAAAATAAAACAAAATAAAAGATAAAAGAAAGCTTGGTTTCAGCTGTACCCTCTGAAACTCTATGTCTCTTGATGACTTTTCTAAACCTAAGTGTCTCCATCCGTGGAGGGGGATAACAAGGCCATGGGCACACCCAGCTGTGACTATCTCAGGAAGCAATGATGGGAATTCTATTATGACTTCTGCGGTGGTCCCTTCCTGTCTGATGGGAGGACATCATGGCTTATTCACAGCTCTTCATCCTGTAGACTCTGACACCGAAGGCCTCCTTCGGCCTCTCCTCAGGGGAATCTCAGAGCAGGAGCGTCCCTCCTTGCCCAGTGAAAGTCCTTCTCTCCTCTCCCATCCACCTAAGCCTTGGCCACAATCCTGAGACTTCCCCCAGAGGGACACAGTTCTCCTCTCTGCTCTGTTGCTCCCACGGCAACCCTGTTCCACTTCTCACCCTGACACAGGCTCTCTTTTCACAGGGGATCCTGTCGTTCAAAAATTCCTGGCCTGGGACAAAGACCTGAGGGTGTCAGACAAGGTAAGGTTGTTCTCCACTCAACTGTGTTCCTGCTTTAACACACGTCCTGGGGAAGGGTGCAGCGTCTAAACCCACAGTTTCTCTCCTCTCTCCCTCTACCATCTCCCACCTGCTGATTCCATACTCTTGGGCGCCCACGTTTTGATTTTTATTTTTTCAGAAACAGGGTCTCGTTCTGTTGCCCAGGCTGGAATGCAGTGTTGCCATCATAGCTCACTGCAGCCTCAGCCTGCTGGGCTCAAGTGATCCTCCCGCCTCGGCCTCTCCAATAGCTGGGACTCCAGGCGTGAGTCACCGCCCCCAGCTATTCTAGGTCTTCTCATAATTTGTCAGCATCTCCCTCGGGGCTCTGGTAGCCTGTTGCATAGTTGATGGGTGGCCCCTGCCTCTGCACAGGGTCCTTTGGAATCCAGGCCCTGGGCCAGTCTTGAAACTCCTGACCCCTATCCTCTCAGATCTTTGGGACAGTCCTTTGCCCCAGCTCACCAAGACCTTCCTGACAGTAGCAGCCCTAGACACTCTCCCTCCAGTGATCCCATTGGAGCTCATCATCATGGGAGCATCACAGACCTCCCTCCCTCCGACTTCCCGGATTTGCAGCTGACTTTCAACACTCTCCACCCGCAAGCCCCCAATGAGCATAGTCACCCAACACTGAGGTTCCTTCTGTGATAGACAACCGCGCCCCAGCCCCTGTTCCCTTCTCTCCACCATCTTCCTCTTCCAGGATGTGACCAACCTTTCTCTCTCTCTACTCCCTTCTCTCCATCAGTATCTCCTTGCTATGGTCATAGCGTATTTTAGCCGTGCCGGCCTCTTCTCATGGCAATACCAACGCATTCATTTCTTCCTGGCTCTGTGAGTAGTTTGCTTCTTCCCACCTGTCAATATCCAACACCCTGGGACAGTGGACAAAGTGGGATTCCAACCTTCCATCTATTTTTTTACCCTATTTCTCCTCTTTACTCTGTATATAAAAATGATAAGATTATACTATGGTGTTCTTAGTCTGTTCTTTCTAAAAACAAACACAAATGCAGTTGACAAATAGTAGAATCAAACAAAAGGAAACATAAACCCGTCCTAAGGGGAAAGGAAAGCCGTGGACACGACCCTGCTCCCCAAGCAAGCAGCCATTTCTGGTTCTCTCGTCTCTCTCCTTCCCATATCAACACCAAATGCAATTTTCCATCCTCCTTCTCCAGGTTCCCATGACAGAGGCAGAAATTCAGGTCATCCTCACATAACACAGATCCATCATCAAATACTCCCTGCTGGGCCTTCCTGCGAGTCCTGCCCCAAGCCAGGGGGCTTCCTAGTGCTGCCTGAATAGCTTTCCAAAGCACAGCTCCCACCCCCCGCCCCTTCACTGCCCACCTGAACAACCTCCTTAGCTGATTTGTCTCTAAATGGAGGCCCGGGTCCACAGGGCGAATTCAACCCTCTCTGCAGTCCTTCTACCACCAAACCTGCCCACCATCTTCATGTTTCCTTGTTTGCTTTCGCCACTCCTTCCAAATGCCCTCCACTCCATTTTGATTTTGTGTTTTCTGTCTGGGTGTCCTGCACACATGTGGATCTGAAGGGAATGACCCATTCCTTAAAGTCAGTTCAACCCCACAGCCTTTGCGATGCCTCCCCTGATCTTCCAGCTTCTGCACGCCCACAGCACTTTAGCGACATCCTAGGATAATGTGACATTTTGGATTCGTTTATCTGCCCTCCTTTTCCCCAAACCCATCAGAGTAGACCCCTGTTGAAGGCAGGGTCTTGTCAAAATATCAAAGTTTTTGTTTTTATCTTTACCGGACAGAGACTTGCTCTGTCCCTCAGGCTGGACTGCAGTAGCCAGATCATAGCTCACCGCAGCCTCCATCTCCTAGGCTCTAGTGATGCTCCCACCTCAGCCTCCTGAGTAGCTGGGACTACCGGTGCATGCCACCACATCTAGCCAGTTTTTATGATTTTTAGTAGAGATGACGTTTTGCTATGTCACCCAGGCTGTTCTGGAACTCCTGGGTTCTCACCTCAGCCTCTCAGAGTGCTGGTATTATAGACATGAGCCACCCAATCAGCCAAAATATCAAAGTATTCCTGAAACACTCAGCACAATTCTTTTCATTTTGCAAGTGCTCATGTTATATTGACTCTATGGAATAATTCATATGGCATTTGCCTATAAGATAAATCTTTCCTTCATTCATTCATGTATTCATTTATTCAACAAAACCTTATGAAGTTCATCATATGTGCCAGGGAATAGGAAGGATGGGAAGGGAGAGTTCACAGCAATGCTTGTTGAATTAATGCACCAAGATAAACAAAGCCCTCTAGTGGCCTTTTGGTAGGTGAGAGATGATTTACAGAAGCACACCAGTCAGTTCCTGTCCTTGGGGGCACTTATGATGCACGGGGGAAGACAGGTGTGTGCATACATGACAAGCAAGGAGGGTGTGGGAGGAACAGGGGTGGGGACTAGGATGAGGTGACGCCATCTGTCTTGTACAAGGATGGCAGGACACATCCTTAGGATAAGACTTGGGTTGTTTTTAAATTCAGAGGGGGTCTTGCCATATTACCCAGACTGGTCCCTAACTCCTGGCCTCCAGTGATCCTCCTGCCTGGACTCCCAAAGTGCTGGGATTCCAAGCAAGAGCCACCACTCCCAGCCACCACTTGGATCATCTCCTTCCTGAAGGTGTGAGAGGCGCCCTTAGCAGGTCTCTGTCCAGCGGGGCCTCCTGAGGAAGGCAGGGCTCTCTGCAGGGCGGCTGTTGGTGCTGAGCTGAGGAAGGTCCCCTGCCCTCCTCTCTGAGAGGCTGCCCTCAGGCAGGGGTCCCTCCTGGTGGGGCCCCTGAGCAGCAACCTGATCTCTCTCCTCAGCTACCTGGCCAGTGACATGGAGGAGGACAACCAGGCCCCGAAACAAGACATCTTCTCCTTCCTCTACGGGAAGAACTACTCCCAGCGACCCTTGTTCCATAAGCTTCGATACCAGCTCCTCTGTTCCATGCGCTGGAGGACGTGGGTTTCCCCAGAGGAGATGGAGGAGGTAGGTGGGGCCATATGGGGAGGTGGGGGTGGGGAGGGATGGGGTGGATTGGAGGCTGGAGGAGGGCAGAGAGGGGTCTTCCTGGGGAATCCCTGGCTTCTCAAGTGGTGTGTGTTTTTCCAGATCCAGGCTTATGACCCAGAGCACTGGGTGTGGGCCCGAGATCGCACCCTCATTTCCTAGAGCTCCGGGGACATGGAGGCCTGAGGTCATCGGCCTGAGGGAAGGTACGTGTGTATCCTCCAGGATAAAGGCAGAATATTCTCATCTATAAGAAAATCCAAGGAACTCAACTGCTTGATCCGGCTTCAAGCCTGGTCAACATGGCGACACCCCATCTCCACAAAAATACAAAACTTAGCCGGGCGTCCTGGTGGGCGCCTCTAGTCCCCACTACTCAGGAGCCTGAGGCGGAAGGAACAGCAGAGCCCCGGAGGTCGGGGCTGCAGTGAGCTGTGATTCTGCCACTGCACTCCAGCCGGGACGACAGAGTGACACTCTTTCTCAAAAATGAGAATACTACCTAGGTCCAGGGAGGTGCATTATGGTTGATACACTTGAGTTACTGATTTGGGGAAAGGATTCGGTGAAGATTTGGTTGACATCTTGTGCAGCTAACCACATTTAGGACCGAGCATTAGACTAAAACATGAGAGATTAAGGTTGGGGATTAGGAGTCTGGTCTGCTGGTTCCTGAGGTTGTCGCGTTAGACATGTTTGTAGCATGGTTAAAAGTTTAGATCTTAAGCAATATAAAGGGCCCCAAGTGTGATGAAGTCCAAAGCCACGTCCTCCAAGGGTGCTCTACTCCCTGGGTGGACCCACCCAAAGTCCTTGCTATGAAGCAGATCACTGGGGCTAACCTGGGGTATATTAAGTGATTTTTGGAGTCAAGCTCACCAAAGTGTGAGTACCAGAATCAAAAATGATGGTTCAGAAACAGGGTTGACAATAAAGGGTTAGAGATAAAATCGGATTTATATATTGCTCTGAACTCTAGTTAGGATTGACGTGGGATGGGAATAACCTTCCTATCTAGAGATCTCCCTCCTTGAAGTGTAACATCCTCTCTCTCGCTTCCAGAACACTGGGCCCAGGGGAGATGGGAATTTTCAGCAGGAAGTTTATCGCGACGCTAATGCCAGACACCAGGAAGGGAGAGAGGAGCCTCCTGTGCAGATCATCTACAAGAAGCTGGACACTTCTAGAAGGGGCAAAATAGAGTGACCAGGTTTTCCTCCTAGGAGCCATGGAGGTATTTCTAGGAGGCAGTGGAGGGAAAGTGAGAAACCAGGGGTGTTTCTGGTTCCACCCCTTCCTGCGGCAAAACCTCCCTTTTCACGTTGCTGAATCCCAGCCTCCCCTGGGCTGGAAGCTGGAGTTCCTGTTTCCTATGGACTTGGTTGCCACAGTCCAGAGCATCTGAAGGCACAGCGCGGGCACTCAGATTGTCACGGAATTCTTTGTAAAATATGAAATTACTGCCATAGGATTTTAAGAGATAGTTTAATAGATACTGTACATTTTATTGGTTTATTTTTCAAATGTTGTCCATAGAATTATTACTAGGTTGATTTAAAATAGTTTGGGGTTTTTGTAGTTTTGAAAACATGCTGTTCCTATAGAGTTCTCTGACGGTTGTTATATACACATAAATATAATTTAGTTTTCATTTTTAAGAGAGGATTCTTTTTATCGTCAATGTTTTCTCTTTAAATCGTTTCATCTGTTATTAAATGTGCTCCTGAAGCGAGCACTCTTGTTATCTATGATACTGACCTAATATATCCATTATATTTATAGCTAGGTGGTAGTTCCCCTACATTCTTGTAAATAGAAATGTTTATTTTCTGTTTACTGTTGGTTACTGAATTGTGAGAATTCAGTTGTGATTTTTAACATGCATTCCATATATACTAACATGTCCAATATATACTATACAGTTTATTTGTTTATTTTGAAAATGATGGGCATGGCATTATTACTACATTTATTTAACTAGTTTAGAAATACAAGTATTTTTTAAAAGACACTGTTCTTATGAAGTTGTGTGATGGGTGTTACACCTGTTATATACACATAGATATAATTCTGTTTTCATTTGTAAGAGAGGATTCTTTTTATCCTAAATGTTTTATTTTTAAATCTTTTTATCTGTTATTACATGTGCTGCTGAAGGGAGCACTGTTATGACCTAGAGTAGTTACATAATATATCTATTATATTTATAGCTAGGTGGCATTTCCCCGAAAGTCTTGTACAAATAAATTTTTATTTGATGTTGAGTGTTTGTTATTGAACTGTGAGAATTCAGACGTAATTTTTTAGCTTGTATTGAAAGGTTTCTATGTTACTTTAAAGAGGACATGTGTTTGAAAGGAGGACAGGAGCTGTGTGTTTCAAAGAGGACAGTGAGTGCACTGCGCTACCTGGGAAATTGCAATAAAGATGAAGTTTTCTCATCTTCACGACTGTGACCATATTGGTCTGGATTGCTTATTTGTTGTCTAATGACATTTTTATTTAATGCGGTTTTAGTTATTTGAACAAATCTATTAACCCTGGAAAATAATGCTGAATCTTTTTGTTTGTTTGTTTGTTTTTGAGATGGAGTCTTGCTCTGTCACCCAGGCTGGAGCGCAGTGGCGCAATCTCGGCTCACTGCAAGCTCCACCTCCTGTGTTCATGCCATTCTCCTGCCTCAGCCTCCCAAGTAGCTGGGACTACAGGCACAGGCCACCATGCTCGGCTAATTTTTTGTATTTTTAGCAGAAACGGGGTTTCACCATGTTAGTCAGGATGGTCTTGATCTCCCGACCTCGTGATCCATCCACCTCGGCCTCCCAAAGTGCTGGGATTACAGGCGTGAGCCACCTCCCCTGGTCCTTTATTTTATTTTATTTTATTTTATTTTATTTATTTATTTGAGACAAGGATCTTGTCCCATTCCCCAGGCTGAAATGCAGTGGCTCAATCTCGGCTCACTGCAACCTCCACCTCCCAAGTTCAAGCAATTCTCTGGTCTCAGCCTCCTGAGAAGCTGGGATTAAAGGCGCCTGCCACCAGGCACAGCTAATTTCTGTATTTTTCGTAGAGGCACCATTTCACCATGTTGGCCGGGCTGGTCTCCAACTCTTGACCTCAGGTGGTCCGTCCCCCTCGGCCACCCAAAGTGCTAGGATTGCAGGTGTGAGACACTGCATTGCATTCGGCCCATACAGTAAAACTATTTCTGAGAGGAGGGAAGTATCTCGGGTTAGTTAGTAGACATCAAATCACTGAAGTCAATGAACTCTGAGGAGATGCTTGACAGACACACAAGATAAGGAGGAGGAGGTTGCAAAGTGTTGATGTTTGTGTAACCACAAGCATGGCTGAGCCTAGAATGCAATTACTATTCCAGCACATGGAACCGTGAAGCTATTGTTACAGATTACCTTCATTCTAGGACCCTGGTGTCGCCAATACCATAAACCACATGCAAATGAGGCAAGTAAGATCTGGGAGGAATTTGAGAAGCGTTTGTGCAATGTCCAGGGGTGAACTTATAATGGGATGAACTTAGGGAGTTAACAAGAGTCTGCACTGACCCTGAACACTCCAAACATTCTTGGGATGGCCAGGCACAGTGGCTCATGCCTGTCATTTCAGCACTTTGGGAGGCTCAGGTGGGCAGATGGTTTGAGCCCAGAAGTTCAAGAGCAGCCTGGGCAACATGGCGAAACACACCTCTATAAAAATGCAAAACTGGGCCTGGCACGGTGGCTCAAGCCTGTAATCCCAGCACTTTGGGAGGCCGAGGTGGACAGATCACGAGATCAGGAGATCGAAACCATCCTGGCTGACATGGTGAAACCCTGTCTCTACAAAAAAAAATACAAAAAATTAGCCGGGCGTAGTGGCATGCGCCTGTAGTCCCAGCTACTCAGGAGGCTGAGGCAGGAGAATCACTTGAACCTGGGAGGTAGAGGTGGCAGTGAGCCTAGATCACGCCACTGCACTCCAGCCTGGGTGTGACAGAGCGAGACTCCATCTCAAAAAAAAAAAATACGAAACTTAGCCAGGTGTGGTGGTGCACACCTGCAGTCCCAGCTACCCAGGAGGCTGAGGTGGGAGGATTGCTTGGGCCTGGGAGGTCGAGGCTGCATGAGCCGTGATCATACCGCTGCACTCCGGCCTGGGCAACAGAGCAGGACCCTGTCTCAAAAAAAAAAAAATTCAAAACATTCTTGGGGACTGCAGGTCTGTTGTATCTATCTGCCAATGATGTAGTCACAGGGTAAACAGACCAAATATTGCCCACATCTCCTGTTTAGTGCCATCTCTGCTGTTAGAGAATCCCAAGCCTAGAAGGAGGGAAAGCTAATTCTTCTGCTGACTTGGTGAATCTGCCTGTGTGACTGGCTATTGGTCAGCCTGCCATGGATTGCTGCCTGAGTTGCCTTCCTGTCCCTTGCTGCATCCAATCAGGGTCCAACCAATCCACTCAAAAGTATTAGGATGAGTAGCAGTAAGCATGAAAAATACAGGATTACTTTCCAGAATACATAAAGACCTTCTATAAATCAATAAAAATGCAAAGCAACTTGATGTTTAAAATGTGCATGAAACATGAACAGGAGACTCACAGAAGAAGAAATGGCTGTATACAGATGAGTAACTTCACCTATCAGACTGGCAAAATTTAAGAGATTGGTAATATAGCATGTTAGTGAGTGTCTTAGTCAGTTTGTTCTGTTCTAACCAATTCTCATAGACTGGGAAACTTAAAACATTTCTTTCTCACATTTCTGGAGGCTGAGAAGTCCAAGATCAAGGTGCCAGGACAGGCAGTGTCTGGTGAGGGCCCATTTGCTGGTTTGCAGACTGGAAATCTTAAACATTTCTTTCTCATAGTTCTAGAGGCCAGGAAGTCCAAGATCAAGGTGCCAGGAGAAGCAGCATCTGCTGAAAGTCAGCTTGCTGGTTTGCAGATGGCTGTCTTCCTGTTGCTCCCTCACATGGCAGAGAGCAAAGAGAGAGAAAGCAAGCTGTCTCTTTTGTTAAAAGGGCACTAAAGCTATCATGAGGGTACCACCCTTAGGAGCTAATACATCCCAAAGGCTCTATATCCAAGTACAATTATATTGGAGATTAGGGTTTGATATGGTTTGTCTGTGTCCCCATTCAAATCTCAACTTGAATTGTATCTCCCAGAATTCCCACATGTCATGAGAGGGACCCAGGCAGAGGTAATTGAATTGTGGCGGCCGGTCTTTCCTGTGCTATTCTCCTGATAGTGAATAAGTCTCAGCAGATCTGATGGGTTTATCAGGAGTTTCCACTCTTGCTTCCCTTGCATTTTCTCCTGCCGCCACCATGTAAGAAGTGCCTGTCGCCTCCCGCCATGACTCAGTCCTCCCAGCCATGTGGAACTGTAAGTCCAATTAAACCTCTTTTTCTTTTCAGACTTGGATATGTCTTTATCAGCAGCACGAAAACGGACTAAGACAGGGTTTCAACATATGAATTTTGAGGGGGGGCACAGATTCAGTTCACAGCAGTGAGGATGCAGGGAAATGAAGACTCTCTACGCTTTGGGTTGGAATTTAAACTTGCAAATTAGACTTGTAAAGTCTTCAGAGACTCACATATGACTTGCGAGATCAAGGCTGTGTTCTGGCAGGTCTCTCACCACTGGCAAAAAAAACAGAAAAGTATCATTCCCATTGAATATCCTGCTACATAATGAATTTTCACATTGAACATTTAATTTCCCATTTAAATAAACCCATCTGGAATTTGATTTCTATATGTGTTTCTTTTTTCCAAATAATTAGCTAGTTATCCCAGCACCGTTTGTGGCATAATCTATACTTTCCCCACTAGGATATGCCATAATAGCATATAATGCATTCCTATAGAAACTTGAGACTCTTTCTGGATTTTCTATTGTGTTTATTGTATCAAGGATCATAAACTGGGTCCCCGTACCTCATTTCAGGGCTCCAGATGTGTTTTTGATCTTGTTTTGGTTTTTATCAGAAGTGTGTTTGAATATTGTGAATTTTCATGCCTTTAGGCAGCTCACAAAGTCAGGCCTATCTTAGAGCAAGGTACTTGCCCAAGCCCTTAGAGCACTTGAGGATTTTGCCTGGAGTGACACTAGCAACATGCTGTTTTAACACTTTCACCTTAGAACACATTTTGGTGTCTGGCAGTGGACATTCCCTCTCATTCTTCTTTTGTGATGGTTCCTTAAGTACTCAGTTCTCTAGATGAACTTTTACATTGTTTTGTCAACATCTGCGGGGGGAAAAACTCTCTGAAATTTTGATTGCAATCGCATTAAATTCCTAAATTCATTTGGATGGAATTTACAGCTTTACCATACTGAACCATCATTTAGACATTTTGTAAGTCTATTCAGTTCTTTTATATCTTCAGGAGAGGGGAGGGGAGGAGAGAGGGGTGGGAAAGCGAGAGGGGGAGGGAGAGGAGGAGGGGTGGGAAAGCGGGAGGGGGAGGGTGGTGGGAGGGGGAGGGTGGTGGGAGGGGGGAGGGGAGGGGAGGGGAGGGGAGGGGAGGGGAGGGGAGGGAAGGGAAGGGAAGGGAAGGGAAGGGAAGGGAAGGGAAGGGAAGGGAAGGGAAGGGAAGGGAAGGGAAGGGAAGGGAAAAGATGGGGATAGGACAGACCTCTGTAAATCCGAGACAGCCCTGCGTCTTGCTCAGGGTCCCTGGGAGGGCAGTGAGACTCCAGAGAGGGATGGTGGTGTGCAAGGATCACGAAAACTCCCATGATAGGCACCAAACCAAGCAGCAGAAACAGCTTCCAGATACGACGAGACCCTTGGGCAGGAGCAGAGGATGTCTTACACCTACCTCTATGGACCAACCTGGCCCTGGACCACCTGATTTCACGGACAATCAAGGATATGTCTCATATACGTGGCGGGGAGGGTGATTCCAGAAACAGATGGCTTCCTCCTCAAGGGCTGGCGTTGCACAGCTCCTAGGCACGACCTTAAAGAAAGGGAGGGGAACCCCAGATTGACTGTGCCAGCCTCTGTGGATAAACAAGGAAACATGCCCCTCCGAAGAGCTTGAATCGTTCTTGGCGGTCTTATTGTCGCCCTGCTGGGCGTGTTCCTCCCGGGCTCCGGTGGAGAACCACCTCTTGTTTAGGGGTGGGGTGGACATTGTGTGGGTGTGTTCTGCGTGGGGTAGGGACCGTCTTGCTTTCTCTGCTGAGCCCACCGGACTAGGTGGAAGCAACAAGTGTGTGTGATGGTCCGCTCTGGAGGGGAGGCTCCGGCGGAGCGTGGGAGGGGAGCAGGGCTGGGGTGGGCCGGGATGGAGGGCGCGGCGGACGGCCAGCAGGGGGCGCCAGACGACCGGCAATGCGGCGGGGCGGACTGGCCGCGCTCGGGACACGCCCCCGCCCGAGACCCCTAGCCCACCACAACCCACACACCCCACCCCGCTCCCCCTCCCAGACAGAGAGAAGCGGAACGGGCGGTGTGGCGGGCGTGGCGGCAGTAGCGGGCGTGGGAGGGAGGGAGGCAGAGAGCAGAGGGAGCCTGCGCCTGGCGGGAGCGAGCTCAAGGTCCCGGCCAGAGTCCAGCCAGAGACCCCAGGGCGCCCGCCGCACACCCGCCGTCCCACGCGAAGACGTCCGACCTCCAGCCAGATGAGTTAATGCACGCAGCCTGACGGGATCAAGGAAGGCGGCCACCACGGAGTCAACTTTTTAAATAAGGTCATTTCCGTTACCGTGTTTTGGCATTTCTTCCTGTTTTAAGTTTATGCAAACAAAAACGCGCAGGGCCGGGCGCGGTGGCTCATGCCTGTAATCCCGGCACTTTGGGAGGCGGAGGCGGGTGGATCACCTGAGGTCAGGAGTTCGAGACCAGCCTAGCCAACATGGAGAAACCCCATCTCTGCCAAAAGTACAAAAATTAGCCGGGCGTTGTGGCAGGCGCTTGTAGTCCCAGCTACTCGAGAGGCTGAGGCAAGAGAATCGCTTGAACCCGGGAGGCAGAGGTTGCAGTGAGCTGAGATCCCGCCATTGCACTCCAGCCTGGGCGACAGAGCGAGACTCCGTATCAAAAAAAAACCAAAACCAAAACAAAACAAAAAACTGGCGCAGGCCCCGAGTCTTCTGAGGGGCCTGGCCTGGGCCCTCCTCCTGTGCCTGTCCCCGCGCACCCCTCGCCCGTCCCCCCTTCCCCACCCGGCCCCACCGCGTGCTGGGCCCGCCGCCTGGTTTCTAACCTCCCGCCTCCTCGCGACTCCACCCCTGCCGCCGCTAAGCACCTCCTTTCTTTCTCTGCTCTTCTTCATGGCCTTCCGACCAAGGCCCGGCCCCTCCGTCACCCTCACCCACACCTGAACCCCAGGGAGGCCCTAAGAGCAGGGCGCCCGCACAAGGCCGCTCCTCCACCCGATGCCCCTTCTCAGCCACACACCAGAAACTGCCTCTGGCCCTGGGCTCCATGGCAACCAGCATCTAACCAGGCCTAATGCCTTCCCAGAAGTTCCTGAGGGCAAAGGGCAGGAGCAGAGAGCAGGACCCCAGCAAGGGGAGGACCAATGGGGGCAGGGGGCAGGGGGCAGAGGGCAGCGCCTGGACTCCACGTGCCGGCCACAGAACCAGGCAGCCTGTTGCTAGGTAACCACATCTCCCATAACTGCCCCAGCACATCGTCCTGAGCCGCCCAACCTGTCTCCAGCCACCTTCTGTGGAGTCTCAAACTCCATCATCTGTGGGACCCTGAAGGCCGAAGGGAGAAACAAGAGCGCAGCCACCACCCCTGAGCCACCTGTGGCTCTGCTACCCACAATTTCACTGTGAAGAGTCAGCTGCCTGGGCCGTGAGGTCACTGCCACCATGAGTCTGGGCATCATGGAAGAGGAAGACCTGGCCGAGTACTTCCGGCTGCAGTATGGGGAGCGGCTGCTGCAGATGCTCCAGTGAGTGTCTGAGGCCTGGCTTGCCCACCCCTCTGTGCCTGGGACCACTCACACCCACCCCATACCTCATCTTCCAACCGTCTGTCCCCTCCTCTCCTGTAACCCAGTGCCCCAAATAACCTTGGCACCAGTCCACCCCATCACGCTGGTCTCCACCCTGTCACCCTCCCCCTGCTCACTCCTGCATGGCCCTCTATGCTTCTCAACACAACAGTCCTTTCCCTCGGAAAGGGAGAGAGGCCCCTCTGCTTCCCCGTGGGTATCTGTCTCCACGGGTTACTCCCAGCCCCAGCCTACCCCATGTCAGAACACACAGCCCTCTCGCGTTCACATCTTGGACAGGAAACTCCCCAATGTTGAGGGGGCGTTGGAGTCCCCATCCATCTGGCTACTGGAGAAGAAAAAGGAGACAGAAATCATGCATCAAACTATGGTGCAGAAGAAGAAGGTGGGGACTCAGGGATGGAGTGCAGAGGGGCAGGAAAGGAAGGGGGTGGGCTGGGGCTCCGGGAGAGCCTGTGGACAGCCCTCCATTGTCTGAGTGGGGTGGCTAGAGCCAGGAGTCCTCTATGGTGATCTGGTCTCTTTGGGGAGAACAGAAAGGATCTGGGTCTTGGGGGTACCACTGTCCAGGGATGCTCTGCTCTGGGCCAGGCATGGGGTGGAAAGTGGGAGGCTCCTATGGACCCTCTTGGGCCTGGGGATGGAGCCTCTGGGGCAGGGATGCTGGTCTTCCTTGGTACTCATGTCAGGAGCCCTCCTGACCTCTCTGCTCCCCCACCCCCACCCCAAAGATGTTTCAGCGCAGAATGGAAACCCTGAACCTGCGCTGGGAGGAACTGGGCGTTAAGGAAGCCCAACTGAAGGCTCACATCCAGAAGTCTGAGCAGTTCATCCAGGTTTGAAGGGGTGTGGGCGGCCGCAGTGGCCAGGGGATCCATAGTCCGCAGGTGGGCAAACTGCACTCCTCCTCCTTGCTTCTGCTGACTCCTCGCCCTGAGTTAAAAGCATCCTTAGTGCTCCAACATTGCCTGGCATGTCCCTAGGCGTCCTTTATGTCCCCCACCTGTCTCTGTTTGTAATTTTCCATTTACCTATCAGTCTCTGCTCCCTCTAGATGGCTGTTTCCTATTTCTTTTCCAGTACCTAGGACATACAGTTTATCCAGTAAATGAATGCATGGATGAATGAATGAAGGTGCTACAGTTAGGACTAAACACTTGGGAAATACAGTGATGAATGAGGCAGAGTTTTAGTCCCTCCACCCACCCCGCCCCGCCCCCCCCCCATCCTTGTCCTTGCACTGAAGGTCCAGGCAGGGGATGGTTGAAGGACCAGGCACCGGAGTCCATTCCAAGACATCCTCTCTCACTTCAGTCTCTAGTGGAGCACTTTAATCGTCTTAAAAATCCAGATTTATCCAGACCCACTCCAGGTAGCACTTAACGCAGCCCTGAAGGGCCTGGTCCAGCTCCGGGAGTGGGTAATGATTGCCGCCGGCCACAAAGAAGCCCGCTGTTAAGCACCTTCCTTCCTGCTCTGTGCCTAAGCCGTGTGGGACAGGAAGTCCTTGGACTGGGCAGATTCTCCAGAGGTCCAGTTCTTCTTAGCAGCCAGAGAAACACTTATGGAGTGGTTGGGGCAGAAGAGATTTGGGCGTGAGGCATTCTCCAAATGGCTCTCAGAGGGTTGGTAGCTTCAATTCCCAGAGAGTTTGCTACAAATACAGACCCCAGGGGCTTCCCTTGTTGCTTTCAGTACGTCTGAGGTTGGGCCAAGGCTTGTATATTTTTAAAAAAGTTCCCCAGGCAGTTCTGATGACCAGGTGGATTTGAAAGTCACTGGTTTAGACCCCCTCAGTCCTGTCCTGGGCTTACGGGGCAGCATACAGATCCTGCATGCACCTTCCTCAGTGGCCTCCAAGTACCACCACCACATACGCCTGTCCATGTGGAATCATAGGAGCCCCTGAAGGGAGAAAGGAGCCACACAGGGCGAGGGGTGGGCTTGCCCCTAATCTTAGGGGAGGGCTCTGCAGAAGGAAGAGGCAGGATTGGACTGATTGCGGTAACTGAGCCTCGTTCTGTCCTCTGGGCATTGAGCTGCCTGTTCCATCTCCTCCCTCAGCGGGATGCCAGTCTGAGCTCCTAGGAGCATGCCCTCCCAGTGGCCTTACCCCCCAGGCCCTATGGCACCAGGCGCATCTCCTCTCTCATCTTCCTGGAGCTCCAGCCCTGTTGCCCCAGCTTGTGAAAGGGAGAGGGGCTCCTGCCTCCCATCTCCACAGCTGGGAAAATGGAAGCACCGAGTACTGAATCCGGAGAAAATTCTCGCCTCCCAGCTCTAGTCCGGGAGTGGTCCTTCTGCTCCATGGAAAATGGCCACCACTAAGAACAGAAACCACAGAAGCTTTGTCAGGAGGGTTCTTGCTCCCACTTCTGGACTTTCTCAGTCTTCTCGGGGAGTTGAGTTCTTCCAGACTGTGAGCCCAGTGCAATGTAGGTCTTCCCCAGTCCACTCTCTGAAGTCCAGAGCCCAAGTCCCACAGGAAAGAACCATTTCCTGTCTGCCCCTCCAGCCCCAGGGCCACCTCTTGACTTTGGATTAAACCTCTGTCCTCACAGCCCCCTGAGCCCCCACCTCAGTCCACAGAAATCTCTTCAGCCAGCTTCAAATACCCCTGGAGAGCCTTTTCCTTCACCCCTCTTCTGCCCCATGGGTGGCCCAGCAATCTCTGCCTGTTGCCAGGATGGTTTGTGCAGACAGAGGGGTCTGAGGGCACCACCAGCCCCAGGAAGGCCTGGGCACCGGGAGGGTTGGGCGAGGCTTCCTGACCAGTGCCACCTCCCTGGGCCCCAGGAGAACGACCAGAAACGGATCCGCGCCATGAAGAAAGCCAACAAGGAGCGAGAACTCAAGTGCCAGCACATGCAGGAGCTGACCAAGCGCAAGCAGGAGATGGTGGCGCTGCGGCTGGAGCACCAGCGGCTGAGTGCCAAGCTGAAGGACTACTCCATCTTCAACAAGTACCTAGAGAAGGTGGTGGAGAACTCCGAGGTGAGTCCAAGGAGCAGGGGGGCCAGCCCTGGCACCTTCCTCAGCCCCACCTCTCTTCCCGGGGACCTGGGCCATAGGGTGGAGTTCAGGCTCAGCTGGCTGGGGACTGTGGACCCTCTGGGCCCCAGGAGCTCTGCAGGATGGGCACCCTGCTCCGAGGAGATGCACCCAGCCCTGGAGGGCACTGGGGAGCAGCTAAAAGAAGCCTCTGGTGAGGCTGGATGAGTTTCTCAAGGGGTGGGGCCTAGTGGTGTGTCTTTGTGTGTCTGTGTGAGTCACAACTGTGTATGTATCTTGCATGAGTTGCGTGTCTATGTCTGCACGTGTGTCCATGGCTGTGTCGGTCTAAAGGGGTGTGTGTGTGGGTGTGTGTCGGCACGTGGCCTCCCTCTATCCCTGCATCCCCTCCTCTCAGTGTCTTCTGTTTACTGGAGAGTAAATTGGGGAGAGGAAGGGAGAGGAGTTGGAAAAACACCCAACCTCCTGCAGAACTGGGGTGCTTTGTATGTGCTGGGCCCCGGGGTTGGTGCTTCACACGGGTAACTTCATTCAGTTCGCTGGTGAGCCCCAGGGTGAACCCAAGCTGATCAGCCTTTTACAGAGAAGAAAATGGAGGCTCCGAGAGGTTAAGTCACCTGTTCAGAGTCTCGCAGCTCGTCAGTGGGGAGAGCCTTTGCTTTTAGCCACTCCTCAGTGGGCCCCACAGTGCCATTGATGAGGGCTCTCCCTGCAGTCCCTGTAGCCGGAGCCCAGGGAACTTCTTGGTTCCACCGCGTCTCTTGGGGGCAGCGTCTGACACTGCCGATGCCCCTCCCGGAAACCCCCCTCTGCCCTCAACTCGGTGGCACCTCCCTCTCTCTCCTACCTCTGACCCCTCCTTCTCAGGCTCCTCCAGCGGGGGTGCCTCTTCCCAGCTCCTTCTTGTGTGGTGGGTCCAGGTTCTCTGTCTCAGATCCTCCACTTTTTTTTTTGTTTGTTTTTGAGACGGAGTTTCACTTTTGTTGCCCAGCCTGGAGTGCAGTGGCTTGATCTCGGCTCATTGCAACCTCCACCTTCCGGTTTTCAAGTGATTCTCCCACCTCAGCCTCCCGAGTAGCTGGGATTATAGGCACCCGCCATCACGCCCAGCTAAGTTTTGTATTTTTAGTAGAGATGGGGTTTCACCATGTTGGTCAGGCTGGTCTCGAACTCCTGACCTTGTGATTCGCCTGCCTTGGGCTCCCAAAGTGCTGGAATTACAGGCGTGAGCGATCCTCCACTTTTCTTCTTAGCAATGTCCAGGGCCTCCCATGGATGCCACCCATGTCACATTATCTCCTCCCCCATGTGACCAACAGCCAGAAGGTCCCCTCACTAGGGCAGATGGAGGCACCTCCTCCAGGGGTGTGGATCCATGTCCTCTGAGGGAAGGGGCGACAGGATGCACAACTGTTTAAAGGTCCCACAATTTGCATATCAAACCACGAACCTAATTTACTCATGCGTGAGTCCCACCTCTGCATTATTTCCTCCACTCAAAGGTGCTACGTACTATAAGGTCAGTGGTTCATTTCATGGTTGGAGTTTGTTGGGGGGGGCAGGAAGTAAGGAGGGACTACCAGATTAAAACTGCAGATGAATTGCAAGATGTGGCCAGGTACGGTGGCTCACGCCTGTAATCCCAGCACTTTGGGAGGCCGAGGTAGGTGGATCACCTGAGGTCAGGAGTTCAACACCAGTGTGGCCAACATGGTGAAACCCCGTCTCTACTAAAAATACAAAAACTAGCCGGCCGTGATGGCAAGCACCTGTAATCCCAGCTACTCGGAAGGCTGAGGCAGGAGAATTGCTTGAACCCAGGAGGCGGAGGTTGCAGTGAGCCGAGGTTGCACCATTGCACTCCAGCCTGGGCGACAAGAGTGAAACTCCGTCTCAAAAACAAATAAACCAAAAAAAAATTGTAAGATGTGTCTTGAATTCAGAGTTGGGAAAATATATATCTTAGAATGGAGGAAATTGGCCTGTCTCTCCCTCCTAAGCTTGAGACCTCCACATTTAATTCATCCCATGCACACTCATCTCATCTGCTTCCTGCCACCCCCAGGACAGCCCTGCCTCTGGCGCGACCTGTGCTGGTGAAAGGCAGGACCACCCACTCACAGCCCCGCCAGAACTCAGGCCTCCTTGGCTCCTCCCTCCTGCTCAGTGCCACAGCTATCAATCAGCAGATCTGGTCTGTTCTGCCTTGGAAGTATTTCTGGAATCCAGCCCCTGCCCCTTCCTCATCCAGGCCACCAGTGGTACCTCGTCTGGAGTTCAACTCTGGCGTCGTTCCTGGCCAGCCTGTTCGGCATTCCCCCAGCCCCCCTCTCTTTCTCTTTTTTCTTCTTTATTTTGTTCAAAATACTTTAAGAATACTGGAAAGTATAGAGACACACATAACAGCAACCAAGTACTCATCACACAGCTTTGCTAAATCTTCGTATTTTCCCCATCTGCCCCCAGTTCTTTTGTCTTAAATCAAACACTACCGATAATTGAAATCCAGTAAATGAACTCCTTTGTGTCCTTCCAAATCTTCTGTTTCTTCACCTGTCCTCAGACATCACGAGTATCCTGCTTTTAAAAATTCTCAAGTCATGCTTTTTATTATTTTGTAACATTTTGTAACATTTAACGTTTTGTAACTTTTTATTTGAGTATTCTGCTTTCAAAAATTCTCAAATAGCCAGGTGCGGTGGCTCACGCTTGTAATCCCAGCACTTTGGGGAGGCCGAGGTGGGCAGATCACGAGGTCAGGAGTTCGAGACCAGCCTGGCCAACACGGTGAAACACTGTCTCTACTAAAAATACAAAAATTAGCTGGGCGTGATGGCAGGTGCCTGTAATCCCAGCTACTCCAGAGGCTGAGGCAGGAGAATTGCTTGAACCAGGGAGGCAGAGGTTGCAGTGAGCCAAGATCATGCCATTGCACTCCAGCCTGGGTGACAGAGCTAGACTCCATCTCAAAAAAAAAAAAAAAAAAAAAAAAAATCTCAAATCATGCTTCTTATTATTTTGTCACATTTAATGTTTTGTAACTTTTTATACGGAATTTTTTAAGCATACACAAAAGTAAAGACAATAGTCTATTGAACACCTGTTGCTCATTACCTGATTCTAATAATGATTAATTCATAGTCACATCCCCCACACTTTCCCACCTCTGCCATTTTGAAGCAAACAATATATTTTCATCCATTTGTGTCTCTCTGCCGTATGTATCTCTAAGAGATGAGAGCTCTTTTTAAAATAACTACACCATTGTCACACCTACTATACAATTGATAGTAATTCCTTAACATCAAATATCAGTATCATTTATTGCACAAAATGGGTCAAGCGTGGTGGCTTATGCCTGTAATCTCAGTGCTTTGGGAGGCTGAGGTGGGAGGATCACTTGAGCCAGGAGTTCAAGACCAGCCTGGGCAACAAAGTGAGACCCCCCCCCCCCCAAATCTGCAAAAAATTAAAAAATAAAAATCAGTCAGGAATGGTGGCACACACATGTGGTCCCATCTACTTGGGAGGCTGAGGCAGGAGGACTGTGTGAGCCCAGGAGGTCAGGGCTGCAGTGAGCTGTGTTTATGCCACTGTAGTCCAGCCTGAACAATAGAGTGAGACCCTGTCTTTTAAGACAAATTATTGCACGGATGCTTTTTGTACAGTTGGTTTGTTCCAATGAGAGTCCATATAAGGTCCCCACACTGCCCTTAGTTGGTATGCTTCTTAAGCCAGACACAAAAGAGGTTATATCGTATGATTCCATTGATGTGTTTAAAAACAGGTAAAATTAATCTTTATTGATAGAAGTCAGAATATTGGTTTCCTCACTGGTCGGGGGAAGACACTCACTAGCAATCCTTCCTCATTTATTTGCTAGAATACTACCATAAAGAAAAGGACTTCATAAAGAGATCCTTTCCTTCATCCACCATTTGATTACTATGTGGGTCTTACAGAGAAAGTTTGTTAAATGCTTTATTTAGTTTTCAGAATAATGAATTTGTTCTCTAGCACTGACCTGTAATGTTTCCAGTATCATTGTGAACTGATGGATTTTTAACATATTTGATACGTTTTAATCCTTTGCACTTATTCTTACTAATGTTCAAATCATCTCATCTTTGGGCAGTGGGAGGCTCTTCGATTTGGCACCTAAATCCTTTTGACATCAGCATTAAGTTTTAGAGGTGTGTTCCTAGTAGCTCTGATGTGGTCCATTTATTTGAACTGTGGTACACTGTTGCACTGTGTGCCAGATGAACTTTCAGAAATGCACACGTGAATTGTCTCTCTGTTTCTTAAAATCCTTCAATGGATAAAGTCCACACTCCTTCCCAAGGTTTACTGAGCTCGCTTGCTTGCTTGCTTTTGTTTCTTTTTTTCTTTTTCTTTCTTTTTTTCTTTTTTCTTTCCCTTCCTTCCTCCCTCCCTCCCTTTCTTTTCTTTTTTTCTTTTCCTTCCTTTCTCCCTCCCTCCCTCTCTCTTTCTTCTTCTTCTTCTTCGTTCCATCTTTCTTTCTTCTTCTGCTTTCTTCTTCCTTTCTTCTTCTTCTCAATCTCTCCCTCCCCATCTTGAACTCAGGCTACCTTCAGCATCCTGAACATACAACCCCCTATTCCATTCATCTTTGCCCAGGCTGTCTCCTTCACCTGTAGCACTGCCTCACCTCCCTACACCTGCTTTTGCTAGCTATCTTCTATTTATATACCTCTCATCTCATTTCAGCCACACTTTCTCCCATGAAACCTTTTCTGGCTGTTCCTACCTCTTTCCGTGCTGGGTTGGGTGGCCCTTCCCCAAAGAGGCATATTTGGGGAAAGGCCAGCAGGGCAGTTCCCAGGACATGCATCCATCACTGGAGATGTCATGAGATGGAGAAGGTGCTCGGGAAGTTTCCCCTGGGTGGCTGAAAGGCATGCTTTGATAAGCCCCTAGGAAGGCAACTTGGTATCACAGAACTGGTGTTCATGCTGCCTTCTAAAGAGCGTGGGTTTCATGGCTTCTGTTCCACTGAGTGGGACCTGAGGGTTAGGGCCAGAGTGGCATGGTTCTGGACCAGGCTGGGGGAGGTGAGCTGAGTCTGGCAGGCCACCTGCCCCACCAGCACCCTCTCTAGCCCTGCTTCTCCCTCAGTAAATGAACAAATACCAGAGATCACCAACGTGAAGGCTTTCCCAGAGTCCCCTCCAGCCCCATCCCCCAGTCATAGATAGGGCTTATCTTGCTGTTGTAACTGACTGTTTACTTGTCTGTCTGTCCTCCCTCCATGCCACCCCCCAAGCTGTAAGCTTCCTAAGAGCAGAGTCTGGTTTTCCTAACTCCTGCTATTTCCCTAGCATTTAGCATAGCTCCTGGCTTGTAAGTGGTTCCTGGTACAATCTTGTTGAATAGGAAATTCTTGCCTTGGGAGACATTGCAAAATGCCTTCCATCAGCAATTATCAACCCTGGCTGTGCCTAGAGCCAGCAGGGGACCTTTTGCAAAATTCAGATGCCAGAGACCACAGAAGACTTGTTTATTCATCTGAATCTCCGGGGGTGGAGACTGGCAGGTGTCCTTTTTAAAGCCCCTACAGGTGATTCTCACATGCAGTTAAAGTCGAAAATCCCTAGCCCAGTTGTGCATCCCCCTGCCCAACAAATGGACCGTGGCCCGTACAAGCCCAGGAGAAGCAGGCAGCGGGACCCCAGTGTCCCTCACAGCCTCTGGCCATGACCCTGGCCAAGGGCCTGCCTGCCCAGGTGTCCAGGTGTCCAGGCATCCAGGCTGGAGGTTGGCAGGACTGGGTGGCTCCCTCAGGCCCCAGGGGCTGGCTGTGCATTGACCTGAGCCCCTGGCCACAGTTTGAGGAGATCCATGAGGTGATTGCACGCTACAAGACGCTGGTGAGCATGCGCCACGACCTCATGCAGTCTGCGCAGGAAGGCCAGGAGAAGATTGAGCGCGCCAAGGCCCGGCTGGCGCGCTACATGGAGGAAAAGGATGATGAGATCCTGCAGCAAAACAATGAGCTGGCAAGGCTGCAGATGCGCTTCGACCGTGCCCGCAGCAATGTCATCTTCTGGGTGAGGGGCCCGGGGCACGCCGGGGGCTCCCAGGCACTGGGTGAGTGAGGGCCCTGAGCATACACACACACACATACACACAAACACACACACACCACATGCTGTGCTCATGCCCCGTCCTTATCCACTCTCCAGGAATCTCGCTGGGCGCACATCCAGAACACCGCAGCCAAGAAGACCCTCCTGCTTGGCACCATTAAGATGGCCACGCTGAACCTCTTCCAGATCGTGAGCAAGCACATGAAGGAGGTGACTGAGGTGGCACTGGAGGACACCCACAAGCAGCTGGACATGGTAGGAGGAGGGGACAGACACTGGGCCCGTGGGGTCGGCTGGGCCAAGGAGGTTGCCAGTTGGTTGGGTGGAAGAATGAACCTGACAGAGAAGCAGAGCAGGGACTCTCAAAATTTAACAACATCAGGATCACCTGGGAGGGTGAGGAGTATTACTGGGCCCCACCCGCAGAGTCTCTGACTCAGTGGATCTGAGATGAGAACTCATGAATTTACATTTTCAGCAAGTTCCCAAGTGATGCTGCTGGTTCGGGTTCCACACTTTGAGAACCATTGCATTAGCACCAAAACCCTTTTAGCCCCAGTCTACAGAGCAGTAGCAGGGACCCACTACTGAATCCATTAGTTGTGCAAAACAGCCTTATTAAATTCTAGTGAGATACTGTGGCTTGCTGAAGGCTTGAGCTTGAGGCCCACACTTCGTTAAAAAGAGAAATTGGGGCCAGGCACGGTGGCTCATGCCTGTAATCCCAGCACTTTGGGAGGCCTAGGTGGGTGGATCACCTGAGGTTGGGAGTTCCAGGCCAGCCTCAAAAAAACAAACAAACAAAAAACAAAACAGCAATTGACTTAGAGGCACTTTCCCTACTTTTCCAAAAAAAAAAAGTGAAATTCATGAAATATACACAGCTAGGAAAAAGGAGTTCCCTAAAACAAATAATTAGCCTACATTTTAAAGCCTGTTTGAACAGAATTATTTTATAGCCCAAAGGAGGGCGTTTGTAAGCAAGTGTGTTCTGGAAGTAGCAATTCTCAACATTTCGCCTTTACACTCCTAGAGTTTATTGAGGACTCCCAGACAGCTTTTCTTTATATGGTTGTATCTATAATTGCCACAATAGAAATTAAAACAGAAAATTTTTAAATATTTGTTTAATTCGTTCATTTTTAAATAATGATAAAAAGTATGTTAACAGAAATAGCATTTTTTATGGAAAAAAAGTTTCAAAACTGTTTTGTGAGAAGAGTGGCATTGTTTGACACACTTGCAGATCCCTTTAATGCCTAGTTTAACAGAGGACAGGCAGGTGCTCATGTCCACTCCTGCGTTCATTCTGTTGTGACAGCATATGTCATGGAAACTCCTCTCTGGGAAATGCCACTGTGTGCTCATGAGAGAATAAGAGCGATAAAAAGGCAAATAACATTTTAATATTATCGTAAAAAGAGTTTTGGCCTCAAAAACCCCTGTGACCCACAATAGGGTCTCAGAGACTCCAGAAATCCTCGGGCCCCATCCCCTCAGCCTCCCGGAGGTCCTCAGGCCCTTGCCCTTAGCTGTTGTAAAGAAAGATGCAGTGGGAGGGCCCAGCACAGTGGCTCACACCTGTAATCCCAGCACTTTTGGAGGCTGAGGCGGGTGGATCATGAGGTCAGGAGTTTGAGACCAGCCTGGCCAACATGCTGAAACCCCATCTCTACTAAAAATGCAAAAATTAGCCGGGCATGGCGGCAGGCACCTGTAATCCCAGCTACTCGGGAGGCTGAGGCAGGAGAATCGTTTGAACCTGGGAGGCGGAGGTTGCAGTGAGCCAAGATTGTGCCATTGCACTCCAGCCTAGGCAACAAGAGCAAGACTCCATCTCAAGATTCACTGGGAGAGGCCGCCCTCCAGCAGCTCACTCCCACAGGCACATCTCCTGCTGAGACCATGGCTTCTAGTCCATCCACTCCAAATTTTGAGTTTCTGAATCCCTCTCAACTTGGATTCACCTCTACAGGAGAACTTCAGATTGCCCAAAAGTTATTTGAAAATATCTCACTTCATTCCCGTAGGAGATGAACCTACTCACGGAAATACACATGACCGAGTCGCCTACAGATTTAAACTTAAGGACCTGGGAAAGTACAAGTTGAAATCAGAGGTCAAGGATGGAGAGAAATACAGACTGCCCTTGGTTCTTAAGGGTCTTAGACAGGGGCAGTAATTGTTTCTGAGCTTGCTGGTAACCTGAATGAAAAGCCACCTGTAGCTCTTATACTAGAATAAGAAAAAATAAGGTTTCCTCCGAGACAATGTGCCTTTTCCCAGCACTTAGTTCTCACTGAAATTTCTCGATGAGCCTTCATTGACACTCTATGAATAATGTTCTCAACAGCATCCCTGCAACCAATGCAGGCACTGGCTTTGTAAGGCAGCTGCTTATACAGAACAAGGAACGTGGTACACAGGACAGCTTAGGAAAAGCGATTCTGCAGAAGGCCAAGTCAATTTGAATTCCTTCGAGTGTGTCATGGAAGGTTTGGCATTATCCCTGAAGAAAAGCCAAACTATCTGAACAAGCACTTTCCAGACTGAATCCTGAGCTATTGTTTCCTAGGGGGAATAAAAGGACTCCATAGACTAATACATTTAGAAACTCTAAATTAAACGAAGATGAGATTAAAAAAACAAACAGGACTTGGAGTCTTTGCTATAGTTCTATGCCCTGAGATGCTCCCAGCAGACAGCATTTCTAAAACTGACTTGACCACAGTACTCCTTTGGGGCATGTGACCACTTATTATGAGAACATAGCTCAGGAAACGCTGACCTGTCTTCTCTGTCATCTTGGGAAAGCTGCTTTAATTCATTGACTCTCTGTTTTCTCATTTGCAAAATGGGAATGATATTGGTAATGGTAACAGTATCAGCAGCTGACAGTTGTTGAGAGCTTTGGACAAAGTCTGTGTAGTTCCATCTCCAGAGACAGCCTTGAAAAGGAGAAGTTTTAGAACTGAAATCCTTTTTTTATTTTTTTAATTTTAGGTTCAGGAGTACACGAGCAGGTTTTTTTGTTTTTTTGTTTTTTTGAGACGGAGTCTCACTCTGTCGCCCAGGTTGGAGTGCAGTGGTGTGATCTCGGCTCACTGCAAGCTCCGCCTCCCAGGTTCACGCCATTCTCCTGCCTCAGCCTCCCGAGTAGCTGGGACTACAGGCGCCCGCCACCACACCCAGCTAATTTTTTTTTTTTTTTTTTTTTTTTTTTTTGAGATGGAGTCTGTCTCTGACGCCCAGGCTGGAGTGCAGTGGTGCGATCTCGGCTCACTGCAAGCTCCGCCTCCCGGGTTCATGCCATTCTCCTGCCTCAGCCTCCCGAGTAGCTGCGACTACAGGCGCCCCGCCACTACGCCCGGCTAATTTTTGTATTTTTAGTAGAGACGGGGTTTCACTGTGTTAGCCAGGATGGTCTCGATCTCCTGACCTCATGATCCGCCCGCCTCGGCCTCCCAAAGTGCTGGGATTACAGGCTTGAGCCACCAAGCCCAGCCTTAATTTTTTGTATTTTTAGTAGAGATGGGGTTTCACTGTGTTAGTCAGGATGGTCTCAATCTCCTGACCTCGTGATCCGCCCGCCTTGGCCTCCCAAATTGCTGGGATTACAGGCGTGAGCTACCGCGTCCGGCCGAGCAGGTTTGTTATATAGGTAAACTCATGTCACAAGGGTTCGTTGTACAGGTTATTTCATCACTCAGGTATTAAGCCGAGTATCCAATAGTCATTTTTTCTGATCCTCTCCCTCCTCCCACTCTCCACCCTCAAGCAGATCCCAGTATGTGTTGTTCCCCTCTTTGTGTCCACGTGTTCTCATCATTTAGCTCCCACTAATAAGTGAGAACACTCAGTATTTGGTTTTCTGTTCCTGCGTTAGTTTGCTAGGGATAGTGACCTCCACCTCCATCCATGTTCCTGCAAAGGACGTGATCTCATTCTTTTTTATGGCTACATAGTATTCCGTGGTGTGTAAGTACCACATTTTCTTTATCCAGTCTACCATTGATGGGCATTTAGGTTGATTCTCTTTGCTATTGTGGATAGTGCTTCAGTAAACATCCCCATGCATGTGTGTTTATGATAGAACGATTTATATTCTTTTGGGTATATAACAAGTAATAGGACTGCTGGGTTGAATGGTAGTTCTATTTTAATTCTTTGAGGAATCACCATACTGCCTTCCACAATGGTTGAACTAATTTGCACTTCCACCAACGGTGTATGAACGTTCCCTTTTCTCCACAACCTCAGCAGCATCTGTAACTTTTTCACTTTTTAATAGTAGCCATTCTGGTGTGAGATGGTATCTCACTGTGGTTTTGGTTTGCATTAGAACTGATATCTTAGAGGCTGTCTGGGCCAATCTTTTCTCCCTCTCTCCTTATTAAAGATGAAGAAACTGAGTCCCAGAAAGATGGAGTGATTGCCCCAGACCTGCGATGGGGGCCCAGCTAGGTCATCTGACTTCTGGAGCATGACTTCTGTGTCATGCTGACTGCGTGCTCTTTACAAAACAGAAGGCGGTGAACAGAATTTACATTCCTTTTCATGACTCAAGGTTATCATGATGAGCATCAGCTCTGGGTTTCGAATGCACGACCACCTTGAGGGCGGTGAAGTTGTGGAAGGCGGTCTGCCCATGCTGACGGAACCCTGCCTGCTAAATCCTTTTCATCCACCAGCCTGCTTGTGACCCTTTCTTTCTTATCCCTCCTGCTTGACTCTCAGCCTGGACTTCATACATCACCAGGGTCTGCCTTCAGGAGTTCCCAACTCCATCCCTGTTTTGTTGCTTCTCATCGGCTACACCCGACACTCAATTTCACCTCAAAACATTGTCAAATGAGAGAAAGTGGCCTCCTCAAGAAGTCAGTCATGGTTGGGTGCAGTGTCTCATGCCTGTAATCCCAGCCTTTTGGGAGGCCGAGGCGGGTGGATCACTTGAGGTCAGTAGTTCAAGACCAGCCTGGCCAACATGGTGAAACCCCATCTCTACTAAAAACACAAAAATTAGCTGGGCATGGTCACAGGTACCTGTAATCCCAGCCACTCAGGAGGCTGAGACACGAGAATCGCTTAAACCCAGGGAGTGGAGGTTGCAGTGAGCCTAGATCGTGCCACTGCACTCCACCCTGGGTGACAGAGCAAGACTCTTGTATCAAAAAAATAAATAAATAAAATTTTAAAAAGAAGTCAGTCACAGGAAAGCAATGATGAATTCTTTACAAGTGAATGTCTGGGATGCTCCATCTTGGGACAGGGGAGACCTCTGGGGGGCGGAGTTAACGCTGGGCTCCTTGCCTTTCTAGATCCAGCAATTTATCCAAGACCGGTCGGACATCTGGGCAGAGGTGAAAAAGAAGGAACAACAGCGAGTCCGGATTTAAGGAGGCAGACTTGTTCCAGAACGTCCTGAGACAGAGATCGTGAAAGAAGAAGTCGTGAGCCTGCGGTCCAGTCAGTCCAGCTCGGGACCGATGCCCGCTGTGCCTTCCTGCTGAGGGACACCTGCTTATTTTCCCCCGTGGGCCTCACTCTATCCCTGAAAACAGTGAATGTTAGAAGAAGTTTGTTCTCAAGTTCTCTCTAGCCCTTTGGTAGTTTATTCATGGGGAAGAGTGCAGCGACGGGGGACCCCCCCAACAAGCACTCACTCTCAAAGCTGGTCACCTAGGCTGCCTGGGAACTAGAAACCACATCTTAGGTCTGGTGTCCCCTCACCTTTGGGCTCACACACAGTCAGTGTTCAGGTGGGCAACAAACCAGTAGGGTCAGTACAGAGGACTCTTCTCTCATCCACCACTTCAAACTTTTATATTTTATTTTATATTTTATATTATTTTATTTTATTTATTTTTTTATTTTTTTATATTTTATATTTTATTTTATATTTTATATTTTATTTTATGTTATTTTATATTTTTTATTTTATTTTATTTTGTTTTTATTTATTTTATTTTATTTTATTTTTGAGATGGAGTTTTGCTCTTGTTGCCCAGGCTGAAGTGCAAGGCGCGATCTCGACTCACTGCAACCCCTGCCTCCTGGGTTTAAGCGATTCTCCTGCCTCAGCCTCCCAAGTAACTGGGATTACAGGCGCCCGCCACCACGCCGGGCTAATTTTGTATTTTTAGTAGAGACAAGGTTTCACCATGTTGGTCAGCCTGGTCTCGAACTCCTGACCTCAGGTGATCCATCCACCTTGGCCTCCCAAAGTGCTTGGATTACAGGCATGAGGTGTTTCTAATTTGGGTGCAAAGACCCACTTAAAACTACGAAGGCAGCTTCCCAGGTCAGAGCTGCAAAAGTGCTGAGTCGAGCACTCTTCCCTGACTTCAGGAGCAAGCTCTGCTCCCCTGCCCCACTGTGTGCGCTAAAACATGCAAGCCAGTGTCAGCAACGCTAAGGAAGGAACAGCCCTAGTTACTGCCCTAGTTACTGGGCAGGCCACCAGTAACTAGGGAGGGATCACTAATGTGCCAAATGACAAGCTCAAGGCTCAGGAGCACCTCAGCAGGCTGGGATGATGGATTAAAACCAGCCAAACTCAACTCAATCGAGGTCAATGTAAAATCTCAAACTTAGGTTCAAAAACTCAATTGCACATTTTAAAATCAATAGCAAAAGCCAAGTCAGAGAGCCGTGGGGAAGTAACATGTATTCAACAGGGACTTCATTTGTATCCGCCTTTTGAAAACCCAGTGAGGCATCATTATCCTGACTCACAGAGCAGGATGCTTGCCTGGGAACCCTGGCTACAGGACGACAGGGTCAGGATTCACCCCTAGGTCTGCTCCTCCTGAGCCTGGTCTCTCCCCCTCGTCAGTCTGCCTCCCAGAAAGCAGAGGCCCTGTGCTTTTGTCCCCAAAGCAGGCTGAGGAGCAGACTTAACAAGGCTCCGTGTCTCCTCCCTGGCCTTGTGATCCTAGAGGGCCCTCAGACTGCCCGGATTCCTGTTGCCTCAGGGAAGGCACTGCTGCAGCTGCCCTGCCAGGATCGCTGCGTGGCCGCAGTAACCCCTCACCTTCACATACAACACCTTACAGCAGTCATTCTCAGGCGTGGTCCCCGGACCAGCAGCGTCAGCATCACCTGGCAACTTTACCAGTTAAATTCTCAGGCCCCACTCCAGACCTGAGAATCAGAAACTCCAGGGGTGGGACCCAGCACTCTGGGTTTTAAGAAGCCCTCCACATGATTCTGATGCGTGCTCAAGTTGAAGAACCACTGCCCTGCAGTGACCAAACACTTTCAAGCACCTGGGCTCCACTCATTTCCTACCTCAAGAAGCAATACCTCAAGAAGCAATACGTGTCTACCTGGGTCAGCGTATAGCCAGAGAAGTAAGTAGATTGATAGACAGACAGATAGATAGATAGATAGATAGATAGATAGATAGATAGATAGATAGATGATAGATAGATAGATAGATAGATGGGTGGATGGGGGGATGGGTGGATAGATGGATGGATGGGATAGATAAACAGTAAATAGAAGATAGTAGGTAGATAAGATAGGAGATAATAGATAGATGATAGATACATAGATATAGAAGATAGATGATAAATTAGATGATAAATAGCAAATAGTAGATAATATGTAGATAGGAGATAGACAATACATAGTAGATAGATGATAGATACAGATCAATAGATCAACAGATAGATGATAAATAGTAAATAGAAGATACATGGTAGATAGATAGGAGATAGACAATAGATAGTAGAGATAGATAATAGATACATAGATACATAGACAGATAGATACACAGGTAGATAAATACATAGATAGATAGATGGTAGAGAGAGAGAGATTCTTCTGGTATATGTGAAGGGCTTTGTTTCAGGGATTTGACTGTAGGCAGTCGTGGGCACTGGGTAAGCAGTGTCTATAAAGCAGCTGTCTTCCCATCTGATGCTGGGGCTTGAAGTTCGCAGGGGAGATGGTTGGGAAGGAAGCATGGAGGTAAAGTGGGGCAGATCAAGGACAAGTCAGAATCCATAGCACAGGCTGGAGACCCGAGGACAGACAGGCAGACAGAAACCCATGTCAGTTCTTGTTGCTTCTGAAATTGGTGGTGTGGGCGTCCCGCCAAAGCCAGGATCCTTCGTCCTGGAAATGAACACATACGCCTGGCCCAGGGGCAGGAGACTGAAGGAGGTTCCAGGGGAGGGCGGGCAGATGCAGGCCTGGCCACCGCCTCACACCAATACCGCCAGTCAGCAGGCATTGAGTAAGTTTGTGGATTTGTGGCTTCTCTTGTACTCAAGAAATCTGCCTAGACCCACAGAATTTCTTCTGCCCCAGGGCTGGGCCCCTCTTTAAGCCTGAAAAATGCAACAATATCAGAGTGAGTCCGCCCCCAAATCCCCTACGGGAAGCTCTCTGTGACCCACACTAACAGGACACACCCAAGAAAAGGAATTCTGAGAATACAATTCTGCCTAGGCACGCCGACTTATCCCGAAGCCTCCACGCTATCATCATCTCCATTTCACAGGTGACGAAACCAAGGCAAATCTGCCTTCCGAAGCGAGGAACGGATGCTGGAGGCTGCAGTCCTGCCGGCTGGCCCTGGCCAAACAGGCGTCTCCAGCGGATGGAGGGCAGATGTCACCTCACACACCCAGGACAGCGAGTGCTAAGGGGGTGCTCAGAGGGGCATGGAGGGGTTGGGGATCTCCAGAAACGGCCGTGGGTGAAGGATATGCTGCTGAAATAACTTCCCCACGTTCAGCCTCCTGGTCTGGGTCCTGGGAGGTGGGAGAAGGCGCAGAACAGGCAGTTCCCCCAACTCCCCAATATACACACTTCCCCCCACAGCCCCGTCTTCTGCTGTCTCTGTAAGGTGGTGTTTGAGAAGCCCAGGCTGTTCGGCCCGAACACACTTCCTCTTGGAGTGTGCAAGGCCCCCTCAGCACCACCCTACAGCACCACCCAAGGCCCTGTGCGAGCAGCCGAAGGCACTCCCTCTGCCTCCTTCCTCTGTGCTCCCTCCTGCGCTTCACCACCCTGCGCCACCAAGTTTCCAGGGCTTGACTGAAACAGGGACTCCTCAGGGTCACACTCAGAACTCCTGTGATCACACATAAGCTTATCCTGAGACACACGTGTTTACACGTGTGTATAACTTACGCTGATATTGCCTGTGTGTAACTCTGCATGTGCATGCTGTAAATGTGCATACACTCACCCTGATACTGCAGATGTATAACTAGTATGTGCATATTATATATGTGTATAACTCACTCTGATATTGTTGCATATTTCATGCTTAAAAACGGTGGTCCAGCCCTGGGGCAGAAGAAATTCTGTGGGTCTAGGCAGATTTCTTGAGTACAAGAGAAGCCACAAATCCGCAAACCTACTCAAGCCCACAGACACAGGGAGAACAAATCCAAATGGCGCAGGGATTCCCAGGCGCCAGAGTGAAGGGGTCTCCCCTTGGGGAGGGTACTGGCAGTCACAGACAGGCCCTCGCTCCTTCCCTACCCCACCCCAGCCCCATCTCAGGCCTTCTGCATGGCTACCCGGGGCCCTATAGCCACATCAAGAAGCCAAGACAACCCGGTCAAGAGGGATTCCAACTCTCAGATGCATGAGATCACGCTCCAAGAACAAGAAGATGAAGGTAAGGGCCTAACTGGAGTTTTTCCCAGCAAGAAAAGACACTAACTCACGAGAGCAGAAATAACTGATTTGTTCCAGAAATGAATGGTTCTCATCAGCAAAGGCAGGAAGTAGGGCTCTGGGTGTTTTATGGATAAAGGGAGGGAAGAGGAAGGAAGCCCTTCAGGAGCTCACTCTCAGTGTAGAGCACTCGGTTCCCCTCCAAACCCGTGAGCTCTTCCTGATGGGTGGGAGTAGGGGAAGGACAGAAGAGGGGGTTGGAGGGGTTTGGAGGACTAAGAGCTGAGCCTGCAAGCAGGCAGGTGGGCAGACAGCTGCATGTCTGTCACAACGCTTTGCCATATACACAATCTCCAAACTGCTGATAAAGATGGGATTAAAACCAAGCTTTGAGCACCCTTCCAGGTGATCTCGGTCTCCCTGGAGTAGCGGAAGAGCCTCTGCTTCTGTGAGATCAGCTACTAGCCCTTGGGATCAGCCCCCCTCCTCACAAGGTTTTACCCTCAAAGCCCTTTCCCTAGCTTCCAAGCCAGGGTCCCACATATTACGGACAAGGCTTTCAGTCAGCTGGAAGGGCTCTAGAACCTTCTGCTTCTCCTTTCAAGCCATCTTAGGGTTGATCACTTGGGCATCTGAGTGAGCTCCTATGCTCCTGGACTTTCGGTCCCAGCAATGTTTACTGGAAGGCCTTCCATGTGCATAGCAGGGTGCTGAGGCCAAGCGGAGTCCCACGAGACCCCTGTCTCAGGCCAATCTTCTTCTCTTGGGAGATCAGAGCTGCTGAGAGCTGTGACACCAGCCCAGTGCAGCTTCCTCACCTGCAATGGCCTGAGGTTCCCCTTAGCTTTCACCTTTGAAACACCAGGAAGAGGCTCCCAGTGTAGGCCATGGAGTGCGGAATGATGAGCCAGGCTCGGAGGCAACCGGAGTATGATGTCACCCTCGGGGTGGGGGGGGGGGGGACAAATAACCATTTTAGAAATCTTATGAGGAAAAGAGGTGGCTCTAGAAACATCCAACAGAAACACAGCCAGCTGCACAGCGATGCGAGGCTGATTGTGTTAGTTTTCTAGTCTGCATAACAAATTACTGCAAACTGGGGGTCCTGAACCAACACTCACATGTTACCTCACGGTAGCAGCTGAGTCCGCATGGGCTGGCTTGGCTCTGCTCAGGGTGTCATGAGGCTGCAACCATGTTGTGCAATGGCTGGGCCGTCACCTGGAGGCTCAGGGGAGGAATCCACTTCCAAGCTCCTTCAGGTTGCTGACATAATCCAATTCCTGAAGCTCTAGGGCTAAGGTCCTCATTTCCTTGTTGGCTATCAGCCAGGGGCCCCTCTGCTCTTAGAGGCCAACTGCATTCCTCATTGCACGGCCTCTTCCATCTTCAAAGCCAGCAACAGCATGTGGAGTCCCTGTCAGGCTTTGAGTCTGACTCTCTTCCAATACCAGCTAGAGAAATTATCTGCTTTCAGAGGGCTCCTGCAATTAAATTAGACTCACCCAGATAATCTCCTCCTTTTGCCCCAATACCGGAAGGCGAAGGTCATGGGAACTGTCTTAAAACTCTTCCTACCACACTGATGGAGAAAGGATGTCAAAACAGCTTCTGAAGAAAGAAGAGGAGGGGGCGAAGAGTGACTATGACAAGGATGGGAAAAAAAAATATTTTAGGCTGGGCATGGTGGCTCCTGCCTGTAATCCCAGCAGTTCTAGAGGCCAAGGTGGGTGGATGGCTTGAACCCAGGAGTTCAAGACTAGCCTGGGCAACATAGCAAGACCCTGTCTTTACAAAAACTATTTAAAAATTAGCAGGGCACTGTGGCTCTTGCCTGTAGTCCCACCCACTCAAAAGGATCACTTGATCCTGGGAGGTTGAGGCTGCAGTGAGCTGTGATCACACCACTGCACTCCAGCCTGGGTAACAGAGCAAGACCCTGTCTCAAAAAAAAAAAAAAAAAATTCTTTCAGATGTGCACCCGAGCTAACAGTTACTAGTGATAGTTTTATCAACACAGGTTTCTATGGGGATTGTAGATGTCTAGGGAGTCAATAAATGGGCTTCAGACTGGGAATCACCTAATTTTTTATGAAACTTTTATATATAAGCATATGTGGATTTTTCATGGCTGAGGTGGGTGAGGATGGAGGTGGATCAAAAGAAACTCTACAGCTTTCCCATTCTCCCAGAAATCTTAACCCAATAAGGTTAGAAATTACTGCTTTTTAAAATAATTAACAGGCCGGGCGCAGTGGCTTATGCCTGTAATCCCAGCACTTTGGGAGGCCGAGGCAGGCGGATCACGAGGTCAGGAGATCGAGACCATCCTGGCTAACACGGTGAAACCCTGTCTCTACTAAAAACACAAAAAATTAGCCGGGTGTGGTGGCAAGCACCTGTAGCCCCAGCTACTTGGGAGGCTGAGGCAGGAGAATCGCTTGAACCTGGGAGGTGGAGGTTGCAGTGAGCCGAGATCATGCCACCGCACTCCAGCCTGGGCAACAGTGCGAAACTCTGTCTCAAAAAAACAATAATAATAATAATTAACAGCTTTATTGATATATAATTTGCATATTGTGTAATTCATTCAAAGTGTACAGTCCACGGTTTTTAGCATATTTACAGAATTGTTCAACTCTCAACACATTTTTAGAACATTTTCATCACCCCCTAAAAAGCTCCGTCAGTAGACCCAATAGTTAATCTCATTTCCTCCCAACCCCCCAGCCCCATTCATCTACCTTCTATTTCTATGCCTTTGCCTGTTCTAGATATTTCACATGAACGGGGTCATACAATCTATGATCTTTTATGTTTGGCTTAGCATGTTTTCACTTAGCATAATGTTTTTGAGGTTCATGCGTGATACAACATGTATCAGTATATCACTTCTTTTTAGGGCTGAATACTATTCCATTGTATGGATATATGGTAGCATATTTTGTTGATCCAATAATCAGTGGGTGGACATTTGTGTAGTTTCTGCTTTCTGCTTTTGGTGAATAAAGCTGCTACGAACATTCTTATACAAGTTTTTGTGTGAACATAGGTTTTCATTTCTCTTGTGTAAACACCTAGGAGTGGAATCGATTGGTCCTATAGTTATTCTATGTTTAACCTTTTGAGGAACTGCCAGACTGTTTGGATTTTGAGATACATCAGGAGCATTTCTATTTCAGGGATTAATGGCAAAGTAGTACAAAGGAAGATCAGCCTGGCAGCCGGGCACGGTGCTTCACGCCTGTAATCCCAGCACTTTGGGAGGCCGAGGCGGGTGGATCACGAGGTCAGGAGATCGAGACCATCCTGGCTAACACGGTGAAACCCTGTCTCTACTAAAAATACAAAAAAAAAAAAAAAAAAAAAATTAGCCGGGCGTGGTGGCGGGCGCCTGTAGTCCCAGCTTCTCCGGAGGCTGAGGCAGGAGAATGGCGTGAACCTGGTAGGCGGAGCTTGCAGTGAGCCAAAATTGTGCCATTGCACTCCAGCCTGGGTGACAGAGCAAGACTCTGTCTCAAAAAAAAAAAAAAAAATGGTTGTATCGAGTACCTCCTATATGCAAGCACCAAGCAAAGCAGAAGGGACAAAGTAGTAAACAACTGATCTGAGTCCTGCCTCTTGGAGCTTTTGGCCTCTTGGGAAAGAGAGACATTCCACCCCTAGATATAAATAGCTAAATCATTAAATAATCATCACTGCACTGGCTGTTAGGAAGTTCTGGTGCTAGGGGATCCTATGAGGGAAGGAGGTGGGAAACCAACCAGGTCTTTTTGAGGCAGCAAGGTAAGGTTTAGCAAGAGACTTGAAAATGAATACATGTTATTTTTGTTTTGTTTTGTTTCCGCCAGACAATGGCAAGGAGGAGGAGAAAGAGAGGGTGTCACAGTGTCCTAACACAAAATGGGAAGAGGCTGGGTCTGGAAAGGGTGGGCCAAAGGTCAGAGTAGCTGGAATGAAGAGGGCAAGGGTGAGAACAGAGGCAAGCAGGGGCTAGATCATGTGAGACCTTTCAGGGAGGCCTTTTCCAGGATTTTGGCTTTTATTCTAAGGGGACTGGAGAGCACTGAGGGTTTTTTTCTTTTCTTTTTTTTTTTTTTTGACAGAGTCTCACTCACTCTTGTCACCCAGGCTGGAGTGCAGTGGCGGGATCACAGCTCAGTGCAGCCTCAACTTCCCAAGCTCAGGTGATCCTCCCACCTCAGCCTCCTTACTAGCTGAGATTACGGGCACATGCACCACACCCAGCTAATTTTCTGTATTTTTAAAGTACAGACAGAGTTTCACCATGTTGGCCAGGGTGATCTCGAACTCCTGGCCTCAAGTGATTCCACCTTGCACCAAGACCCACCTCAGCCTCCCAAAATGCTAGGATTATAGGCAGAAGCCACTGCTCCTGGCAGCACTGAGATTTTACTAAAGGAAAAAAAAAAAAGAAAGGATAAGAGACCAAAGATTGAGCTCTGGGTAGGAGTTTGTTTGTTTTTTTGTTTTATACTGCTAGGCTTGGAAACCCAATTTGGCACAGAATCTAGGTTCTGGGGAATGAGGTTTTGGGGAGAGGAAAGGGAATAGATCTGGAGAATCTGGAGAAAAAAAAAAGACAAAATAAAACTCACAAACTTTCTCTGTCCCAAATTAGAAAGGCAAGTGAGTGATGCTGGTGAGATCTGGGCTGATCAATCAGTGTGTTGTGGGCACCTAAGGGCCTTGGGCCCTGTCCTGCTGTTTGATGTCAGGTGAGGTGTCCGATTCAGGATGATGGCATCCAGTTGTCCTAGCAGACGCGAGGTCTGCACTGCTATCAGCAGGCTATACTGCATATCAGTTTTAAGCTGAGGAGGAGTATGATCAGGTTTGCTCTTGGCAAAGATGGCTCTAGCTCCTTCACGGAGAATGGACTGGATAGGGGGCAAGAATAGGAGGAGGCCAGAATGAATGCAGGAAGACCATCTTGTTAAAGGATAAGTTTCTTAAAGTTATGACTGCCATATACATATAAACATAAATGGAGGTGTCACAAAGATTTTATCTAACTCGCCGGGCGTGGTGGCTCATGCCTGTAATCCCAACATTTTGGGAGGCCGAGGCAGGCCAATCACCTGAAGTCAGGAGTTCGAGACCAGGCTGGTCAATGTGGTGAAACGCCATCTCTACTAAAAATATAAAAAAATTAGCTGGGCGTGGGGACACACGCCTGTAATCCCGGCTACTGGGGAGGCTAAGCAGGAGAATCGCTTGAACGTAGGAGGCAGAGGTTGCAGTGAGCCGAAATCACGCCACTGCACTCTAGCCTAGATGACAAAGAAAGACTCTGTCTCAAAAGAAAAAAAAAAAGGAAAAAAAGATTTTATCTAACTCATCAGTTGAGATAACCAGTATGACATAAAACTGCATTCAAAGAAGAATCCACAGAACAGACACACATATGCACAATCAGGAATGTAGAAACTAATTTGCTAATAGATACAAAAATGTTGTCTTCTACAGGGCAGAAATCACTTGCTACGTAAGTTAACTCTTGTGTCAACAGAGTTCAGAGTTGCAAAATGGTAAAAAGAAAAACAAAAAGAAAGACACAAATCCCTATAGAATCAACCCCCGAAAGGTTTTCTAGAGACAATATCATGGAAAGGAAACCCAGTAATATTTTCAGCCACTTCAAAGCCATTTGCGAACTTCCCTGACAATCTGAGGCTGTGGTCCAGCCAAACTTGGGCTTGTGACTTCTGCACAGGAACACCCTGTGAAACAGATCCTGGTGGGTGCTGTGGTTGAATTGGGGTGGTGGAGTCCAAAGATTTCCCTCACTCCTGGACAAGCAGATCCAGAGATACCACAAGAATCCTAGGACTCTTCAGAATCCAGTTTGAAAATTTATGGCCCCGGTATGTCTCAGGTTCCTTCCTGCTTAGCATTCTATGTTACCTGAACTTTCTAGTCCCTAAATCTTACTCTCAATTATTTCTATTATTTAAGTACCACCTCCTGCTCATATTTAGATACCTTTAAATGTTAAGGATGAATTGCACAATTTTTAAGAGGCAATCTAGCATACCAGCTTTAAACACATACTGTTGGAATCAAACTCTGAACTCTGACCTTGGGCGAGTCTCTTAATCTCTCTGTGCCTCTATTTCCTCATCTGTAAAATGGACAGATTCATAGTTCATAGGGTTGCTTTGAGAACTAACTCAATTAATATGTGTGTATATCATTTAGAACAGAACCTGGAATAGGAGATGTATTAAGTATTTTTATTGCTGTGATTCTACTGGTTGAATGAAGCCACAAGCCATCATTCTGGCTCACTGTGCTCACCGGAAGCCTGCTGGTTGGTTGAACTCATGATACCAGTCTCTCCTCAAAATTGGGATCCTTGGCCGGACACAGTGGCTCACAGCTGTAATCCCAGCATTTTGGGAGGCCGAGGTAGGTGGATCACCTGAGGTCAGGAGTTCAAGACCAGCCTGGCCAAAATGGTGAAACCCCATCTCTACTAAAAACACAAAAATTAGCCAGGTGTGGTGCCTCACGCCTGTAATCTCAGCTATTAGGGAGACTGAGGCAGGAGAATCACTGGAACCCAGGAAGCGGAGGTTACAGTCAGCCAAGATCACGTCACTGCACTCCAGCCTGGGCAACAGAGTGAGACCCTATCTCCAAAAAAAAAAAAAAAAATTGGAATCCTTGATCCTTAACTAATCAACAAGCACCAAGTGTGAATACACAGACAGGAATAATCAGCCAGCCTCTGAGAACCTTCAAGATCATCAGCATCACATACTTACTGAATGTCCACAGTGCCCACAGTGTGGTGTGGGAGGCTCCAGAGTGGGGCCACTGAAGACAGTGGATGCCCCCCAACCATGCTGCCCACACCATCCTTGGGGATGGAATTAGAGACTCTGGAGGCTGTAGTAGAAACCAGGAGCTCCTTGTGGCCTCTTCCTTCCTGAGGCAGCAAATGTATTGAAGGGACAGGTTAAAGGCTGTTCTCATGACAAATTTTTGCCCAATCTTCTCTCTTTCCCCGCAAATTTGTCCTGCGCGTCCCTTCTCAGGCTTTGCTCAGGCCCCTAATCACAGAGAGAGGGTTGTAGGCGGGTTAGAGGAAGATCCTCCAGGGGAGGTATCTGTGGATTTAAATACATTGATAATAATAATTATTACAATAACAAATCCTGTATAGCACGTACGAAGAGTTTTTTTTGCTCTTCAAGAGGTGCAGCTGAGAGGTGACAGCATGCTGGCAGCCCTCGCAGCCCTGGCTCACTCTGGGCGCCTCCTCGGCCTCGGAGCCCACTGTGGCCGTGCTTGAGGAGCCCTTCAGCCCACCGCTGCACTGTGGGAGCCCCTTTCTGGGCTGGCCAAGGCCGGAGATGGCTCCCTCAGCTTGCGGGGAGGTGTGGAGGGAGAGGCGTGGGCGGGAACTGGGGCTGCGCACCTGCCAACTAGAGTTCCGGGTGGGCGTGGGCTTGGCGGGCCCCGCACCCCGAGTGGCCGGCCGGCCCCACCGGCCCCGGGCAGTGAGGAGCTTAGCACCCGGGCAAGCAGCTGCGGAGGGTGCGCCGGGTCCCCCAGCAGTGCCGGCCCACCGCGCTGTGCTCGATTTCTCACGGGCCTTAGCTGCCTCCCAGCGGGGCAGGGCTCGGGACCTGCAGCCCATCATGCCTGAGCCTCCCCGCCGCCACCGTGGGCGCCTGTGCAGCCTGAACCTCCCCGACAAGCACTGCCCCCTGCTCCATGGCACCCGGTCCCATCCACCGCCCAAGGGCTGAGGAGTGCGGGCACACGGCGCCAGACTGGCAGGCAGCTCCACCTGTGGCCCCAGTGCGGGATCCACTGGGTGAAGCCAGCTGGGCTCCTGAGTCTAGGGGGGACTTGGAGAACCTTTATGTCTAGCTAAGGGATTGTAAATACACCAATCAGCACTCTGTATCTAGCTCAATGTTTGTAAACACACCAATCAGCACCCTGTGTCTAGCTCAGGGTTTGTGGATGCACCAATGGACACTCTGTATCTAGCTCATCTGGTGAGGACTTGGAGAATCTTTATGTCTAGTTAAGGGATTGTGAATACACCAATCGGCACTCTGTATCTAGCTCAAGGTTTGTAAATGCACCAATCAGCACTCTGTGTCTAGCTCAGGATTTGTAAATACACCAATCAGCAGTCTGTATCTAGCTAATCTAGTGGGGCCATGGAGAACTTTTGTGTCTAGCTCAGGGATTGTAAATACACCAATTAGCACCCTGTCAAAACGGACCAATCAGCACCCTGTCAAAACGGACCAATCAGCTCTCTGTAAGACAGACCAATCAACTCTCTATAAAATGGACCAATCAGCAGGATGTGGGTGGGGCCAGATAAGAGAATAAAAGCAGGCTGCCAGCGTTTGCTGCAGCAGCTCGCTGAGGTCTTTTTACCTGTAGTGGAAGTCTTGTTTTTTTTTTTGTTTTTTTTGTTTTTTTGCTGTTTGCAGGTAACTCTTGCAGCTGCTCGCTGTTTGGGTCCACACAGTCTTAATGAGCTGTAACACGTGAAGGTCTGCAGCTTCACTCTTGAAGCTACTGAAACCATAAACCCATCAGGAGCAATGAACAACTCCAGACGCGGCTTCTTAAGAGCTGCAATACACCGCCAGGGTGTGCAGCCTCACTCCTGAACCAGTGAGACCACGAACCCACCAGAAGGGAAAAACTCTGAACACATCTGAACATGAGAAGGAACAAACTCCGGATACGTTGCCTTTAAGAACTGTAACACTCACCGCGAGGGTCTGTGGCTTCATTCTTGAAGTCAGACCAAGAACTCACCAATTTGGGACACAGCTTACTTACCTCCCTTCCTCCTGAGTGTGGGGTGGCCTTAGTGATTCACTGATACTAGAACGTGTCAGAAGCAAAGGTGTGCAACTTCCAAGACTAGGTCGTAAAAGGCCTTGTGTCTTCCTCCTTCCTCTGTTCCTGGGTTCTTTCAATCTGGAAAGCCAACTGCCATGCCCTCATATAAGGGCACTTAAGCGGCCTTGGGGAGAAGACCACATGGTGAAGAACTGAGACCTCTTGTCAACAGCCAGGTGAGTGGGTATTTTTTTTTTTTTTTTTTTAAATGAGACGGAGTCTTGGCCCTGTTGCCCAGGTTGGAGTGCAGTGGCGCAATCTTGGCTCACTGCAAGCTCCATTTCCTGGGTTCATGCCATTCTCCTGCCTCAGCCTCCTGATTAGCTGGGACTACAGGTGCCCACCACCATGCCGGGCTAATATTTTGTATGTTTAGTATAGATGGGGTTTTAACCATGTGGGCCGGGCTGGTCTTGAACTCTTGACCTCAGGTGATCCGCTGGCCTCGGCCTCCCAAAGTGCTGGGATTACAGGCGTGAGCCACCGTGCCCGGCCGTGAGTGGATCTTGGAAATGCAGCCTTCTACCTCAGATAAGCCATCAGATGATGGAAGCCTTGGGGAAAACATACTGACTGTACTTTACGATGCACCTGGAGCCAGAACCACGCAGCTGAGCGTCTTCCAGATTTCTGACCCTCAGAAACCATGTGAGATTGGCTGGAGATGGTGGCTCACACCTATAATCCCACCACTCTGGGAGCCGAGGTGGGCAGATCACCTGAGGTCAGGAGTTAAAGACCAGCCTGGCCAACGTGGTGAAACCCCGTCTCTACTAAAAATACAAAAATTAGCCAGGTGTGGTGGCACACGGCTGTATTCCCAGCTACCCAGGAGGCTGAGGCAGGAGAATCGCTTGAACCTGGGAGGCGGAGGTTGCAGTGAACCAAGACCATGCCGCTGCACTCCAGCCTAGGCAACAGAGGGAGACTGCATCTCAAAAAAGAAAAAGAAATCATGTGAGATAATCTTATTTTAAGCTCCTACATTTGAGGTAACTTGTTATGCAGTAGATTAGTCTTCTAGGGCTGCCATTACAAAATAGCACACAGACTGGGTGGCTTAAAAACCAGAAGCTTATTTTCTGACAGTTCTGGAGGCTGGAAATCCAGAGTCAAGGTGTCGACAGGTTTGGTTTCTCCTGAACCTGTCTCCTTGGCTTTGCAGATGGCTGCCTTCTCACTGTATCCTCACATGGCCCTTTCTTTGCACACACACCTGGTGTCTCTCCCTCTTCTTATAAGGGCACCAGTCACTGGATTAGGGCCCCATCTTTATGACCTCAGTTAACCCCAACCTCCTTAAAGGTTCTGTCTCCAAATACAGTCACATGAAGTTAGGGCTTCAACATACAAGTTTTGGGGAGTACACAGTGTTATCTGTAACAATGACATGACAAATGGTTAAATTTTTTCCTTTATTTTTTTCCCAGTCACTTGAAAATAAGTTCTAGACATCATGATCTTTCACCTCTAAGTACTTCAGCATGTTTCTTCTAACAGTGACACCTGTCATAGTCAGCTGGGAGGTTGGGATGTCCAAGATTAAGGTGCTGGTAAAGTGGGTTTAATTCTGAGGCCTCTTCCTGGCTTGTAGGTGGCTGTCATCTTGTATGCTTGGAGAGAGGAAGATTTAATGTCTCTTCACCTTTTGATAAGGGCACTAATCCTGTCCTGGGGGCCCCACTGTCATGACCTAATCTAACCCGAATTACTTCCCAAGGGGCCCACCTCCAAATACCATCATATTGGAGGTTAGACCTTCAACACATAAATTTGGGAGGTGGGAAGACACAAACTTTCAGTTCACACCAACACCCAGGAAAATTATTTCAACTTATTGAGAATTACAACATCCACAAACTTCAATACTGATTAAATAATATTTAATATACAGTTCCTGTTGGAATTTCCCCAGTTGTCCCAAAAGTGCCCTAATGGCTCCCCACTTCATTCAGAGTAAGAGCCAAAGTCCTAACAAAGGCCACAAGACCTTCCACGATGGCTTGTCTGATGGCATCTCCTACTCTCCCGCCTGTTCTCTCCAGCCTCATGGGCCTCCTCTACATTCCTCCGATGTGTGAGGAACACTCCCAACTCACAGTCCTTGCACTTTGTTCCCTGTGCACAGAATGCTCTCACCTCTTTCAAGTCTTGGCTCAAATGGCTGAGATGTCAGCTTCTCCGTGGAGTGGCTACCCTTTCTAAAATTCCAATCCTTACCCCACCACACCCATCTTTTTGCCCTGTGCATTTTCTCTATCAACATATCCTCTTCTAACATACTGCATAATTTACTTGTCGATTTTGTTTAATATCTGTCTCCATTATTAGAATGTAAGCTCCATGGCTGGGCGCGGTGGCTCATGCCTGTAATCCCAGCTACTCGGGAGGCTGAGGCACGAGAATGGCGTGAACCCGGGAGGCGGAGCTTGCAGTGAGCCAAGATCAGGCCACTGCATTCCAGCCTGGGTGACACAGTGAGACTCCGTCTCAAAAAAAAAAAAAAAACACACACACACACACACACACAACGTAAGCTCCATGAGAGCAGGGTTTTTTATTGTTGCTGCTGTTGCTGGCTGCACTATCCCCACTGCCTAGAATGGTGCTTGGTACAAACATCAATTGTTCGTAGGATAGATGGAGTGAGAGAATGAGGGATTTAGGAAAAATGCCTCCTATGGATCTTAGCAAAGGGCTACTGGGTGATGCAATGGTAATGAATTGCACACCACCCCTGCTGGGGAAGCTGAACACTTCTTGGGGAGACCCAGACAAGATAAGGCGAGCCTTGTTAGCCAGACAGGGGCTAAGGGGCAAAGGGGTGTGGTGGATATCTCACCCCTGCCACCAGGATTACTTGTGCTGTGGGTCACATCTTATCCCATATTCCCTCTCATTTCTAAACATCTTTGTACTCTTTTATTGATTGATTGATTGATTGATTTCAATTGAGACAGTCTCTCACTATGTTGCCTAGCCTGGACTCGAACTCCTGGGCTCAAGTGATCCTCCTGCCTCAGGCTTCCTAGTAGCTGGGAGTACAGGTGTACATCCCCATGCCTGGCTTTATGCTCTCCCTTAAGGAAGACTTAATAATATTAATAAATGCCATCATATATTATGCTTACCATGTGACAGGCACAGTGCCAGACGCTTTTAAACTAATGTCTCATTTAATCTTCTTAATGATCTTACACGGCAATTATTACCATAAATCTCATTTCATAGATGATACAGAAGTTTAGCTGACTTTTAAAATTAATATTTAATTTATTGAAATTACAATTCAAAATCGTAGCTCTTCTTTAAGCTTCAGCTTTCTAATCTTATCCTGTTGATGTCCAACATATTTTACCTATCACTTTTAAAAGGATTTTGGATGTGTGGTTCCAATTATAAGGTTAAATTCCTTTTAAAGATTTAAAATTGCATTGAGACACTTATTGTGTTCTGTTTCCTTTTATGTACTTTAATGGCCTGACTTAACAACAAAACCTTTTCAAGTGTTTAAATTTAGATTATTCATGCGATAAATTAAACTTGCAAATACGACAACCTTAGAGTTCTCTTAAATGTTCCAATACTATATATACGCTTAGGAAGTTTTCAGTTTAAAGTCATAAGTCTGAATCAATTAAATACTTACTAATTTTCAACTGGAATTTTGACTTTTTTTCTGTAAATAGGCTAAATTCTGTTAAGCATTATATATACATAAACATGCCTAGATTCTTTTACATGAAAACATTAATATCATGATTCCCTTAAACTTTCTATACTTAATTTTAAACCCTCCTGGGGTTCAAAGATTCTCACCAAGGAAAATGTAATATCATTTCCAGTTTTGGGAGTGCCTTCTCCACTCTCCTGAGATTACGTAACAACTACTATGCCTTATCTATCTTGCTGTGTCAATGACCCCATAATTCAAACAAAGTGCCACATAGACCAGGACACCTAGATTTAAGTTGTATGTTACACCCCTACCCAGGAAGCTCTACCACCTGATTTGATTTTGCTCATCTTTGGTTTTTCAAACTGGTAAAGTTGTTTATGTCTAACACTAAAGCTCTTTGAACCAGATGGAATTCAACATTCTTTCAAATTCTACTCTCTCTTTAGACTTCACAAGTCTTAGAGATAATAAAATGATTTCTGAAGAAATCATGGCTTAGGAATGAGCTGTTTTTCATCTACTGGAGGAACTTCAGACATTTGTCAGCCATAGGAACAGACTTGGGAGTCATTAGTTCCTTCCTAGGTTTGTGACACCCTGTACTTCCAGAGTTCAAGGTCAGCCAGCTCTTAGGACAGTAAATAGACTTTCTGCAGGAGTCCTGTTTGGATTCTCTCCTGCCTTAAAGTATAAAAGTCACACAGATGGGACCAGGAAGACAGAGAAGCCACCATCTACAATTAGATATGCTCTGGAAGGCATGTCGGAGCGCCTGAGTCATTCATCACCTCTTTTGAATTACAAACCTGCGGTCGCGCGCAGTGGCACACACCTGTAATCCCAGCACTTTGGGAGGCCAAGGCAGGCGGATCACCTGAAGTCAAGAGTTCGAGACCAGCCTGGTCAACATAGTGAAATCCCGTCTCTACTAAAAATACAAAAATTAGCCAGGCATGGTGGCGCATACCTGTAATCCCAGCTACTCAGGAGGCTGAGGCAGGAGAATCACTTGAACCCAGGAGGCAGAGGTTGTAGTGAGCCAAGATCGCCTGGGTGACAGAGCCAGACTCCGTCTCAAAAAAAAAAAACAACCTGGTTATGCTGGTATGGGAGGTGACATTGTTTTTTGTTTTTTGACAGAGTCTGGCTCTGTCTCCAGGCTAGAGTGCAGTGACATGATCTCAGCTCACTGCAACCTCCGCCTCCCAGGTTCAAGAGATTCTCCTGCCTCAGCCTCCCGAGTAGCTGGGATTACAGGTGTGCACCACCATGCCTGGCTAATTTTTATATTTTTAGTAAAGACGGAGTTTCACCATGTTGGCCAGGATGGTCTTGATCTCTTGACCTCACGATCCGCTGACCTCGGCCTTCCAAAGTGCTGGGATTACAGGCATAAGCTGCCGTGCCTGGCCTTGTTCCCATTTTTAATTAATTCATTCATTATTATTTATATATTATGAATAATGTCATTGTCTTCAAGAAGCTCACCATCTACCAAGGAGACATACCCGCCAGGGTTCTAGGCTGAAGGTAGCCTACATTGTGGGAAGAGCTGATAAAGTGCAGTGGGAATCAGGAGAGGGAGGGGTGGTGGCAAGCTGATGGAATGTCATCAGAGAAATCTTAAGGAAGGGGACGTTTGATATCCAGTTGTGTTTGCCGAGTACCTATTGTATGCCAGGCACTGCTGCGAGAGGGATTTAGGGATGAACAAGAAACAAGAAAAAATTAAGTTAATTTGAGGTTGTGAGGAGTTAGTGTTTATTGCGATCTTGCCATGTGCAGACACTATTCTAAGAGCTTTTCATAGATTGACTCACTTAATCCTCCCAGTCCTTCTCTGAGGCTGGAGACCATTATTATCCCCATTTTGTAGGCGAGGAGTCTGTTTCAATTATCCATTGCTACATAACAATCTACCCCAAAACTGAGTCACTTAAAACAGCAATTTTATTTGTTTGCAATTTGGGGGTTCAGAAACTCAAGCAGGGCTTAGTGGAAACAGTTCATCTCTACGCTGCAGTGTTAGCCCTGGTTGGAGCTGGAGGATCAAAATGGCCTTACTCAGTTGAGTCGGGCTGTGGGGCTAGCTGTCAGCTGGGGCACGTCAGTTGTCCTTTCTGTGACCTCTCTCTAGCAGGATAGCTAGAACTTCTGTATATGGTGGCCAGCTTCCCAGAGTACAAAAACAGAAGCTGCAAATGACATAGCATCATGTCCACCACATTTGATGGGTTCATGAATGTCACAGAGCCAGCAGAGATTCAAACGGAAAGGAAACTGACATGGAGAAGTGGCAAACTCACCTTGCAAAGGGCACACAGGATGGAAACGATTGCTGTGGCAATCTTTGGAAACGATCTTCTTCAGATATGGAGTTTAAATAATTTGCTCAAGATCATACAGCTAATAATTAGGCTATGGGGGTCAGTAGGGTAAAAGTTTGATGTGCAGAAATGTGGAGAAGGACATTTCAGATTAAAGGATGCATGTGAATGAGGGCCCATTGACATGAAAACCTGGAGTGTGATTGTTCAGTTTGCTGTGTGAGAAGAAAAACTTTAGACAAATTGAATTTAACAGAGTTTAACTGAAGAAAAAATGTTTGAGAATTGGGCAGCCCCCGAACCAGAATGGGTTCAGAGCGATTCCCGAGACTGCCATATGGTCGGGTAACATTTATGGACAGAAGAAGGAAAGTGACAAACAGAAAAGGAAAGTGAGGTATAGAAACAGCAGGGTTGGTTACAGCTCAGTGTCTGCCATCTTTATGGCTTGAACAGTGGGCCGCCTGTGATTGGTTGGAATTCTGTGACTGGTAGAAGAGTAGATTACAGACTTATTTACACATCCAGTTAGGTTACAATTCACTATGTATGGAGAAACCTTTAGGCCGAACTTAAAATATGTAAGAAGGCAGCTTTAGGCGACAGTTTATGTAACAGCTGGAAGAAGTAGGTGGACAAGAATGAACAAAAAGGACAGGCTGAGGCCAGATGGTGGATGACTTTGAAACCAGGCTAAGTGATTTGGAATTGGCTCTGCAGGCAATGGGAAGCTATGAAAAGGCTTTGAGCAGGAGAGTGACTTGATCAAAATCATGCTTTAGGAAGATTAGCCCTATGTATTCTGGATGAATGGAGGCAGCCCAATAAATGAGGAGACCTCCATAGGCGCAATGAAGACCTGACCTAGGTAGCATTTGTGGAAATAGGGGCTGGATATAAATGCGGGAAACATCACATGGGTGAATTTGACACACGTGGTTTTTTTTTGTTTTGTTTTGAGACAGAGCCTAGCTCTATCACCCAGCCTGGAGTGCAGTGGCACGATCTCTACTCACTGCAAGCTCCGCCTCCTGTGTTCACATCATTCTCCTGCCTCAGCCTCCCGAGTAGCTGGGACTACAGGCGCCTGCCACTACGCCCAGCTGTTTTTTGTTTTGTTTTGTTTTGTTTTGTTTTGTTTTGTTTTGTATTTTTAGCAGAGACGGGGTTTCACCGTGTTAGCCAGGATGGTCTTGATCTCCTGACCTCATGATCCGCCCACCTTAGCCTCCCAAAGTGCTGGGATTACAGGCGTGAGCCATCGTGCCCGGCCCACACATGGTATTTTATAGATGAAGAAATTGTTACTCTGAGAGGTTTACCCTCCAAGACCTCTTAGAGCAAATGGCAAAGGCAGATGGTAAGAGCTCAGTTGGTAAAAATAAGTGGAGGCTAGAGCCCACATTGGAATAGAGCCTTTGAGCCCCTAGTCCATTCAAGCACAATGAGAGTGTTCATAGTAGAGTACCATAAAACTTGGGGACAAAAGTGGCTAATCTCTGGGGCACACTGGCATCAGCATAGTGTTGGTGCCAATCCCACGAGTTGGCCAAGGAGGAGAGTATTTGGCTTGAGCTAACAGGAAGCGTCTGTTCTGGTAGATAACCTGCAGCCTTCCTGCTCTGAAGGGCCCACTTAGAAGGGAGTGAGGCCTAGTCCATGCAGGGTTAGATTGAGGCTGGGTGTGGAGGGGAAGCTAGGGGTTTAAATTTTGCCCCTTCCACTTACACCCTGAGTTGCTGTGGGGTTCTTTCTAAATAAGAACACATTTTAAAGGCAGCAGGGAAGAGAGAAGAGATGTGATATTCAGTTCTTTCAAAGCTTTTAGTTTGAAAAGACTAAGTTTTTTTGTTTTGTTTTTTGAGACAGAGTCTCACTGTGTCCCCCAGGCTGGAGTGCAGCGGCGCGATCTCGGCTCACTGCAAGCTCCGCCTCCCAGGTTCACGCCATTCTCTTGCCTCAGCCTCCCGAGTAGCTGGGACTACAGGCGCCTGCCACCACGCCTGGCTAATTTTTTGTATTTTTAGTAGAGATGGGGTTTCACCGTGTTAGCCAGGATGGTCTCGATCTCCTGACCTCGTGATCCGCCCGCCTCAGCCTCCCAAAGTGCTGGGATTACAGGCATGAGCCACCGTGCCCGGCCCTTAGAATTTTTTAAAGAAGAAGGAGCTGTTCGATCTCATTATTAGCATCTCTAGCTGGAAGGAGGACCCCAGCCACCTCTACTAGCTGCTCTTTGGGGATTGTGTCTTCTATTCTTCTGACACACTTCATGCAAGGAGAGCTCATTTTGGCTTCCTCAAAAATTGGACTCTAAATTTAGAATTGGCCTCAAAACTTATGATCTTTGAGCTCAACTTGTCTGGGTTGGCCCAGCCTGCAACAGCCACCTCTTATCACGATTAATGTTGTTCCTATTTGGTTCGCTGGTTGTCTTAGAAACACAGATTGGTATGAGCTGTCACAGCCATGAAACATAAGCCAGAGCCCACCAGTCTACCCGGGCAGGACCCTGTTCCTGCTCTGTTCTTGTAAATAATGCTCTCTCCAAGCAGAAAATATTTCACCCTCATTTTCTAAGAGCTGGACCCCTTGGGCCCATTCCAAATTCCTTCTGGTCTCCCTTCTATCTGTTGCAAGTTCCTTCCCAGCCTCCTCACCCTTGGAATCACCAGAAAGAAGAGGAAGTAGTCGTTGGTGTGTGCCTCGGCCCAGCTGCCTGCCATCTGGACTCAGACCCACAGACCCCTGGTCTTCCACCATAATCCTGCCCTTCCCCTCACCTCCCTCCTCATAGCCATGTCAGAAGAAGGAGCCAAGGGCCAAGGGGCCTACCAGTCCCCAACGGGTGGTCCTTCATGTTTCTGCATCTAACCAAGGAGCTGTCATCTTCCTGAGAGCCCAGCGGTGTCCATTCAGTGCACAACAGCTGGCTGGGTCTGAGTTCTGAGCTCTGCCCCTCGTTCTGTCTGTCCCTGGATGAGTCACTTGATTTTCTAACTGGACCTGTTTGCTCATCTGCAAAATGAAGAGGTAAAACAGGCTGGCCTCTAACCTTCTGTGCACTTAAAACATTCCATGCCGCTATGACCATGACCAGCTTTGACTGGAGAAAGTGTCCGTTAGCATTAAAGAGAGGAGCATCACACGATGTCATCCACAACGTCCCTGCAGAGCACACAGTGATGAACATGTTGGAGAGTTCCAGCATTCCTCAATGAAATCCAGAGATATAACACCCCCGAACTCAATTCAGAATGGTTTTTCAGGAGGCCAAAGCCATCTGGATCTTATTTGTGGTAGTTTTGAAGGTCCACAGTGATCTAAAGAGAAAAGCTACATTCTCTAGAGCAGTGCTTTCCAAAGAACACCAGAATCTCGTGCGTGGTTGTGCTTCACAAACCTGCTGCCAAATAGGCTTGGGGAAAGCTGGGTTTCTTTACTGCAGGATTTTTCAGAGCTGCTAATAGGCTAATGTGCCCTGAACTTTGAGCCGCTACTGGAGACATTTTGCTTCATCTTCATAACTGCCTGTTTGGTTTTGCTATTTTGCTAATTCCATTTTAGAGATGAGAAAAGGGGGCTCAGAGAGGTTAAGTAACAGCCCAGAGTGCTAGAGCTTGGAAGTGAAGGGGCTGGGATTTGAACTCAGGTCTAGTCTGAGTCTATGGCCCTGTTTCTAACGCTGCTGTATTTTCATTCTATGTGAGTAAGCTCCAGGAAGTTTCCAGTCCTGAGATGCTGCCTTAGTCTCAGCTAAAACATCTCAGAGAAAATGAAACAGAGGGTAGGTTTCTGGGGAAGCAGAGGGGGTGCTGCTGTGTGTGTGTATTTAAAGCCTCAGGCATAAGGACCTGTTCCCTGGGGACAATTCATGCTGGGGGGATGAGGACTCACAGGTGTCTGCACTACTCCTCACAACTCCAGTCTCTAGAAGATTAAGTCAGGTGAAGAGTGCCATGCTTTTACCGAAAAAAAAAAAAAAAAATACACAAAGACTTCGTGGCGGTTCCAAGGTACTCATTCTAGAGAAATCCACTGTGGCACCCCAGATTTGTACCACATGACTCCCCTCCCCCACATAATTGATGGACAGGGTCAGCATCAGCCCCTTGGTGTCCCATGGCCAGGGGGAAAAGGTGAGCTGGGCCATCAGGTTCTATTTTGTGAATTAGGACTAGAGAATGCAGAGAGACCGGCTTGGTCATGAATCACTGATTCATTCTTTCATTTTTTTCTTGCAAGCATTTATTGAACACACTGTCATGGGCGAGAGACACAATGGCCAGTGAGTCCATTGTCCCTGTTCTCAAGCAGAGACAGACCTCAAATAAAAATAACGCTCACGAGGGGTATAATTGCAACCCAGGTCAGTTCTCTGAAAAGAGGGAACATTGTCCTATGACTATATGTATCGAAGGAGCACGTTCTGGTTTAGGGAGCTGTTGTGTGGCCGTGGAGGGGTGCTATGCATGTGTCCCTTGAAGAGACGCTTTTGTGAGGCATGTGGTTGGCTGACAGCTTCCAACTGCTACCCCTTCAAATCTCCCCCAGCGTGACACCAACACTTCTCCCTCCCCAGGTAGCTCTGGGCCAATGACCAAACACAGAAGGGATATTACCAGCAGGTCAGCTCTTCATCCTTTACATCATTAACCCCAGGTAAATCTCCTGCATATCTAATCCCACTTTGATTCTGCTTCTCAAAGGACCCAAACTGACACAGAGGTTAGAGGAGGTGCTCCCTGGGAAGTGAAACAGAGCTGGGATCAGAAAGACAAGTGGGCCGGGTGCAGTGGCTCACGCCTGTAATCCCAGCACTTTGGGAGGCCGAGGCAGATGGATCACCTGAGTCAGGAGTTCGAGACCAGCCTGGCCAACATGGTGAAACCCCATCTCTACTAAAAATACAAAAATTAGCCAGGCATGGTGGCAGACGCCTGTAATCCCAGCTACTTGGGAGGCTTAGGCAGGAGAATCACTTGAACCTGGGAAGTGGGGGTGGCAGTGAGCTGAGGTCACGCCACTGCACTCCAGCCCAGGCGACAAGCAAAACTCCATCTCAAAAAAAGTGGACCTCAACTAAGGAAGAGGATAGTTGGACAAAATTGGGTGCAGGTGGGGGAGGAACATTTCATTTGGGACCAACAGCATGTGCAAAGACCCTGTGGTAGAAGGGGGTGAATGTGGCAGAAATGTAGTGAGTGAGGGGAGACTGTGGAGATGGAGGGGGGAGCAGGGCCAGAGCACACAGGGTCTCGTGGGCCATGGGAAAGATTTGGGTCATTATCTGCAGAGCAATGAGATGCTCGTGAATGATTTTAAGTGGTCAAGTGTGCAAGGGGTAAATGATAAGACTGGGGTTTTTGCAGCTTTACCCTGGCTGTTGTGTGGAGAATGAAGTGGAGAGAAGAGCAAGGAGGTACTGCCGTTATCTAAGGGAGGAATGATGGTGGCTTGCACAAGGGCGGTGGCAGCACAGATGGAGGTAAGTGGATGGATTTGAACTATATTGAGGAGGAAAAGCTGGGATTGGAGCTAGATTGGATGTGGAGACAGCAAGACAGAAAAAGGCCTGAGGGGCTGGGTGCAGTGGCTCACACCTGTAATCCCAGCACTTTGGGAAGCTGAGGTGGGTGGATCACTTGAGGTCTTTGAGACCAGCCTGGCCAACATGGTGAAACCCCATCTCTACTAAAAATACAAAAATTAGCTGGGCTTAGTGGCACACGCCTGTAATCTCAGCTACTCAGGAGGCTGAGGCAGGAGAATCACTTGAACCCGGGAGGTGGAGGTTGCAGTGAGCCAAGATCGTGCCACTGCACTCCAGCCTGGGCGACAGAGTGAGACTCTGTCTCAAAAAAAGAAAAAGGTCTGAGGGATGACTTTAGGTTCCTGGTTGGGGAAACTGGATGGATAGCAAAGGTGCCATCCACTGAGATGAAGAACCTTGGAAAAGCACCAGTTTTCTGGGGAAAGATCATTAGTTCATTCTCTTCAATAGTTAATTTGAAGTGTCTTTGAAATATACAAGTAAAGATGTATTGTATACAGTCAGATATGGGCCTAGAGCTCAGAGACTCAAGGCCAGAGATGCAGATTTCAGGACTGTATTAGTCAGGGTTGGCTAATATATATAATGGTTAAGAAAGAAAAATAAGAAAGAAAAAGAAGATCTGAACAATGCTGTCAACCACTTGACCTAACTGACATTTGTAGAACACTCCAAGTACACATTGTACATTCTCCAAGATAGACCATAAAACGAGTTGGGCCATAAAACGAGTCTCAATACATTTCAAACTATTGAAACCTTCGATAAATCTTAATTTATTGAAATTAGAAGTCAATTACAGTAAGATATCTGGCACAACCCAAATATTTGGAAATTAAATACACACTTCCAAATAACCCATGGGTAGAAGAATAAGTCACAAGGAAAATGAGTAATTAAAAATTATTTTGCACTGAACAATAAATAAAAGTATAATCTGAAAATTTGCGATTTACAACTAAAGGAGTGCTTAAAGGAAAATATTTAGCTTTATTAGGAAAGAAGAAAGATGTAAAAGGATCTAAGGTTCCACTTCAAAAAGCTAGGATAAAAAAGAGCAAAGTAAACTTTAGAAGAAAGGAAAAAATAATAAAAAACAGTCAATATTTGTGAAGCAGAAAACATATAAGCAGAGAAAATTAACAAAGCCAAAAGCTGGTTCATTGAAAATATCAACGAAATTTATAAACTCCTAGCTGGCTAGGTTGATTAAAGAGAGAGCATGCAAATTATAAATTTAGGGAATGAAAGGAGATATTCATAGTAACAGGAGGCAGCCAAATGCCCCGGCAGACAGGGGCAGGTCCCTGGTGAAGCCCCACCTCCAAACCAAAGACAGTTTAAAGCCTGAAAGCCAAACTACAAGTTAAATCCTTGGACTAGATTGAGAATGTGTCCTCCTGTTTGGTGTGCTTTCCTCTGATTGATCCCCACCTTTCACCTATTTTACATATACCTACCCTTTCCTAATTGGTTTTCTACACTATCATGCCCACCTTTGAGTGATCTCTTAATTTTAACCTTCTTTGCATACTCACAAACCAATCAGCACACACTCCCCATCCTGTGCCTATAAATACTCAGTCAGTAGAAGGGGAGATGGCCTGACTTCGAGGAAGAGACAACCTGACTTTGGGGAAGACAACCTTCCCTTCCCATCCCCTCTCCAGCTCCCCTCTCCACTGAGCGCTGTTTCCGTCGCTCAATAAAATGCTCTGTCTTCACCCACTCATTGGGTCCCAAGCTCTTGTCCAGCATCCAGGAAGAATGAGGTCATGCAGGTGATTGAAGATTTTCTTCTTGGATGCTGGATAAGACCTCAGGACCCACCAAGTGCAGGTACCCAGAAAAGGCTGTCACAATGGCTCTTTGCCCTCAGCAGCGGAGGGCAGCTACCCCACATGACGAGGCAAGGGGCCAACTAAGCTGCTAACACACCACTGTCCATCAGACCATGGACAGTGGAACTAAAAGACTACTATAACACACCCCCTTTGGGGCTTCAGGGTCATGGGCAACCTCACCTGGGTGTCACTGTTCCCCTCAAGGTGACACACCTGGTCTGGCCACAGGCCCCCCCCCCCAACAGAGCTTGCTCCTGTGGCAAGCCAGATCCTGCAGCGAGCCAGATCCTGCACTCACTCTCTCACATGCTCGCTCCCTCCCTCAAGGGGCTGAGCGCAGTGAGCCAAATAGATGGGGCGCCCCTGCCACAAGTTCAGCAAAGGGGCCGAAAAAAAATCCTGCATCAATATCACCGCAGAGCCCACAGGCATTAAAAGGTAATAAGAAAATATTATGAACAACTTTATGCCAATAAATTTGGCAACTGAGACGGGCAAAATGGCTTGATAAATTACAATTACAAAATGAAATCCAAAATCTAAATAGTTCCATCTATTAAAGAAATTTAATTCATTATCAGAACCTTTCCCACAAAGAAAACTTCAGAAGATGATAGATCGTAAATCTTTTCAACGCACACACAAAGGGTAACTATGTAGAAGAGGTAGATATTTAATTGGCTGTGTTCTGATCATTTCACAATCTATATCAAAACATCAAGTTGGGGGATGGGGGCTAGGGGAGCGATAGCATGAGGAGAAATACCTAATGTAGATGACAGGTTGATGGGTGCAGCAAACCTCCATGGCACATATGTAACAAACCTATGTATACCTATGTAACAAACCTGCACATTCTGCACATATATCCCAGAACTTAAAGTATAATAAAAAATATTATTTAAATAAAACTATTGTTTATAGAGTTAAAAAATCAAGTTGTACAGCTTAAATATGTACAATTTTTAAATGTCAATGCTATATAAGTAGAGCTTTTAAAAAGAAAAGAAAGAAGAGACAGAAAGAGAGACAAAGAAGAAAGAAAGAAAGAGGAAGGAAGCTCCTAGCCCAGATAGTTTCCCTGGTGAATTCTATCAAACATTTGAGAAAGAAGTTACACAAATCTTAAGCAAATTATTTCAGAAAATAGAGCAGGAAAGAACACTTCTCAATTTGTTTGAGGAGGCTAGCAATAACCAGATACCAAAATCTAACAAAGCTGTTACAAGTAAATAAATAGATACATAAATAAATAATGCCAAACTTCAGTATCTTAATTCAGTTAAGATCTATTTCTCCAAAGCAGATCCTAAGGAAGACTTTGCTCATCATAGACCCTCAGAGACCAGGCTGAGGAAACTTCCATCTCAGCAGGTGCTTCCACTATGATTAAGGCAGAGACAGGGACATCATGAATTGCACGTTGACTCTGAAAGTTTCTGTCCAGAAGTGACGTGTCATTTACTCTCATCTTCATAACCATGTCCCAAGGAGGTGAGGAAGTCCTAACATGTTCTTGGAAGGAGAGGAGAAGGAAGAGCTGTTATCACAAGGGTCACAAATGTATATATAGTAACAGAAGAGCCTAAATAACTAACACACAGCCCAGGCACATGGTGAAACCCTGTCTCTACAAAAAATACAAAAAGTAGCCCGGTGTGGTGGCATGCACCTGTTGTCCCAGCTACTCAGGAGACTGAGGTGGGAGGATCGCTTGACCCCGGGAGGCGGAGGCTGCAGTGAGCTGAGATTGCACCACTGCACTCCAGCCTGAGTGACAGAGTGAGACCCTGTCTCAGAAAGAAAGAAAGGAACACAGACAACTGCCCACTGAGAAAGTACAGAGTGGACAGCAAGGGGGCCCTGGGCCAGCCCTTGAGGAACCCCACCAGCCTGACAGTGGACCTGAGCTGGTGAAGGAGGCTGAACGGGGCAACAGAGAGAGAGGTGAAACATCTGGTAAGTTCAATGAGAAACTTGACCATCTGTGTCTAGTGTGATTGTGGGTCATGCAAGGTGAGGACTGGAACAACTAGGATGTCACTGGCACCGCAGCAAGACTTATGTCAATGGAGTGATGGAGGGGAACCCAGAATGGAATGAGCAAGAACTGAGTGTGAGGAGAAGAGACGAAAACGGGGAATGTGGAAAAACCTTTCCAGAAGTTGGTCGTGAAGGGAAGGAAGGCAGTAACTGGAGAAGGTCTTGTGTTGGAGAGGGTTGGTTGGTTTGTTCTTTCAGTGGGAGAGACCTGAAATGTTTAAATGTTGATGGGAAGGGTCTGGTTTGGAGGAAGTGGTTAAATATAGAAGAGAAGCGAGTCACCCATAGTATAAGGCTCCTGGAAGGTGGGGGCTGAAAGTTGACAATGAAGAATGCCATGAGGTGGAATGGGGAGGCCATGGCAAGTGCCACATCTTAGCAGGTGCATAGTGAGAAAAGACACAGCCCCTGAGAGACAGGCTGAGACTCACTGGTCCCTGGGGCCACTTCCGCTCTGACTTCCAGTTCCAGTTCTGGTTCTTCTGCGTGTCCTTACAACAACCTCCTTTTTCCTGACGATATGTATTCATTCAACAAACATTTATGGGCAACCTACTACATGCCAAGCCCAGTCCTGACAGCTGCAGAGAGGGCAGTCAGCAAGACCGATGCCCGTCCCTACCCTCAGAATCTTTTCTTGCATCCGACGAAGCTGAGTGACCAATCCCTTTGGCAATACAGATGCCCTCCATTTGGATTGGTTTATGAGAGAGCAGCAAATAGAGGCAACAGATATGAGGGTCAGAAGACAGTGCACTTCCCATAACAGGAAGGGGGCTCTTGGACACAGCTCCTCTTCTGGAAGGTCTTGGGGGCTTTGTTGGGGGTAGGTGTCCAGATGTGTCTCTGGGGCAACTGGATGCAGAGAATCGCTCTCTGCTGTGAAGGTGCTGAGATGGGCACGTGCCTGTGCTGAATCCTGTACAAAGAAAGCGAAAGAAACCAACAAATTGACCCCACCACACACACACACATAGAAACATCTCCACTGTTTGTTTGCTGTTGCTGTTCTTTTCTTTTTTGGTGTAGAAATTGAGCACATACACAAAGGAATCTCCACTGCCCATCACTCTAGCTGCTGCTGACCTCTCCTCCAAACACTCCTATCTGCTCCATGTGTCCCATTTGACTACGAGTCACGTACTTTCTCTAACATCTTAGTTTCAGCTACTCAAAACCAGCACTGATTCTGGTCTTTTCTGTTATGTGGGCCCATACATTTCTTTCTATACTTCAGTTTAAAATGAATTTTTTTGGCCAGGCATGGTGGCTCACACCTGTAATCCCAGCACTTTGGGAGACCAAGGTGGGACGATCACCAGAGGTCAGGAGTCCAAGACCAGCCTGGCCAACATGGTGAAACCCTGTCTCTACTAAAAATAAAAAAATTAGCTGGGCGTGAGGGCGGACACCTGTAATCCCAGCTACTCGGGAGGCTGAAGCAGGAGAATCACTTGAACCCAGGAGGCAGAGGTTGCAGTGAGCCAAGATCGCGCCACTGCACTCCAGCCTGGGCAACAAGAGCAAAACTCCTTCTCAATAAATAAATAAATAAATAATAAAATAAATAAAATAGAAGTTTAAATCTCTTGTAGTGAAAAGAATCTTGTCTAAGAGACTCAGAGTCAAGTCCTGCCCCACCTTACCTGCCTGCCACCCTGGGCCAAGCACCCCATCAAGGACATCTCCGCCTGTATTAGTCATCTATGGCTGCATGACAAATTACCCCAAAATTTAGTGACTGCAGTGGCCAATCTCCAAGACGGCCTTAAAGACCCTCACCTCCTGGAACTGGTGCCCTTGCATAGTCTCCTCCCTGATGGTATCACAGTAGCTCTGAACAGAATACAATGGAAGTGACTATGTGCGGCTTCCAAGGCCAAGGGTGGGTCATAAAAGACAGTGTACCTGCCCTTCACTTGCCCTAAGCATGTCCCACTGCATTGCATTGGGATTTCCAAACGAATACACAGGCACGTTCCTGGCCTAGCCCTGAGGAGCCAAGGAGGTGGAAGCAAAGCCTCGGCTGAGTCCTAAAATATGATCCTCCCCTCTGAATGCACAGGGAACACAGGTCTTTGAGGCATGTGCCATGAATGACACTCACCCTTCAGAACAGGCTTTCAAACCCTCCAGGATGTCAGGGAACACATCTGATCAATGTATCCACACTAAAGCGGAGCATCAGACAGATCCCCAGGCCCTATCTCCCTCCTGGACCACACTGGAGGGCTTTCTCAGGGACCTCCTGCAGCCAATGCCCACCACTGTGGTCAGCTAAAGGAGGAGCCACAGTTCCCGCGGGCGAGGCGTGAGGGGACACACATCCGAGCTGAGCCTTGGATGGGGGAGGCTGGGCTCTAGACTCTGTGCTTCGCCCCCAACTCCCACCACCTCTGCTGACCAGCTGTCTCCGCTCCTGTCTGTGTCTTCCCCTTGGGGAGAGCCCAGAGCATTCTCCAGCTCCCTTTCAATCAACAGCCTCCTGGCTCTCCCGCCCACGCACTTCCCACTTCCACTCCTCCTCTCCCCTTCCTGGCTGAGTGCCCTCCCCCAGGCCTGCCGTCTCTCCCTGGTTCTCATTTGAACATCATTTTTCTTCTTTTCTTCCCTTTTGCTAAATGTCCTTGCTTATGTGATGTGGCATTGAGTATACATTTCCAGGCATATTCGTGTGTGTGTGTGTGTGTGTGTGTGTGTGCGCGCGCGCGCACACGTGCCTGACCTGACCCATGCTCCGCGGTGGTGGGCTGAGCTGTGAGATAGAAGGCTGGGAGATGGGGATGGTGACAGAGACCCAGTCCCTTTAACATCTCCTAGAAAAAGGCTCCATGCTCTGGCCCCTGTTTACCTCCAGCCTCACGTCTCTCCACACCCGGAGGCACTCAGCCCCATCTGGTCTCTCTCCCCCGCTTTCTCTCCTCAGCCCGGGGTTTCCGGTTCTAACCCCCATCCATCATTAGGCTAACTACTGCTTGTTCTTTAAGATTCAGCTCAAGTGTCGCCTCCTCCCAGAAGCTTCCTTGAGCCCTTGTGTCTGGCTGGATGCCCCGTATGGCAGCAGTCCATTGCCTCATCCAGGACACGCTGCGTGAGAGCCAGGATCTGCTCTATACTGTCACTTTCCTCTGGCCTCCTGCACAATGTCTGGCCCAGAGTGGGAGCTCCCTTGCAGGGTGGTGCATACAGCCATGCATCAGGTGTGGATGCTGGGGACAGGGCAGAGCAGAAGAAAGGAAGAAAGAAAGTTTGGGGAGAGAAAAATTGTGTGTGTGTGTGTGTGTGTGTGTGTTTAAATTTTATTCTATTTTGTTCCCCCAGATAAGCTATGTGGACTTTTTTCCTGGCAGGTTAAGGTTCAAGGGAATTTAAGAGATGTTGGGGGCCATTTGATCTTTGGGATTGGGGGTAGACAGAACCCCAGTGGGACTGTGCCCCCCACCTCCTACCCACATACATACTGGCGCCACACTAGGCTGCTTTCTGGAAAGAATGTGAGTTATCGCTTAGTTTCTAATCTTCCTGGTTTAAGGCCAGAGGCAAATACATTGGCAGCTCAGGCCCTCGCTAATTATCCTCCCCACCCCAAACAAACGTTGGGGTGAACGGGTGAAGGGATGGCAGCCCCGCCCCCAGCTCCCTGCTCCCCCAGTCAATCTCTGAGCCCCTTTGGTGTCCGGAGCAAAGGTGCGGGGCAGAAGGCTGGGAGAGAGGCTGGAAGGGGCTCGAGCCAGGCAGGCTGCATGCTCCAGGGGCTGACGCAATTGGGGAATTTGACTTCTTTTTATCACATATATCATTTTGCCATATATGGTCACCGAGAGCTACTGGCAGCAAGGCCCAGGTCCAGATGGTGGGCTCCTAGAGTGAAATGAGCTACATACCAGCCCAGAACAAACAGACCATCGCTCACTCCGCTGGACAGGTGGGTGGGCCAAGGGAGGGGTTATATATAGTTCTGGTCACATTCCTTCACTCATGCATCTTGGCCCCCAATTCACAAACAATCTCCATTTCTGGCCCTTTTTACTGAATTTGCTAATTGCTATTCTTCTATAACCAAGGGAACGAAAAAAAATCCCAGAAGGAATGTGGGGGTAGAGACACGCAGGCCCTCCTGTCCCTGCCTTGATCCGCAGCCCTTCCGCTCCTCCCCCACCTTTGCCTTCCTCCCTGGCAGGTCCCTGAAGTCTTTCCCCTCCTCACCACCCCCAGAGGGGCCTCTGCTGCTGACTCTCCTTCTTTCTCCCCTCGCCAATGCCCCCGCTCTTTCCTTCACCCCTCCAGCCCAGGTGAGCTGCCCAGGTGCAGACCAGCCCCTGAGGCTGAGCAAGACTCCAAGAAGTGTGGAGTCACCACAGACAACATCCACCAGCTCCCAGAACCTTTCCTTGCCAATGGTTAGAGGCTCACCCTTCCCAGCTGCCCCGACCAAGCAAGAGATGCTCTCTCCAGCCTTCCCAGGGTGCAGTCACACCTGGCCTGAAGGTAGCAAAAATGGCAACACAGGAATCCAGCCCCTGAGATGTTAACAGACTCAGATAAATATTGTTGATCCCCAGAAACCCCACCAGAAACTCTCCTCTGAGCCCCTGGGCCATCTCCCACACACTGTCAGGAATTTACTTTCTATTTCTAGCCTGAGGCAGTCAGGATTTCCCAGGCTTACACCTCCACCCCAGACCCTCCCCTGAGCGCCAGACTTACTCATCAGAGGTGACACTGTTGACCCACCAGGGCAGCGGTGCAAGCCTCAAATATAAACCAATTGGACAGGGTTTAGAGTAGTTCTCGAGTGGTAGGGGCAAGCTTGGGGATGCTTCCAGGAGCAGCTGCACCTCCGACATCCCAGGCAAGGTAGGCCACCAGCCTCTCCCATGATGTCCTGAAACCATCCTCAGAGAAACCACACTCTGGGCAACATACGGCTTTGGTGACCACTGTCTTCTAATTCACTCCACATAATAGGAATGGTTCTTCCAGCATTGCACTCCCTGTCCCTCTAGCACAGGGAGACTCAACCCCCGCTACACAGGAGAAACACAAGAGAGCTTTTCAGTAAGACTGGTGTCTGAGCCCAGTCCAGAAATTCTTATGTCGTGATCTCAGGCAAGGATATAACACATATCCCAGGTGATTCTGGTGTGTGCAGACCAGACTGACTCTTTATGGATTGTCTGACCTGAGACCACCAGCTCCTGATTCCCCAACCTGGGGCATTCTCCGGTCTCCTAAGTAAACCCACTGGCCAGAGTGCTAAAAGGGTCTCTTGTTGGAGGATTAGGATGAGCCTTGGCCTGGGAGTTGGAACCCTAACTCCTGCCTGGCTCTGTCCTGAATGACCAGGGGCCCTGCTATTCATGCTTCTGATTTCTTTTCTTTCTTTTGAGACAGAGTCTCACACTATTGCCCAGGCTGGAGTGCAGTGGCACAATCTCGGCTCACTGCAATGTCCGCCTCCCAGGCTCAAATGATTCTCCCACCTCAGGCTCCAGAGTAGCGGAGATTACAGGCAACCATCACCACCACGCCTGGCTAGTTTTTGTATATTCAGTAGAGACAAGGTTTCACCATGTTGGCCAGGCTGGTCTTGAACTCCTGACCTCAGGTCATCCACCCACCTCAGCCTCCCAAAGTGCTGGGATTACAGGCATGAGCCACTGCGCCCAGCCCTTAATTTCTTAAAACCTAGTTTCTCTTCAACCACAAAATCAGGAGGTAGAGAAGTTTAATAAAGATCAAATAGAATCGTTTATAAAATAGTTATACTGCTGAACAATTGCTATGCACTGAACCATGCTTGGCAAGGAAGACATGTTATTTCCTTTGGTTCTGTTACTCTGCCCACTTTAAAGATAAAAGAACTGAGGCTCAGAGAGGCTAAATCCCTTGGCCGAGGTCCCACAACCACTATGTGGGGAAGCTGGAATGCAATCCCAGAATTGTGTTGCGTAAGCAACACCATTGCCTTCCATACCACTCAACTATGAAGGGACTCACTGCCATTTGTCTTTTCCTGGGAGGTCAAGGCTAAACCTGGCAAGACAACTCCAAGAGGGCACTTCAGGTGGTGCAGAGAAACGCCCTTGGCACAATCCTTGATTTGACACAAGCAACGTGGTGTTCCTCTTGTCCCCATTGTGGGCCACCCAGAAGTGGTTTTCCATGCATGCTCCTTCATTTAATAACAGCACAAAATTGCCGTTGGTCCAAAGATTAGGTGGAGAACGCACAGGGAAAGAGGCCAGCAGCCACTCTCTGTTCAGCAGGAAGGAAAAATAGAAAAGGAGGATGGCTGAGTGAACAGTGGGGTGTCTCCAACCCAGAAAGCAAGCAGCATGTGGGTTCAAGCTTCTGCCCATCTCACCACTCCACTTTCTACATTCTTTTGAGCAGAATCAGAAGGAAGAGGAATTTGAGCTTAGAAGAGGGGTGAGACCGGATGTAGTGGCTCACGTCTGTAATCCCAGCACTTTGGGAGGCCTAGGCGGGTGGATCATGAGGTCAGGAGTTCGACACCAGCCTACCCAACATGGTGAAACCCTGTTTCTACCAAAAATACAAAAATTAGCTGGGCGTGGTGGCGGGCACCTGTAATTCCAGCTACTCAGGAGGCTGAGACAGGAGAATTGCTTGAACCTGGGAGGCGGAGATTGCAGTGAGCTGAAATCGCGCCACTGCACTCCAGCCTGGGCGACAAGAGCGAAACTCTGTCTCAAAAAAAAAAAAGAAGAAGAGGGATGACAATGAGGCGAGTGTCTTTAGAGGAGTGAAGGTAGAAGGAGCATGAATCAGAAAGCTGGGATGTGGGAACAGGGGTTGGCAAATCCAGGAAAAGCCAAGAGGCCAGGTGAGAGAGTCCAGAGAGAGGGTTTTGCCCCTGTGCATTCTCTGTTGACAGCACTTAATGGATTTGGACTTGAGAGATTGGAATTCAAGAGGCTGCTGATGTCTACTGAGGCATCTGGCCTGGATGTAGGGAAAGCTGCCACCAGTGGGACTTTTGTCACAACGCTGGGACAGTCTGACTGCAGTTAGAGCATGTGTTACTATAAAATTATATTTCTATAAGATAGAATATAAAGTATAAATATAGAATATAAAATAACTTAGAAAAATATAAAATTATAGTTACATAGCATACGATTATGTATTATCCCTTTCCTCTCATCCTCTTTATTAAACATACACACATAGAGTCAACCCTTAATTTAAAAGTCAAGAAAACCAAGTTTGGAAAGCAATAACTTTTTAAGACAAAATAGAGAGAAACCAGTTCCTAGCTACCTTGGGGCTCCTTTTTCACTCAGGCCAGATTAGAATGATTCTTGCTCTTCTCGCTGATGATTTCTTTTCTGTTCTGTTCTTTTCTTTCTTTCTTTCTTTCTTTTTTTTTTTTTCTGAGACAAGGTCTCCCTCAGTCATCCAGGCTGGAAGGTAGTGGGTCCATCACAGCTCACTGCAGCCTCGACCTCCTGGACTCAAGCGATCCTCCCACCCCAAACTCCTGAGTAGCTGGGACTACAGGCAGGAGCGACGATACCAGGCTCATTTTTGTATTATTTTGTAGAGACAGGGTTTTGCCATGTGGTCCAGGTTAGTCCCAAACTCCCGGACTCAAGTGATCTGCCCGCCTCGGCCTCCCAAGGTGCTGGGATTACAGGCGTGAGCCACCACACCCCGTCTCCCTGATGTATTTCAGTAAGAGAACACCCTGTCTTTTTGTTTCACCTGCTTGCTTTGATGACACCACACTCCCCTCTCCCCTACAAGGAATTTTTACAAGGCTCAGCTCCACAGCTGCTCTTGGAATTCACACTCCTGATGTTCCAACCGAGCGCTCACATGGTGCACCACTGGCGGAGTGGATGGAGGGGAGGTCTGGGCTAGGTTTGCAGGTGGGTAAGTCGCCCCGCTCTGGTACCAACAGCCAGTGTCACTATATTACAGAGGATGTGAAGCATCCGCAGCAAACTGCCTCTCTGGCTGTAGTTTTCCACTGCACTCCCAGGGTCAAGAAGCAGGCAAGGAGGAAAAGTTTGTATAAAGTTTCTTGATCCAATCAGGTACGCCCCGAAGGAACTAAGAACCCACCAAAAGGAAGGGCTGACAAGGCCTGGGGGAGTCTGGATCAGGAAAACTAGACTTGGGAGGAGTTCAGGTCTATGGATGATGTCATTGTTTTAAAATGTTTTTATTGTTGAAATGTTCAAACATACACAAAAGTAAATAGTACTAAGAACCTCCTCATACCTGTCATCCCAGTTTTCACAATTATCAACACTGTGTTCTTACTTCATCATTTCCTCCCACATGGTTGTTTCTTTGTTTGTTTGTTTTCCATAAGATTTTTTTTTCACTCTCTCTATATATATATATTTTGTTTTGAGATGGAGTATCGCTCTGTCACCCAAGCTGGAGTGCAGTGGCGTGATCTCTGCAAAGTCTGCATCCCGGGTTCAAGTGATTCTCCTGCCTCAGCCTCCCAAGTAGCTGGGACTACAGGTGAGTGTCGCCACACCCGACTCATTTTTTTTTTTCTTTTTTTCTTTTTTTCTTTTTTTTTTTTGAGACGGAGTCTCGCTGTGTTGCCAGGCTGGAGTGCAGTGGCACGATCTCGGCTCACTGCAACCTCCGCCTCCCAGGTTCAAGGATTCTCCTGCCTCAGCCTCCCAAGTAGCTGGGACTACAGGCGCCCGCCACCACGCCCAGCTAGTTTTTGTATTTTTAGTAGAGACGGGGTTTCACCATGTTGGCCAGGCTGGCCTTGAACTCCTGACCTCAGGTGATCCACCTGCCTCAGCCTCCCAAAGTTCTCGGATTACAGGCGTGAGCCACCAAGCACAGCAAATTTCAGATACATTATTTCACCCATAAATTCATCAGTATTTTGCTCTAACAGATAAGGAATTTGTTTTTCAATCACTGTGCCAATATCATATCCAACAAAAATAATTCCCTCCTATTAAATAATCTGTGTTCCGTTTTCCCTAAGTGTCTCAAAAATGCCCATTTTCGGTCTGTTCAGATTGGGACCCAAATAAGGTTTACACGTTTCACTTGGTTGACACATCTCAAGTCTTCTGATTTATGACAGTTTCCACCTCCCTGCTCCATATATTTCATGGCACTTATTTTTGAGGAAACTGGGTCATTTGTCCTGTAGAATTAGTCACATTGGCTGACTGTATCCCCATGGGGTCTCTTCTGTCCTTCAAAGATAAAGGCGTGTGTTAAAATACCTGAGGTATTCTCAACTCTGCACATCAGGATCACCTGGGAAGATTTTAAACATTTCAGAATTCCTGATCCTTCCCCCTATGATTCTGATTCCTCAAATCTAGGGTAGAGCCCAGGAGTGTATTTTTTTTTAAGCTGCCCAAGCGATTCTGATGTGCATACCCCAGCTGAGAACCACTGACCTTGAGCATCGGGCTTTTCTCAAAAGAGCTACTGATTATCCAGAAATAATAATAATAATAATATGAAAGAGGAGAAGGAAGTGGAGGAATGGGAAAAGGAGGGGTTGTAGACAAATACTTAGTACCAAGCACTAATGTAGATTAGGATGACGTAGATTGGGATGGTGGTGTTGTGAGAAAAATGAGATTCAATTTCTGGGTTTATAAATTTAGACAAAGCCAGGCACAGTGGCTGACGCCCGTAATCCCAGCACTTGAGAGGCCAAGGCAGGTGGATTGCTTCAGTCCAGGAGTTCGAGACAAGCCTGAGTAACATGGCAAAATCCTGTTTCTACAAAAAATTAGCAGGGCATGGTGCAGTCCCAGCTACTCGGGAGGCTGAGGTGGGAGAATCACCTGTGCCCGGGAAGTTGGGGCTGCAGTGAGCAGTGGTTGTGCCACTGCACTCCAGCCTAGACAACAGGAGTGAGACCCTGTCAATACATAAATTTAGACTAAGAAACAAAAACGCTGCATGTAAAAATGCTATAGACCTAGTCCAAGACCTAACCTGTTTTAACTCCTTATTCTCCCAATCAAATATAATTGAGTGATTCCAGATCATTGGTGGGAATCAGACCCTCCACCCAGAATGGGAGTCTGCCCTCCAAAGGGCCGTTTGGTGCCTTCACCTTTCTTATCTTTCCGGGTGTTCTGAACGCCCTCTCTTGAAGATGGATCCACTTAGTAGTAGAGATCAATTTCATCCTTTGTAAGTCTACCTGTGAACAACAGAAAGAAATGAAAAATAATGCCAAATAAGTTTAAAAACGTTGTTACATTTTGTACATAGGAAAAAATCCCTTATTTAGCATATGAAGAAAGCCATATTCTACTAGAATTAAAAGAAAAATAGTGGCCCGGCGCGGTGGCTCATGCCTGTAATCCCAGCACTTTTGGGAGGCCGAGGCGGGCGGATCACGAGGTCAGGAGATCGAGACCATCCTAGCTAACACAGTGAAACCCCGTCTCTACTAAAAATACAAAAAATTAGCTGGGCGTGGTGGTGGGTGCCTGTAGTCCCAGCTACTTGGGAGGCTGAGGCAGGAGAATGGCGTGAACCCGGGTGGTGGAGCTTGCAGTGAGCTGAGATTGGGCCACTGCACTCCAGCCTGGGCGACAGATCGAGACTCTGTCTCAAAAAAAAAAAAAAAAAAATCAATTTGAAAAGATATCGTCTCTGGTTGCTACATTTCTCACTATTCACCAGATGTGAGTCAATAAATATTAAACAAGATTTAAATTGGAAACAAAACCCAATAAATTTGACTCATTAAAATATAATTTAGATAATACAGACTGAAAAGATACCATAAACAAAATTAAGTCAAAAGCAACAGGTTAGGAGGAAATATTGGCCAGATATTTGACAAATGTTTTTTCCAAAAAAAATTAAAATCTCCCATAAATTAGTAAGAAAAATACAAGTAACTGAGTAGGGGGAAAAAGGACAAAATGCACCAACAAATAATTAACAGAAAAGGATTTCCAACTCGCAAAGAAACAAAACAGCATCAATTGCAGTAGTAATCAAAGAAGTACAAATTAAAACAACAATAAGATTTTTTGGGGGGTGGGACGGGGACAGAGTCTTGCTCTGTCACCAGGCTGGAGTACAAGTGGCACGGTCTCAGCTCACTGCAACCTCCGCCTCCTGGGTTCAAGCGATTCGTCTGCTTCAGCCTCCCGAATAGCTGGGACTGCAGGCGCGCGCCACTGCGCCCAGCTAATTTTTGCATTTTTAGTAGAGATGGGGGTCTCACCATGTTGGTCAGGCTGGTCTCAAACTCCTGGCCTCTGGTGATCCGCCCGCCTCAGCTTCCCAAAGTGTTTGGATTACAGGCGTGAGCCACCGCGCCTGGCCAGATACTGTTTTTTTTTTTTTTAAGAGATGGGACCTCACTGTGTCACCCACGCTGGAATGCAGTGGCACCATCATAACTCCTATAGCCTTGAATTTCTGGGCTCAAGCAATTCTCCCGCCTCAGCATCCTGAGGAGCTGGGACTACAGGTGCTAGCCACTGTGCCCACCAAGATACAATGTTTTAAGCTCATAAATTGGATTAAAAGTTAAACTAGTTAATAACATATGTTGGCAAGAGTATGAGGAGGTGGATTCTCTTGTATGTTACTTGTGGAAGTATAAACTGGTCAGACTGCAGGTCAATTTGACAGAATCTATGAAAATTTTAAATGCCTACAAACTTTGACTCAGCTCTTCCACTTCTAGTACCTAATCTGAAGAAACAGTAGCATGTATGGCCAAAGAGCCTTTTACAAAGGTTCTTTCATTGATTAATTTAGTCAGTGAACATTTATTGAGTGCCTACTATGTGCCAGACACAATTTTAAGCACAGCAGGAACAGGACAGAAAAAGGTTTTGCTTGGAAGAAGTTGAAGTTCTAATGGAAGGAAACAGAACAGTAAACAAAAGAACAATCCAACAAACAAAAGATTAAATCAGATAAAGTTAGGCAGTAATAAGTGTTATGATAAAATAGTTGATACAGAATAATAATGAAGAAAAATTGGAACCCACTTAAATGTCCCTCAAGTGGGAAATAGTTTTAAATTAAAATGTCTATATTATGGAATATTATGTTGTATTTTAAAAGGAAGAGATAAGTCTACATGTATTGACATGGTGAGCTCTCCAACACATAAATTTAGGTTTAAAAAAATGCACAAAACCAGCTGGGCACAGTGGTTCATGCCTATAATCCTAGCACTTTGGGACACCGAGACGGGAGAATTGCTTGAGCCCAAGAGTTTGAGACCAGCCTGGGCACCAGAGGAAGATGACTGCTTGAGCCCAAGAGTTCAAGACCAGCCTGGGCAACATGGGGAGACCCTCATCTCTACGAAATTAAAATTAAAATTAAAAAATTAAAAAACTAGCTGAGGCTACAGGTGCACACCACCTCAGGAGACTGAGGTGGGAGAATCGCTTGAGCCTTAGAGGTTGAGGCTGCAGTGGGCAGTGATGGCACCACTGCACCAGCCTGGGGTGACAGAATGAGATTCTGTCTCAAAAAAGAAAAAGGCCGGGCTCAGTGGCTTACACCTGTAATCCTGGCATGTTGGGAGGCCGAGCTGGGCAGATCCTCTGAGGTCAGGAGTTCGAGACCAGCCTGGTCAACATAGTGAAACCCCGTCTCTACTAAAAATACAAAAATTAGCAAGGCATGGTGCTGCACACCTGTAATCACAGCTACTTGGGAGGCTGAGGCAGGAGAATTGCTTGAACCTGGGAGGCGGAGGTTGCAGTGAGCCGAGATCATATCACTGCACTGTCACCTGGACAACAGAGCAAGATTCTGTCAAGAAAGAGAGAGAGAGAGAGAAGGAAAGAAAGAAAGAGAAAGAAAAGAGAAAGAAAGGGAAAGAAAGAAAGGAGAGAGGGAGGGAGGGAAGGAAGGAGAGCAGAAAACATAAAAACTTGTAATTTAGTATGTAGAATTTAATCCCATTTAGGTAAAGAAAAAGTACCAAATCACAGACAGCTACATGTATGTATAGAAGCGAAAAGCTCTAGGAGAATACACAGCACATGGCTAACAGTGATCATTTCTAGACAGGGATTAGAATGTAAAGGGAAGTCAAGGGGAATTTTTCTTTTTCTGCATGGTTTGAATGTTTTTTACAATGAGAATGTTTTTATAAATGCCTCACAAATTAAAAAGAACAAAATAACTGTTAAAGAACATAGAAGAGCATGGGAAGTTTCCCAATTCAATTTACAAAACTAGCATAACCCTGATATTGAAACCTGACAATGTTAGCACAAATGAAGAAGACTGGAGATCAATTTCACTCATGAATATGGATGGAAAATTCCTATGTAGAACATTAGCAAATGGAATCCAGCAGTATATTTAAAAAAAAACATGACTAAGCAGGGTTTATTCCAGAATCACAAGGATGGATGAATATCAGGAAATCTAGTAATACAATTTATCAAGACCATCAGTACTGCCCTTGGATCTAGGCAGCAGGGCCCCCCACTCTGGCTCTCCTCCTGCTTCCAAAGGGTAAAGGATTCTTCAGGACCAAAGGAGGGGAGGAGAGGTGGGGAGGGGGAGGGGGAGAGGGGAGGGGAGGAGAGGGGAGGAGATGGCGGGGGAGAGGGGGTGGGAGGGGAGGAGATGGTGGGGGGAAAGGGGGTGGGAGGGGAGGAGAGGGGAGAGTGGGAAGAGGAGGGAAGGGGAAGGGAGTGGAGAAGAGGGGAGAGGAAAGGAGGGGAGGGGAAGGGGAGGAAGGGGAGGGGAGGGGTAAAGAGAGGGGAGGGGAGGAAAGGGGAAGGAAGAGGACGGGAGGATGGGGAGGGGAGGGGGAAGAGGAGAGGGCAGGGGAGGGGAGGGGAAGGGAGTGGGGAGGAGAGGGGAGGGGAGAGGAGGAAAGGGGAGGGGAGGGTTAAGAGAGGAGGGGAGGGGAGGGGGTGGAGGAAAGGAGAGGGAAGGGAGAGAGAAGGGAGGAGGGAGGGGAGGAACTTGTTCTGTGTTTCTCCTCCCTTTTAGACCACACTTCTGGTACCAGGACCCCAGAATTCTCTGTCCAAATGGCCTCAGGCCCATTTCCAGGGCTTACAGGGGCCTGTTGCCTTATTCCATCCCTCAAGGGTGACTCTTAGAGCAGAGTGGTACCCACCCCTAGGCCTGAGGGGTGGTCAGGGTGAAGCTGGCAGTAGGGATGGAGGTGCAGGAGTCTGGAGGCTAGACTTGTGGGCTGGGTGTCCATAGCCAGGCGCAAGAGGCTCCTTGTGGTACCGGATGTTGCAAAGGGTAGGAGGAGAAGGGTGGACGGCTGCAGCCAGAGGTCGGCGATGGCAGGCTCTCTCTGCGCTTCTATATTCTGGCGATGGCAGGCTCTCTCTGCGCTTCTATATTCTAGCATGATTTTTCAAGAAGTATGAGAATTCTGAATTCAAACCTGGCCTCTCAGGTTGTTATGAAGGTGAATACCATGGTAAGAAGCAAGAACCTATTTTATTTAACAGTTTGATGCCTTGGTTTACAATTTCTAAATATTTAGAAAGATAGCAGGACAGGCCTCTGTTTGTACTACTGACCTGGAGCCCACAGTCATTAAGGGCAGCCAAACAATAATAGAACCCAGGAGATGGCCGGGTGATGGCTCATACCTGTAATCCCAGAACTTTGGTAGGCTGAGGTGAGTGGATCACCGGAGTTCAGGAGTTCGAGACCAGCCTGACCAATATGGTCAGCCTGACCCCGTCTCTACTAAAAACACAAAAATTAGCTGGATGTGGTGGCACACACCTGTAGTCCCAGCTACTCAGGAGGCTGAGGCAGGAGAATTGCTTGAACCCAGGAGGCCGAGGTTGCAGTGAGCCAAGATCACACCACTGCGCTCCAGCCTGGGTGACAGAGAGAGACTCCATCTAAAAAATAAAATAAAAAATTAACTAAAATTTATAAAAATAATGGAACCCAGGAGAAAAAAGCATGAAGGTAACCCAAATAGAAAAGACACTGGGGAGATGAATTGAGAGAAAGGAGACAGTGTAGGAGGGAGGATAAAAATGGGGACATTCTAAAACGCATCACTAGCTACTGGAGGTGTGCTTGCCAATGCCTTCCCTTGGCCAGGTGGGGTGAAAAATACCAGTGTAAGGAGGGGTGAAGAGGGGACCCTATAAACTGTGAAACTTTGAGGCAGCAAGAGTGGGGACTGTCAGCTAAGAGTTGGAAGCGATTTTTTATCTCTAGAAATAGAAATGCCAATTTATACTTAAGGCTGACCATTTCTATCATTGTTTGTTTTGACAAAATTCACTAGAATTGAACCTTTCTTGCTCAATGATGAAGCAGGTACCCATCTACTGTTCTTAATTTTTTTTGAGACAGAGTCTCACTCTGTCGCCCAGGCTGGAGTGCAGTGGCGCGATCTCGGCTCACTGCAAGCTCTGTCTTCCGGGTTCACGCCATTCTCCTGCCTCAGCCTCCCGAGTAGCTGGGACTAGCCTGCCACCATGCCCGGCTAATTTTCTGTATTTTTTAGTAGAGACGAGGTTTCACTGTGTTAGCCAGGATGGTCTCGATCTCCTGACCTCATGATCCGCCGGCCTTGGCATCCCAAAGTGCTGGGATTACAAGTGTGAGCCACCGCGCCGGGCCCTATTGTTCTTAAAGAAATTGAGACACCACCACAACCCAAATGCATTTCTTAGTTGTTGTGGTTTCTTCGGGTCAGTCTCTGTGTCTGCTGAGTCAAAGTGTGTAAGAATGTGCCATTACTCTGCCTTTTACTACAGAAACGTGGTTTTGTGTTTATTTTTAAAGCAAGATTTGATTTCCAGAGATGAGAATCCCAGGGACAAAGCAGAAGACTTCTAAATGGTCTTCTATCTTTAACCTTACCCTAACCCCATAATTTTTTATTTCCTACACGGAATGATCTTTTTGCTTTTTTTTTTTTTTTTCGAGACGGAGTCTCGCTCTGTTGCCCAGGCTGGAGTGCGGTGGTGTGATCTCGGCTCACTGCAAGCTCCGCTTCCCGGGTTCATGCCATTCTCCTGCCTCCGCCTGCCGAATAGCTGGGACTACAGCCCACCGCCACCACGCCCGGCGAATTTTTTGTATTTTTAGTAGAGACGGGGTTTCACCGTGTTAGCCAGGATGGTCTCCACTAAAAATACAAAAATTAGCTGGGCATGGTGGCATGTGCCTGTAATCCCAGCTACTCGAGAGGCTGAGGCAGGAGAATCGCTTGAACCCGGGAGGTGGAGGTTGCAGTGAGCCGAGATCGCGCCACTGCACTCCAGCCTGGCGACAGAGCAAGACTCCATCTCAAAAAAAAAAAGAGTGCCTCTTATGTTGTGGGCATGGCTTATTTATTCCTACAGATACATTGAAAATAAAATCTCTAAAGAACGTACCAGGATTCATGGTTACCCCTTATTGGGGAAGGACTAGGCAGATGAAAGTCAGTGATTAGAGGAAAAATTTTGTACTAGATAATTTGAAACCATTTTTTAAATTTTGAAACAATCTCAAATTTACACAAAAGCTCCAAGCATGGTAAAAAAAAATATCTTTTTCTCCTGAACCATTTGAAAGTAAGTTGTTGATATGATGCCCCATCACCTGTAAATACTTTAGTATCTAAATTCCTACAGGGAAACCCCCACATATGCACAATACAATCAACAAGATCAGGAAATTAACACTGATATATTTCTACCTTTCAAGTGTCCCGATAATGTCCTTTATAGCAAAAGGATCCACTTCATAATCATATGTTGCCTTCATTCTCTTTCAGTCTGGATCGTTTCTCAGTCTTTTCGTAGCCTTCAAGACCAGAGAGATTACAGGCCAATAATCAGACGGGGTCTTGCTCTGTTGCCCAGGCTGGAGCGCGGTGGCACAATCTTGACTCAGTGCAGCCTCTGCCTCCCAGGTTCAAGCGATTCTCATGCCCCAGCCTCCCAAGTAGCTGAGACTACAAGCAGGCACCACCACGCCCAGCTAATTTTTGTATTTTTAGTAGAGACAGGGTTTCACCATGTTGGCTAGGCTGGTCTCGAACTCCTGACCTCAGGTGATCCACCTGCCTCGGCCTCCCAAAGTGCTGGGATTACAGGGGTGAGCCACTATGCCAAGGCATAGGCATGCTGTGATATTTCCTCGTGATTAGATTCAGCTTACAAATCTTTGGCGGGAATATCACAGGAGTGACATATGACCTTCTCATTGCATCTATCAATCGGCACACAATTACAATTTGTCCCGTTACTGATGACATTAACATTAATCGCTTTATTAATGTGGTGTCTGCCAGGGTTCTCCTTGGCAAAATTCCTCTTTTTCCCTTTCTAACAAATGAGATTTTGTGGGGAAGCACTTGAAGACTATGCAAATGTGTTGTTCTGTTATCAAATTTTCAATTTATTTATTTTTTGATTTATAGTTTTCTATTTTATTACTATTCAACTTCCCATGCTTTTTCTGGAACCATGTGAATGTATTCACTATTTTAAGAAATTAATTTCTAGGAAGAAAGGACCTGAAGTCTAAAAGCTCCACTGATCATAGGTGTTCACTGAATTCATCCTTTTCTTTTGGCAAGGCTTAGGGCATGTATGACCCAAGGTACCCGGGGGGTGTGTCTGGTGATGGTGGTGGGGGTGGGAGAGAGTGGAGTGTTAGCAACCCCTGTGGGTCACAGGACTGGGAGTGGGGAGGGGTATTTTGCCGGATGGAAATGGGCGACTATTACCAAAAGCAGGAAGAATGGAAACTGGACATCAAAGACAATCAGTGTCAGCCAAGCACGAGTGGTTCACACCTGTAATCCCAGCACTTTGGGAGGCCGAGGCGGGAGAATCCCTTAAGCCCAGGAGTTACAGTCCAGCCTAGGCAGGCAAGACTCCATCTTTAACAAAAAAAAAAAAAAATTTTTTTTTAAATTTAGCCAGTCACAGTGGTGCACCTGTAGTCCCAGCTACTCAGGAGGCTGAAGCGGGAGGATTTCTTGAGCCCTGGAGTTCGAGGTGGCAGTGAACCATGATTGTGCCACTGTACTCCAGCCTGGGCGACAGAGCGAGACCTTCTCTCAAAAAATAATTAATTAATTAAAAAGATAATTAATGCCAAGAAGAGTTCCCAAAGTGCATATAAGAAAAACAAAACACTTGTGGAAAAATAGGAACGCTTTTACACTGTTGGTGGGAGTGTAAACTAATTCAACCATTGTGGAAGACAGTGTGGTGATTCCTCAAGGATCTAGAACTAGAAATACCATTTGACCCAGCAATCCCATTACTGGGCATATACCCAAAGGATTATAAATCATTCTACGATAAAGACACATGCACACGTATGTTTATTGCGGCACTATTCACAGTAACAAAGACTTGGAACCAACCCAAATGTCCATCAGTGATAGACTGGATTAAGAAAATGTGACATATATACACCATGGAATACTATGCAGCCATAAAAAAGGATGAGTTCATGTCCTTTGCAGGGACATAGATGAAGCTGGAAATCATCATTCTCAGCAAACTGTCACAAGATCAGCAAACCAAACACCGCATGTTCTCATTCATAAGTGGGAGTTGAACAATGAAAACGCATGGACACAGGGAGGGAAACATCACACACCGGGGACTGGGGGGGGTGGGGGGCTAGGGGACAGATAACATTAGGAGAAATACCTAATGTAGATGACAGGTTGATGGCTGCAGCAAACCACCACGGCACGTGTATACCTATGTAACAAAACTGCACATTCTGTACATGTAACCGAAAACTTAGAGTATAATTTAAATAAAAAATAAAATAAATAAATTTGGGTTGAATTACATTTTAAAAAAGAAGAAGAAGAAAAGAAAAAGGAAACACAAAAAACAGGCTATGACCAGATGGCATTCAGAGTCTACTGCTGGAAAATGGGAAATTTTGGGGCCAGGGATGGTGGCTTACGCCGGTATTCCAGCGCTTTGGGAGGCCAAGGCGGGCGGATCACAAAGTCAGAAGATCGAGACCATCCTGACTAACACGGTGAAACCCCGTCTCTACTAAAAATACAAAAAATTAGCCGGGCATGGTGGCGGGCGCCTGTAGTCCCAGCTTCTGCGGAGGCTGAGGCAGGAGAATGGCGTGAACCTGGGAGGCGGAGCTTGCAGTGAACCGAGATCGCGCCACTGCACTCCAGCCTGGGCGACAGAGCGAGACTGTCTCAAAAGAAAAAGAAAAAGAAAAGAAAATGGGATATTTATTGGGATGGAAATGGTGCCCAAAGGACAAGCCCCAAAACCGGCGGGCGATCATGGGGACAGGGAGGTCCCTGCTTGCTGGCATGTAGCGTTGGAAGCCAGACCCGTTTCCATGGACCACTTTTCCCAAAAACAATTTCTCTTGGTAAGAGACCTTAGATGAAAGAACAACTCATGAATTTGCTAGCAGTCCTTCCCAGAGGTGGACATCAGCCCAGCATCTGAACTTTGGCAGCGATACTGGTATGGAGAAAGTTGTCGGCCATTGCTGAACTCTTTATAGACTCCATTTTTTAAACGCAGGAAGTATCTGCCAAATTACCCGAATTATGCTTAATGCCACTCATTCTATTTCTCTCCCCCAGGCTTTTCTCTCCCCACCTCTCAGCCACAGATCTATGGGGTCTGCTTATCATTCCTGCATGCAGGGGATATTTTAGGAAACCGTTTGTATGTTGGCAGCTGTCCCTGGCCTGACCAGAGCGCACCTCCGCAGACAGACATATTCTGCAGATTTCGAACAAAGCAAATATGTTGATTTTGGCATAGGTTAGCCCCAACTTATCAGACTATATCGCTTGGTCGACTATGAGAAAATATCCAGGGAAAACACATTTTATGACTTTAATTGTTGTTATAGGTGCTTTCAAAAAATAAATCTGTGACCTGTAATATATTTAAGTGAAAGAACTCACATCTGGTTCCGATTAGCTCTGGAGTCTGTTGGCTGACTTAGCACGGGAGCCTTTTCTGGAAGTCAACTCTGTGTCTAGGGATTTTGTTTTCGCCCAAAGAGGCACAGTGAAGACCTTGTTTCAGCACAAAGGCATTAACTGTTAGTGTGACCCCTTGTGAACGTGGAAATGCTAACCAAAGACCTCAAAGTCAGAATCTTGTCCTGGAGGCCTGAGACAGGCAAGTCTAGAGGCAAGGGCGGAACTGATGAGAGAGAACGTTCCAGCTCAACTGACTTGGCATTGAACGTTGCCACTTTAGCCTCCATTCACAAGGAGGACCAGTAGAAGGTTTGCTGCAGACAGTGACACCTCTCACCCTCATTCTGAGTAAGAGGACAAAATCAATAATAAATACAGAGGTATATCTCATTTTCATTATGAGCAAGGTGGTACAACCTGTGACAGACACCCTGGAACCTCTCACTGTCTTCTCACAAGATGGTAAGAGCTGTAATCATGGCTCTTATGTAATAAACACATCAGCATGTCTCACTTTCTTTCTGGGGAATATGGCAGGATTCATCATAAAAATGGGTGAAATGAAGCCAACACAGCCAGTAGCTGCACTGCAGCCCATAGATTCTGAGGATTCTACAAAGCAATGTGTAGAATGAGATGCCTTTGACCTGAATTCTCGGGATTTTAAAATCTGCTGACAGTAGCAGTTTCTGGCTAGCAGGGGCATCACAGCTCTTCTTGGATCCCTCTCTGGAGGCAAGAAGAAGATGGCTACAACCTCCAGTTCCTCCCTCTCCCACTCACATTCTCCCGGTGGATGATGGAAGCAGTGAAACTAACCCACCCCAGAGCCGTGTAGGAAAATAGCATTCTGGACTTCTCCTGGGACAGGAGTGGATCTGTTTTGGGGTGGCCTCTTCTCACTTCTCCATCTAGATGGCCCTCCATCCCCTAATTACACCCTGAACTCCAAGAGCTCCATCCTTGTTCAGCTGCACCACGTTGCCTCTCAAAGGAGACAGAGACCAATTTTTACCAGGTACACCTCTGAACAGAGTGAGGTAACGAGATCCTTGAACAAACCTAACTTCACAGGGGAAAGACAGTTTCTTTGCCCAATTGCATGCATATATACATGTAATAGACTTCAGCCTTCAAAAAGTCTTTGACAAGTGGTGCCATGTAAGGCTCCATGAGTCATTGGATGGTTGGTGGTTTTTTGTCACAGGTAGGAAGCTACCTTAGTGGCAAGGATAAATGGGTGCTTCTCTGGATGGAAACGTATGAATAATAATCTTTCAAATAGCCAATGGGCCGGGCACAGTACTTATGCCTGTAATCCTAGCACTTTGGGAGGCTGAGAGGCCAGGAGTTCGAGACCAGCCTGGCCAAGAGACGGTGAAATCCCATCTGTACTAAAAATTGGTGGGGCATGCCTGTAATCCCAGCTACTCGGGAGGCTGAGACAGGAGACTCGCTGGAACCCAGGAGGCGGAGGTTGCAGTGAGCTGAGATGGCGCCACTGCACGCTAGCCTGGGTGACAGACAGAGGCTCTGTCTCAAAAAATAAAACAAAATAAAATAGCCAATGATCATTGAGCTTTTATTATGTGCAAGGCATTGCTCTAAGCACATTACAAGTATTAGCTCGTCTTAGCCTCACCACAGCCCTCTAAGGGAAGTAATAGTGTGATACCAATTTTAAAGATGAGGAAACAGTTACAAAGAGTTTAAGTGACTTGACTAAGCTAGTTCTAGAACAATCGTTGGTGACATTACAATAATTCATTTTGATTTTATAGTAAAATTTCATAGTAAATATGGTAAAATTGTAATGTTTGTGAATGACACAAAAACACTTACAAGTATTGAAAAGTCCATGAGAATAAATTGCAGAAAGACGCTGTTAGGTCCCTGGTCACATTTTTGGCTCTGTCTGTCTTCAGTCTCCCAACAATTCTAACCCTGCGTCATCCCTCAACAATGTCTCCTCCTTCCCAAGCCCTAGCAGCCATCCTTTATTCAGGCCTTTACTCTGTCTGCCTTGAACTCGTCTGATGGCCTCTTAACTAGTCTCTTGGCTTCCTATCACCTCCATACCCCAATTCAGTTAAAACATCACTGCCAGATTAAATGAACACAGTACAGCTCTGTCCTAGGCAAAGCCTGCAGATACCTACATTCAAGGTTGTAGCTAACTTTTCCAGTGTGACTTGAGTTATGCTTTTTGATTCAATACATTTTTGTTGAGTGACTATCTTGAGCCAAAGTGCTATTGGTAGGTTCTGGAAATTCAAAATGGAAAGGACACAGTACTTGTCCTCAGATTGTTTATCATAGTGAGAAGTCACACTTGTAAACAAACAAATGTAAAATAACAGGATAATTGTTCCAACATAGGAATGGACAAAAGAAAGTGGGAGAAGCACCTACATCTGTCCAGAGGCATCAGAAAGGGCTTCACAGAGAAAGGGAGCTTTGAGCTAAGAGGACAAGTGGAATTTCCTAGTGGACCAGCCTGGGGAGTGAGGGCACAGTGAGGAGCGTGCCCTGGTGTGTGCTGGTGGAAAAGCAAGTGGCTAAGTCTAGTTAGAGTGCAGGGTTTGATGGAAAGTGCAGGAAGTTGGGGAAACAGGTGACAAATAATAGCCCTTCATGAGTTGATTTATTGTATGGATGCAATTCCAACTCCTAACTATGGAATTATTTTAAAGTTTGGAAACATAAGTGTGAGAATTGCCCATGATTTTTTTGAAAAATGAATAAGAAATAAATAAAAAAATTTGCTCTACTAAACATTAAAATATGTTGTAAAATTATCATAGTTGAAACTGTGTGGTCCTGGTGAGGATTAGGAAGATAGATAAAGAAAGAGTAGGAAGTACAGAAATGGATCCAAGTATGTATTACTAGACTTATGAATAGTAAATGTATCATCTCAAATCAGGATCAAAGTGATGAATTATTCAAAAGATGATATTGAAACAATTACATGAACTCTTTTGAACAATGTTAGATTCCCTGCCCTTCTGCATGGTTCACTAAATAAATTCTAGATCAGCTCTGTCCAGTAGAAGTAGAATTTTCTGTGAAGGTGGAGATATTCTACACCTGTGCTTCTCAACATGGCAGCCACTAGCCACAAATGGCTGCTGAGCATTTGAAATGGAGCTAGTACACTGAGGAGCCACACTTTTTAATTTTAATTGCTTGAAATTTAAATTTACATAGCCATTAGGGCACAGCATGGTTCTAGATGAACTAACAGTACTAATCTATGAAAGAAAAGAAAAATACTAGAATGAAATATAAGTAAATATTTATATAATCTTGGGGTGAAGTTCTTTAGTATAATATCAAAAGCAGACATCACAAAAGAAGAGATTGCTCTGACCAACTAAAAATGTAAAATTTCAGAAGACATGAAAGTCAATGTTAAAAGTCAGAAAAAAATTTACCTCATGTAGGACAGAATTTATATTTATATAAATGATTTATATTTTATATAAAATTATAAATTAATAAATTAATTATAAGTTAACACAATCTTAATATTGTAAATTAACAAAAAATAAAGAAGCCTTAGAAAAATAAACAAAGGACAGGAATAAGAATATCACAAAAAGGCTGGGCGTGGTGGCTCATGCCTGTAATCCTAGCACTTTGGGAGGCCAAGGTGGATGAATCACCTGAGGTCAGGAGTCTGAGACCAGCCTGACCAGCACGGTGAAACCCCGTCTCCAATAAAAATACAAAATTAGCCAGGTGTGGTGCTGCATGCCTGTAATCCCAGCTACGCAGGAGGCTGAGGCATGAGAATTACTTGAATCCGGGAGGCGGAGGTTTCAATGAGCCGAGATTGAGCCACTGCACTCCAGCCTGGGCAACAAGAGTGAAACTCAGTCTCAAAAAAAAAAAAAAAAAAAAAAAGAATATCACAAAAGAAGAAATACAATTGTCCAATATATATGAAAAAACTTCAACCTCACCACTAATCACAAATTCACCAATCAGAACAACAATGAGGTGGTAATTTGAACTGGTGTTGCCTTTAAAAATGTTGCTACAGGCCGGGTGTGGTGGCTTACGCCAGTAATCCCAGCACTTTGGGAGGCCGAGGCAGGTGGATCACTCGAGGTCAGGAGTTCGAGATCAGCCTGGCTAACATGATGAAACCCTGTCTCTACTAAAAACACAAAAATTAGCCAGTGTAGTGGTGCGCACCTGTAATCTCAGCTACTCGGGAGGCTGAGGCAGGAGAATTGCTTGAACCCAGGAGACAGAGGTTGCAGTGAGCTGAGATCACGCCACTGCACTCCAGCCTGGGCGACAAAAAAAAAAGAAAAAAAGAAAAAGAAAATGTTGCTACAGGTTGAGCATCCCTAATCCAAAACTCCAAAATCCAAAATGCTCCAATATCCAAAGCTTTTGAGCTCCAACATGATGCACAAGTGGGAAATTCCACACGTAAGTACTTAACACCAATTCTGTTTCATGCGCAAAATTATTTAAAATATTATATCAAATTATCTTCAGGCTGTGTGTATAAGGTGTACATGAATTTCTGTGTTTAGACTTGGGTCCCATCCCCAGAATATCTCATTTGTATATGCAAATATTACAGAATCTGAAAAAAATCCCAAATCCAAAGCACTTCTAGATAAGGAATACTCGACCTGGATAGGCCTTGTTGGTGAGGGGGCAGGGAGGCCAGGCACTTTCTTACATTGGAGATGGAAGTATAAACTGATGCAACCTTCCCGGGATACAATTTAACAATAAAGATCAAACTACATGGCTGGGTGCAGTGGCCTGTAGGAGTTCGAGATCAGCCTGACCAGCATGGTGAAACCCCGTGTCTACTAAAAATACAAAAATTAGCTGGGTGTGGTGGCAAGTGCCTGTAGTCCCAGCCACTCGGAAGGCTGAGGCAGGAGAATTACTTGAACCCAGAAGGTAGAGGTTGCAGTGAGCCGAGATTGCGCCATTGAACTCCAGCCTGGGTGACAGAGACAGATCTCTGAAAAAAAAAGAAAGAAGAAAGAAAGAGAGGAAGGAAGGAAGGAAGGAAAGAAAGGAAGGAAGGAAAAGAAAAGAAAAGATCAAATTACAGGCCAGGCATGGTGGGTCATGCCACCAGCCTGGGCAAAATGGCGAGATCCCATCTGTACAAAAAATACAAAAATTAGCAGGGCATGGTGGCATGTGCCTGTAGTCCCAGCTACTTGGGGGAACTGAGGAAGGAGGATTGCTTGAACCTGGGAGGTTGAGGCTGCAGAGGGCAGAGATCCCGCCACTGTACTCCATCCAGCCTGGGTGACAAAGCGAGAGCCTGTCTCCAAAAAAAAAAAAGGGTCAAATTACACATTCTTAGATCAAATTTCAGGTGTTCTTATATCCCTCATGTATATCTTACATGAAAACTCACAAATTAAGACCTCCAATGTAGGCTGTATGATGGCCATAATCTGGGTCCCATCTCAGGTTACCTGGCTTTCTTTGTGGCAAAGGGGAGCCAGGTGAAGGTGACAGAAGTCCGGAGAGCTCAAGGAAATCATGGTCACCTCTGTTTCCTGAGCATTTGTTTAGCTGTATGCCAAGCACTTTGCACACAGCATCTTGTTTAATTATCATGACAACCTTGCAAAGTAGATGCTCTTCTCCCCATTTGAATGGTGGGAAGAAGATTCTCCCCACTTTACAAATGCGCAAGCAGGTCCCGAGGGATTCAACAATCCCATCGCGCAGCCAGAAAGCCAAGGTTTGAAGTCAGATCTGCGACTCCAAGCTGTGCTCCTGTGGCTGGCAAGGACTCCGGGGCCACGGGGAGCATTGAGGCCCCCTTGAGGTGAACCTGTGGCCCGTAAGACCTTCTGATTAGAAGCAGCAACCCTCACCAGGCAGGGAGACAGGCAGACAACTCTGGGGCCACAAAAAGAGGATCGCTTCAGTGCCCCCTTCCTGGGACCCAAAGCAAAGAAAATTGATGTGTATGTAAGTAGGGAGGCTGGGTTTTAACTAGTCTGAAAAGACTAATTTTTTTGGAGCTGAGACAGGGTAAAGCTCTGAGAAAAGGAATTTGGGGAATTGAGTGTCCTCAGACTTTTCCATCTGCTCTTTGACAAGGACCTGCCAAGTGACGACGGAATGCTGTGTGTGTGCCCGGCCTTGTCTGGGTCATCTGTCTCATGCGTTGGGCTGGGGTGGCAGGTTCTCCAGCTGGGAGGGTGGGGGTAAGCTCCTTGGGAAGGGAGAACTCGGCTGCCGGCTTCCTCCTGCAGCATAGTTCGAGCCTGAGATGGTCTGACTGCTACTCAGATGGAAATGGGGCGGGCGGGGCAAAAGCCAAACAGCATTTGGTCTCCATCAACGCTCAGAAAGCAAGTTGGATCAACACTGCAGTCGGTTAGGTCTATAGTGAGGGAGATGGCCGGGACATTTTCCAGAGTGGTTGGACCTGCTCGCAATGAACAGGACAGGGGCAGGAGAGCCCTGAGAAGTGGTCTCCGCTGGGCAGGGAGGGATGGAATGATGTAGGGTGTGCTGGGACAGAGAGAGGAGCATAGAAATCAATTCTTATTTTAAAAATTAGACCTGCCTCTTTCCTCAAGGAAATGAACATTGGGCTTTTGTTTGTGTTTTTAAAGCCTTTGGAAAAAAGTAGCCATGTGAACTTGGACAGTCACGCAGGCTCTGTGGAGACTCAGCTGTCTTACCCGTGGGGCAAGGAGCTGAGCCAGAAGGTATTCTGTTGAGGTCCCTTTTAGTGTGAAGGTCAGGGGTACTCACTCTTCCTCCAAGATAAGATTCCTTGGGATGTTTGTTTAAAACATTCCCAAGTTCTGCCCCAGACGTATTCAATCAGAATCTCCAGGAGGCAGGCCTGGGAGTCTATATCTTAATCTGCACCCTGGATGAGTCTTATGATGTCAGGGGTGTATTACATTCTTACATCAGGAAAAGTCAGGGTTTGCTTGTTGGTGACAGGATATCTCTGAGCTTCCCTAGCCCTATTTTGCAGAAAGGAGGAGAAAAGGGAGACTGGGGCTTGGAGCACTAACTTTTAAGGGGGCCTATGGTCCCTGAGTCCTTCTGTCCCCTTTGGTGTTCCCAGCAACCCCAGAGCTCTGAGGCTCTTCTGTGAACTTGCTTTGCTTACACCTGGACACCCAGAAGGAGCATCAGGGGATCAGCACTGGGTTTGGGGAGGCACAGCCCAGGACAGGGTTTAGAAAACTGGGGTTTTTGTGTGGCTCTACCACTGATCTTGGCAGAGCAGCTTTGCAGTACCTTGGGTTAGGGCTTGACTTTCCTGGGCCACAGTTTCTTCATCAATAAAATGGAGACAATTAATGACTAACTCACTGACTGTCCAATAGTCAATAAAGATTCTGGAGGTCTAACTGTTAGGGACTGTTTACTTGGCCAGCAGGAAGTATTCAGTGAGATACTAGCAGAGGAAATGCTTTGAGCAGTATGAAGCTCTTTATCAGCATTTCCCAAGGGACGCACCATGGATGTGGGCTGTTAATCATGTTCCACAAAAATAAAAAGGGCTCTGTGTTCTGTTGAGGAAATGCTTGATTAAATTGAATTAAATAGTCTTTGATTTAGGACTGCTCTGGGTCTTTTATTGAATGTGCACTGTGACTTGCCAGGGCAAGTGCGTGTGTGTGTGTGTGTGTGTGTGTGTGTGTGTGTGTGTGTGTGTAGGAAAATGTAATCAGACCTCCCCAGACTTGCTTGTTTGGTGATACCATTAATTAGTGAAACACTTCTCATTTTGTCCTCCTTTTAAAAATTCTGGTAAAATAATATGTAACACAAAGTTTACCATTCCGGGGGCATTAAGTATCTTCACGTTGTAACAATGTGCAATCATCACTATCATCCATCTGCACAGGTTTTTCATCTTTCCAAACTGAAACTCTGTATCCATTAAACGGTAACTCCCCATTCCCTGATCTCCTGGCTCCTAGCAAGCACCATTCTACTTTCTGTCTTTATGCATTTGACTACTCCAGCTACCTCATATAAGCAGAATTGTGTAATATTTGTGCTTTTATGTTGGACTTATTTCACTTAGCATAATGTCCTCAAGCTTCATCTATGTTGCACCAAGTGTCAGAATATCCTTCCTATTAAGGCTGAATAATTGTAGGGCCATATGTATATGCTACATTTTATCTATCCACTTATCCATTGATGGAGATTAGGGTTGTTTCTTCCTTTTGGCTATTGTGAATCATGATGTTGTGAACAGGGGAGCATACATATCTGTTCGAGTCCCCACTTCGATTCAGAAGTGAAATTGCTGGATGATGGAGCATCTCCTGGGCTAGTGTTTTGTGGAGCAAACTTTGGAAAGATTGCTCTTGGCCGGGCGCAGTGGCTCAAGCCTGTAATCCCTGCACTTTGGGAGGCCGAGGTGGGCGGATCATGAGGTCAGGAGATCGAGACCACGGTGAAACCCCGTCTCTACTAAAAATACAAAAAATTAGCCGGGCGCGGTGGCAGGCACCTGTAGTCCCAGCTACTCAGGAGGCTGAGGCAGGAGAATGGCGTGAACCCAGGAGGTGGAGCTTGCAGTGAGCCGAGATTGCGCCACTGCACTCCAGCCTGGGCAACAGAGCAAGACTCCGTCTCAAAAAAATAAATAAATAAATAAAGATTGCTCTGTATAAGTCTGGGGGCGGACTACTATTAAGTGAGAACATTGCTGAATTTTCCAGGGATGTCCCTGCCCTGGATGATACAGTGGGAAAGCATGCTGGATTAGGAGTGAGGACTCAAATTCCTCCCTGAGCTCTGCGGGCCTTGGTTTCTGCAACGGTTAAATAACCATGACAAACTGGATGATCTTTTGAAATCTAGGATTCTTTGACCTATTGTGGTTCCCCTCCCACAGGCATCAGGGTGGTGGGTGAGGGTGAGGGCGGCGGGAGGGAGAAGTCTGGGAAGGAGACATTAGCTTGAGACGAGGATAACTTAATGTCTTCATCCTTCGACCTTGACGTTTTAATTGTTTAACCTACAGTTGACTCTTGAACAACATGGACTTGAACTGTGCAGATCCACTATATACGTGGATTTTCTTCCACCTCTGAGATAGCAAGACCAACCCCTCCTCTTCCTCTTCCTCCTCAGCCTACTCAACGTGAAGGTGATGAGGATGAAGAACCTTATGATGATCTACTTCCACTTAAGGAGTAGCAAATATATTTTATCTTCCTTATGATTTTTTTCTGTTTTTTTTTCCTTTTTTCTTTTTCTTTTTTTGAGATAGAGTATAGCTCCTTTGTCCAGGCTGGAGTGCCGTGGTGTGATCTTGGTTCGCCACAACCTCCACCTCCTGGATTGAAGCGATTCTTCTGCCTTAGCCTCCGGAGTAGCTGGGACTACAGGCGCATGCCACCGTGCCTGGCCCCTTACGATTTTCTTAATAACATTTTATTTTCCGTGGCTTACTTTATTGGGTTTTTTGGGGGCTTTTTGGTTTTTGCTTTTTTGAGACAGGGTCTGTTGCCCAGGCTGGAGTGCAGTGGCACTATCTTAGCTCACTGCAACCTCCTTCTCCTGGGTTCAAGCAATTTTCCTGCCTCAGCCCCCAAGTAGCTGAGATTACAGGCGCACACCACCACACCCGGCTAATTTTTGTATTTTTAGACGGGTTTTCACCACGTTGGCCAGGCTGGTCTTGAACTCCTTACCTCAAGTGATCCACCCACCTTGGCCTCCCAAAGTGCTGGGATTATAGGCATGAGCCACCGCACCCGGCCTTTGGCTTACTAATATATATGTATATATATTTTTTTTTTTTTTTTAATTTTTCCCCGAGACGGAGTCTCACTCTGTCACCCAGGCTGGAGTGCAGTGGTGCGATCTTGGCTCACTGCAACCTCTGCCTCCCAGGTTAAAGCAATTCTTCTGCCTCAGCCTCCCGAGTAGCTGGTACTACAGGTGCATACCACCACGCCCGGCTAATATTTTGTATTTTTAGTAGAGACAGGGTTTCACCGTGTTGGCCAGGCTGATCTCAAACTCCTGACCTCGTGATCCACCTGCCTCGGCCTCCCAAAGTGGTGGGATTACAGGCGTGAGCCACCGTGCCCAGTCAGCTTACTTTATTGTAAGAATACAACATATAATACATATAACACACAAAATATGTGTTAATTGTTTATGTGATCAGCATGGCTTCCAGTCAGCAGAAGGCTATTAGTAAAGTTTGGGGGAGTAAAAAAAAAAAATTGTACATGGATTTTCAGCTGTGTGGTGGTCGGCGCGTGTAAACCGCCCCCCGCCCCGCCACTTTGTTGTTCGGAGGTCAGTTGTATTTTCTTTTATGAGGGAAAGCCATATTTTGCTCTTTCCTCACCTTTGTGCTTCGGGATCCAAACACTTCTTGGATAGTTCTCTCTCAGTTGTTCTTTCGCCTCTAGAGCTGGTATCATAGTTGTGAACTTCTCCTCTTTTGACCTTCCCCTCCGCAATCAGTCTAACGGCTACTGGGAAAGAATGAGCTGCTGTGTCTCCTCTTCCACTTTTCTCTGCTTAGCCTGGCTTTCCTTTTCTTCCACTATTAGAAACACACACAAAAAAGAAAAGTCCCACGTGTTTGTCTCCAGACCATGAGGGTAAACCTCAGGAATGACGCTTTCCTCTAGGAGTTAAGTACTTTTCCTCTTCAAAAGTAAAGTCTTCCCTCTCCTGATAGGAATCTCTGGCTGCTGCTTGAATTTTAAATATAATAACCAGGTTTATACATTAAGCAAGCTTTGCCTGGTTCCCTCAGCAACAGCTCTAACTTGGATAGCTTGCCATAGCATGTTCTAAAGGAACTTGTGCATTTCATTATAATAACATCCCACTTATTCAGAAGGGAAGAAATCTTAACTTTTCAGAAAGACGGAAAGCTAAAATTAGGCCATGAACCAAAACAAAACCTTTTAAGCCCCTCGAATAACCTTCACAATGTCCTGTTCTAAAGACAAGAGCGGCCAGGTGCGGTGGCTCATGCCTGTAATCCCAGCACTTTGGGAGGCCGAGGCGGGCAGATCATGATGTCAGGAGTTCAAGACCAGCCTGGCCAAGATGGTGAAACCCCGTCTCTACTTAAAAAACTACAAAAATTAGCCAGGCGCGGTGGTGCACGCCTGTAATCCCAGCTACTTGGGAGGCTGAGGCAGAATAATTGCTTGAACCTGGGCAGCAGAGGTTGCAGTGAGCCGAGATTGCGCTACTGCACTCCAGCCAGGGGACAGAGACTCTGTCTCAAAAAAAAAAAAAAAAAGACGAGCTTTACTTGCAAGAAAAAGTCTTTAGGCCCTGTGATTCTGTTTACTCTTTTTTTTTTTTTAACACATCCTTCTCCACAGTGAATAAAAAATAGGGAGGGGCTGCTAGAAGTAGACACAGTTAGCACAGTGTCAACCCATATGGTAGCCTGAAGACAAAGGAGACAGAAAAACTCAGAAAAAGAGCAGGCATAGATCTGTGCTGTGACAGTTTTGACAGATTCCAATCAAAATGGATAAAATAAACAAAGTGTTGGGTTTTGTAGAGATAAGCTTCGGTTATCCGGAAAGCTCATTGTTTTTTGAAGAATTCAGCGCCACCAGAGCTGTCCAATGGAAGCATCGCTGTGTTTTGAACCAAAAAATCTAGCAAGGCATTCATACAAAGATTTCCAATCTATTCATTGGATGAATCCCCAGTGGTATGTATGGCAGTGGGGGAGCTGGTGAGATCTTGGCTAAGACTGAAGCCCTGGATTTTATGAAAGTTTGATGATTCTGTGTAGGAAAAACTGATATATTAAATGCACAGCAGTCCTTATGTTTAGGCATAGGCGGGGGTTTTAGCCTGTGGGCAACTTGCAGTGTTGATTTAGGGAAAATACGTTAATGGGCCTTTGACTCTGTACAGATAAAGTCAACATCCAGTTGTGGAATGGGGACTGCTCTGTTCTGCCTAATAACAGAAATGATTATCTTCCCTGAGGGCAGAGCTGTAGGACGGCCCTATTTCTAAAAGTATTGTTTCTTCTGGGGAGATGTGTAATGCAGTCTTGTCCAAGACTGGGAGCAGTGAGCGGAAGATGCAGGAAAAACTGCTAGAGTCAAATCTCTGCCCCCAGACTGACAGAGGTCCCCTAAGGCAGTAGGTTGATGACAGCCTAAAGCAACCTGACTCACCCACTGACGTTTCCCCAGGCCCGGTTATTCAAGAACAACTGTGCAAGTGGGGAAAGGGAATGCGGAAATGTAAAGCAGCACCGCTATTATGGAAAACTGTATGGCAGTTTCTCAAAAAACTAAAAATAGGCCGAGGCCGAGCACGGTGGCTCACGCCTGTAATCCCAGCACTTTGGGAGGCCGAGGCGGGTGGATCACCTGAGGCCAGGAGTTTGAGACCAGCCTGACCAACATGATGAACCCCATCTCTACTAAAAATACAAAATTAGCCAGGCATGGTGGTGCATGCCTGTAATCCCAGATACTTGGGAGCCTGAGGCAGGAGAATCACTTGAACCCAGAGGCAGAGGTTGTGGTGAGCCAAGATCGCACCATTGCACTCCAGCCTGGGTAACAAGAGCGAAACTGTCTCAAAAAAAAAAAAAAAGAAAGAAAAAGAAAAACTAAAAATGGAATAAGCATATGATGTAGAATAACCATATGATACAGCAATCCAACTCCTGGTTATTTACCCAAAAGATTTGAAATCAATTTCTCAAAGAGATGTCTGCACTCCCTTGTTATCATTGTGCCCTAGGGCCTCACAGCAGCCAAATTACAGCATCAACATAACTTCCATCAACAGATGAATGAATAAAGAAAATGTATATAGACACAATGGAATGTTATTCAGTCTTTAAAAAGAAGGAAATTCTGTCATTTGTGACAACAGGGATCAAAGTAAAGAACATCCTTCTAAGCGAAATAAGCCAGGCACTGAAAGACAAATACCACATGTTCTTGCTTACATGTAGACTCTAAGACAATGGAACTTGTAGAAGCAGAGAGTAGAATGTTGGTTACAGAGGCTGGGGATGGGAGAAATGGAGAGAAGATGGTGAAAGGGTACAAAAATCTTATAAGGAATACTTTTTTTTTGAGATCTATTGCGCAGCATGGCGAATATAGATAATAATAGTGTATTGTATATTTCAAAATTGCTAAGAGAGTACATTTCAAATATTCTCATCACAAAAATGAAAAGCATTTAATTAGCTTGATTTAATTCATCTGTGTTATATTCATAATTGATAGCATCACCTTGTGCTCCATAAATATATACAATTATAAATTGTCAATTTACAATAAAAGAAAAAAGAACAACAATGCAAGATAGACTTCAGGAAATGTGCTGATCCCAGAGTATTGTTCTCATGCCATTAGGAGGCAAAGGACAAGACCACATTCTTGGGCTGGGGGGTTCCCCTGAAAGGAATGACTATTTCATGATCAGTCATCCTGGGGCCAGAATTAGGGACTTGGAAGGAGCCTTGGACTCTTGGAGGGGAAACCTGCTCCCTGTTCTTGGAGCTTTAAGGGTTGAAAAGACAGGAGGGAGGGTTTCTCCAGGACTCCCTTGTTATGGGAAATAAGTTGGATTCTGCAACAGAGGACATGTCAGAGACTACAGAGAGACACCCAGAAGAGGCAGGGTTGCCAGATAAAATGCTGGATGCCCAGTTACATTTGAATTTCAGATAAACAATGAATAATATTACAGTGTAACTATGTTCCAAATATTGCCTGGGACATACTGACTGTAAAAAAATTATTCATGGCCGGGCGCGGTGGCTCACGCCTGTAATCCCAGTACTTTGGGAGGCCGAGATGGGCAGATCACAAGGTCAGGAGTTCGAGACCAGCCTGGTCAACATGGTGAAACCCCGTCTCTACTAAAAATACAAAAATTAGCTGGGCATGGCGGCAGGCACCTGTAATCCCAACTAATTGGGAGGCTGAGGCAGGAGAATCATTAGAACCTGGGAGGCAGAGGTTGCAGTGAGCTGAGATTGCACCATTGCACCCCAGCCTGAGTGACAGGGCGAGACTCCATCTCAAAAAAAAATAATAATAATTAAATTAAATTAATTATTCATTGCTCATCTGAAATTCAAATTTAACTGGGAGTCCTGTATTTTTATTTGCTAAATCTGGCAACCCTAAGGAAGGGACCTCTGTAAAGACCCTCCATTCTGTCCTTTCTGTCACCTTGGCTTTTCTTTAGTCCCCTTATGTGGCAAAGTCGGCTCTAGCCTTGCTGGGAACACTCGAGGGAGGGTGTCTGTGCCCCATGCTTGGGGTGAAGCCATACTGGAGGGAGGGCAGCCACTGCCAGAGGAGTCAGACTCCAGACTGAGGAGGGGTCCTTGGGGAGAAGAGAGTGGGGAAGTGACGCAGAATCACAGAGCTGATGAGGGTGGAGTGGGGATCTGGGTGGATTTGTAGCTCTCATGAGCATTTCTGCTAGTGTACTAGAAGACTCATGGAGGAGAACCTGGTAAAATTGTGTGTTCAAGGGGACTGGGGCCCTTGGCTACTGTGACTTTGACAGCAAATGGTGGTGTGACCTCATAGCTGGTGAAGTCTGGGCACTTGGGTTAGGGACATTTCTAAGCAACAGCCTCCTTTTTTTTTTTTTTTTTTTTTTTTCTTTTTGCAATCGATGGAGTGTCACTCTGTCACCCAGTCTGGAGTGCAGGGGCGCGATCTCACTGCAACCCCCACCTCCCGGGTTCAAGCGATTCTCCTGCCTCAGCCTCCTGTGTAGCTGGGATTACAGGCACACGCCACCACGCCCAGCTAATTTTTCTATTTTTGGTAGAGAGGGGGTTTCACCATGTTGGTCAGGCTGGTCTCGAACTCCTGACATTGTGATCCGCCTGCCTTGGCCTCCCAAAGTGCTGGGATTACAGGTGTGAGCCACCATGCCCAGCCAGTAACGGCCTCCTTTAACCTCCAAGTTATCACAGGATGTTAACATCCAAATTTTCCTGTTGTCTCCATTTCAGATGAGGTCCCAAGCTGAGAACATAAAATGTTAGATGCCCACATGGTCTAAAGAACAGCTCTAAACCATCTATGCAGAGTTCGCTTAAGAATGATCCAAAAAAGCCAGCGTGGGGACTCTTGAGTATCAGCCTCTGGAGGCTATATAGGCACTGCTAAGAACTTCACTCAGAGATCAGAAAGGGAACGATTCCCCCAAGTACTGGGATGGGGTACACAGGGCAGTAGGGGATGCCCTTTCCATCCTCAAGGCAGAGAAACATACCTTCAAGGGCTTAGAGAGCCTGGCCTGTGTGCCCTGGGAGGCCTCACCCTGGAGCCTGCTAGGCCTGGGAAATAAAGGTGAAGCAGCTCAGAGCAGCTGCCCAGAACGTGCTGCACTTGCATTGAGTGGCAGGTCACAGATGAGTGGACTTTCCCGTGGGCCCTGTGCACCTGTAGAAGGTGGCTGTGCTTCAGTTATCTTGAAAAAAGAGCCCCCCACACACACACCCTATGATGAATCTGAAAGGAATTATGCTGAATGTAAGAAACCAGACAAATCAATGATGCCAGAAAGCAAATTAGTGCTGCCTGAAGACGGGGGAAAGACGGGAGGGAGGAAATACTAAGGGCCGTGAAGAAACTTTTGAGAGTGACAAAAGTGTTCTCTATCTTGATTATGGTTCATGGGTCTCTTCAAAAGTCAAAAATTACCCAGTAGTGCACCTGAATTATGTGCAGTTTGTTGTATGCCAACTGTGTCTCAATAGAGCTGTTTCACAAAAAAGGGACTGCCTCTGAGAGGGTTTAGTGCCAGGAGAAAGAGGTTGGATGTGGAAGATGGAGTGGAGGAAAGGAAGATCAGAAGTGGTTAGCCACACCAGGCGCGGTGGCTCAAGCCTGTAATCCCAGCACTTTGGGAGGCCAAGGTGGGTGGATCCCAAGGTCAAGAGATTGAGACCATCCTGGCCAACATGGTGAAACTCCGTCTCTACTAAAAATACAAAAATTAGCTGGGCATTGTGGCATGCGCCTATAGTCCCAGCTACTTGGGAGACTGAGGCAAGAGAATTGCTTGAACCCGGAAAGCAGAGGTTGCAGTGAACCAAGATCCCACCACTGCACTCCACCCTGGCGACAGAGCAAGACTCCGTCTCAAAAAAAAAAAAAAGTGGTTAGCCAGAGAGTATGTTCCCCGGGCCAGAAAGGGGTGCCATGCAGTGTCCCAACAGGAGACTTTCTGGGGGATCCATCATAGAGGCCCTTGTCACAAAGAGGTAGCATGGGACCTCCTGCCAAACCCAGAGGGCACTAAAGCCAAGCGAGAATTTTCCCTGCCTCTTACCCCCACCCCACTCCCAGCCCCCATTTTGCAAGAGCTTGAGGTAGCCAGGTGAGTGGAGGAGGCGTGGAAGGGAAATAAGGAGGAAGCCAGCCGTGACTCCCTTCCTACTGCAAATTCCAAACCTGAGGCAGGAGAGCAGCTTTCAAATAATTGGGAAATTAGTGTTTTGATATTAGGCTTGGTCTCAGTTTTTAAATCTCTAATGATGAATAGTTTGTTAATTCCTGCAAGACTGCGACGTGGAAAAAATAAAGTTGTTTCTGGTTTTGCATACCAATGAGTCTGGCTCCTGCAGTAACCTATTCTGTTTTGTTTTTTTTTTTTTGAGACGGAGTCTAGCTCTGGCTGGAGTGCAGTGGTGCGATCTCGGCTCACTGCAAACTCCACCTCCCAGGTTCAAGAGATTCTCTTGCCTCAGCTTCCAGAGTAGCTGGGATTACAGTCATGCGCCGCCACACCCAGCTGATTTTTGTATTTTTAGTAGAGACAGGGTTTCACCATGTTGGCCAGGCTGGTCTTGATCTCCTGACCTCGTGATCCACCCACCTCGGCCTCCCAAAGTGCTGGAGTTACAGGCGTGAGCCACCACGCCCGGCCACCTGTTGTTTTCTTACACAGAGTCATCCACCTGATCTCCTCTACCTACTGAGAAACAAATGATCTGCCAGTTATTCTTAATTACCTCCATGGGAAATGAAGAAAAACGGCATGCATAGAGATACTGTCAGCTAAAGGAGTTTTGAAGGAAAACAACAGACACTTTCGGAGGCAATTAGTCAAGTGGTTGAGAGCATGGACTCTGAAGCCAGGCTGCCCAGATGTGAATCCTAGTTCTCCCACTTCCTGGTTGGATGAGATTCTTTAAGCTGCACAGTCTCTGCCTTGGTTCCTTCATTTGTTAAATGGTGATAATGATAATAGCTCACACTAAGTTGTTCTGTGATAATAAACAACTCCAAACACTCGGTGGCTTATAGGAACAAAGATGTATTTCTTGCTTATATCACATGTCCATTGCAGGCTGGCTTTTAGCCTTTCCCTCTGGAACCAGACTGAAGGAGGAGCCCTTATCTACATCATTGCTGGTGTTAGGGCAGCAGGAAGTATGGTTGGTGGTGGATCCAAGAAACGGCTCTTTAGGCTTCTTCTTGAAAATCATGTATGTGTCTTCTGTCTACATTTCCTTGGCAAAACAGTTACATGGCTAAGCTTGATGTCAACATGGTAGGGAGGTGTAATCCTCCCACAAAGAGGTACAGAGAACATATGGGACAATAATATAGTCTATCTCAATACCTATCTATGTAAAGCACTTAAAATTGCACCTGAGAAAGCCATGAAGTGCTATATAAGGGCTAATGAATACTTCTTTTCCATTTGAATTTCTTTCGTCATTTTCCTAAGGAGGCTGGTTGCTCTCAGACCCTGATTTAGAAACAGTCCCCACATTGGGAACTACCCAATTTGGCAAGAACCACCAAAACACCCAGGAGAAATTCTAACTGAGAAGTAGTTGGAACCTGGACCTCAAAGCCTGATTTAAGGGTCTTGCTGAGACATTTTAATGAGGAGGAATATATAATTTGTTTTCCTGGGCCAGTCTCTGGAACTGTCTCCCTGAAAGACAGGCATCAAGGTAATGGATGATCATGTCTCAGCTATTTCAGGATGGCTAGGCCTGTAAAGCTCAGCCTCTGCAAAGTTATTCTTAACTCGCTTGTCTCCAGGCAGACAGCAGTAGCTCCTTCTGTTAAATGCTTAGATCATGGATGGAGCAAGCGCAGGCTCTGGGCCAGCGACCCTGTTTCCTGGCCAACAACTTTTTCATGAAGCTCGATGGGGACCCAGACTACCCCATGGTGGTCCTGACACAGAATTTCTTCCATTTGTGTATTTAGTTTTGAGTTTCCAACAGGGCAGTCAGAGAGTGGGACTGGGGTTGTCACCAGAGCAGAGGGAATGGGGATTGTTCCACCACCCCTGACCCTTGAGGCCAGAGCGGCCAATGGACAGGGCCATTCTTGGGTCTCCAAGACTCTTCTTAGCCCTTCAGAGCATTTCAAAGCTGTCCCATCTAAAGGATGCAAGAGACCAAAACTCCAACTATTGTAAGTGGGGAACTAAAGCAGATGAGCTGTATTTTAGTTCTTACTAGGGCAGCTTTCATTTTATTCTAATGGCTTGCAAATCATTTCAGAATGTACCATACAGCTAATCTCTCCCTCACCTTATCTTGTTTCTCCTTATCAGTTCAATTTAAAAAGGGAAATATTTATAGATTATTGTCTCTTTCTTTCTCTTTCTTTCTTTCTTTCCTTCCTTTCTTCCTTTCTTTTCCTTCCTTCCTTCCTTTCTTTCTTCCTTCCTTCCTTCCTTCCTTCCTTCTCTCTTTCTTTCTTTCTTCTCTTTTCTTTCGTTCATTCTTTCTTTTTTTTGAGACAGAGTCTCATTCAGTCACCCAGGCTGGAGGGCAGTGGCATGATCATAGCTCACTGCAGCCTTAAACTCCTTGGCTCAAGTAATCTCCCAAACTCAGCCTCCCCAGTAGCTGAGACTATATGGCTACCCCCACACTCAGCTAATTTTTTATAAAAAAAATTGTGTAGAGACAGTGTTTTGCTATGTTGATCAGGCTGGTCTCGAATTCCTGGCCTCAAACGATCTTCCCATCTCAGCCTCCCAAAGTGCTAGAATTACAGGGATGAGCTACTGTGCCCAGCTTAAAGATTGTTTTCTGATGAGTAACACAGGTACTGACCAAGGGCTTTGGACCATACAGACAAGGTTTGAGTTCCAGTCCTGTCCCTCACAAGCTCTAAATTAGTAAGTTCACAAGTATCTCTACCGCAGGGACAAAGGTGATGCAGCTACAGCAGAGATTGGGAGCATCAGACATTCATGCCATAGGTAGGTGATGGAGACTTCCTGGAGAATGTGGCAAACTGAGCTGGGTTTCAAAGGATGATGTTGTGGGTTGAATTGTGTACCCCAAATAGATTTGGGGTCCTAACCCCTGGTACCTGTGAATGTGACCTTACTTGGAAATAGGGTCTTTGTAGATATAACCATGTTAAGATGGAAGTCATACTGGATTAAGGTAGGTCCTAAACCAGTGACTGGTGTCCTTATAACAAGAGGGAAATTTGGACCCAGACACAGGGGAAATGGCACATAACAACAAAGGCAGAGGTTGGAGTGATGTGTCTACCAGCCAAGGAGGGCCAAGGATTTCCGGCAGCCACTAGAAACTAGAGAGAGGAGATGAAGAGTCCTTCCCTAGAGTCTTCAGAGAGAGCATGGCCCTGCTGACACCCTGATTTCAGACTTACAGCTTCCAGAATTGTGAAAGAATACATTTTGGTTGGTACAAGCCACCCAGTTTGTGGTCATTTTTTAATGGCAGTTCTAAGGAGCTAATATAGATGGCTAGGACTTAGAGATAGAGGAAAGGACTCTGTAGACAGCTATGGTGAGCAAATCTAACAACTCTTGAAAGCATATAGCGTCTTTGGGGAATAAATAGTAATTTGATGTGACTGGAGCAAAGGAGGTGGAAAGAATTCAGAAAGAGCCAAATATAGTGGAAGATGATGATAGAAATATAGGCTAGACGGCCAGACGCAGTGGCTCACACCTGTAATCTTAACACATTGAGAGGCCAAGGCTGGAGAATTGCTTGAGTCCAGGAGTTTGAGACCAGCCTGGGCAACATGGCAAAACCCTGTCTCTACTAAAAATACAAAAATTATCCAGGCGTCATGGCGCACACCTGTAGTCCTAGCTACTCGGGAGGCTGAGGTGAGAGGATGGCTTGAGCCTGGAGGCAGAGGTTTCAGTGAGCCAAAATTGTGCCACTGCACTCCAGCCTGGGCAACAGAGGGAGACCCTGTCTCAGAAAAGAAAGAGAGAGAGAGGGAAGGAGAGAGAAAAAGAGACAGACAGAGGAGGGAAGGAAGGAAGGAAGGAAGGAAGGAAGGAAGGAAGGAAGGAAGGAAAAATAGAAGAAGGAAGGAAGGAAAGAAAGGGAGGAAAGAAGGAAGGAAGGAGAGAGGAAAGGAAGGAAGGAGAGAGAGAAAAGAAAGAGAAAGAAAAGAGAGGGAGGAAGGAAGGAAGGAGGAAAGGAAGGAAGGAGGAAAGAGAGAGGGAGGGAGGATGGAAGGAAGGAAGGAAGGAAAGAAGGAAGGAAGGAAGGAAGACTGAAACCATCAGTGCCAGGCTGGGGAGACTGGCCTTCATCCAGTCATGTTTTTGCATGTCTCGGTGGACAGACAGGAGCCCTTTATTCTGTCTCTGATTTGCTCTTCCTTGCCAATCATGCCTTGCTTTCATCAGAGGTCTGAACAGTGCTTGAGATACATACTTTTCATTATTTGGGGTAAGACATTGCCATCTCAGCATGACTTTGAGTTTCTTTTTGTCCTTCTCACTGGTTTAGGCCCCAGCAAGGTTAGATGAGCTGGGCTTAGAGCCACGGGATGGATGACTTAAAGGTAGGGACAGGGTCTCATTTGCCTTTGAATCCTCAGCACATAGCATAGTGTAGGTGACATGTGTTATTCAGGACTTTAGCTGTAAGTAAGAGAAACATAATTTTGCTTAAGCAAGGAGGAAATGCATTGGCTTACAAAACTGGGGGGAAAATGAAAGGGTGTATTTTTTTCCTAGAGCTGCTCTAAGAAATGACCACAAACACGTGTGGTTTAAAACAACAGAAACTTACTCTCTTACAGTTCTGGAGGCTAGAGGTCTGAAACCAAGATGGCAGCAAGGTTGGCTCCTTCTGAAGGCACTTGGGGAGATTCTGTTCCATGCCCTTCTCTTAGCTTTGGGTGTTGCCAACAATCCTGGGCCTTCCTTGGCTTGCAAACTCATCACCCCAATCTCTGCCTTCATCATCAACTGAGGCTCTCCCTGTGTGCCTGTCTCTGCATTTCTTCTCTTCTTATAAGGACAGCTGTCATCATGGATTAGGGCCCACCCTAATGAAGTATGACATCATCTTAAGTTGATTACATCTGCAAACACCCTACGTCCAAATGAAGGCACATTCACAGGTACCGGAGGTGAGGACTTCAACATATTGTTTTGGGAGTACAATTCAACCCACAACAGAGGGATAGCTGGTTTCAGGTGTGGCTGGTTTCAGAGAGTCAAGCAATATCATCAAGGCTCTGTCTCTTTAATGTTCAGATAGGCTCTCTGCCTTTATGGCCACTAGCAGCCCAATGATATATGTATATGGTGATGATACACGTGGGCTTCGACAGGAGTGGCAGTAAACAGCTCTTGTATTTCATGGTTGTGGAGGCCAAGAGAGATAATGAATCAGGAAAGATGAGAACAAGGCGTGCTTGGTGATCAAGAGCAAATCAGAGACAGATTAAAAACAGTCTAGATAAGACAGACAGAGAGGGGATGGGATGGTGCCAGTGGAATAGAGCTATTATGTCCAGGTGTCCTGGACAACTTGTTACCTGGTTGGGTGGGACAATTCACAATAAAGGGTTCAGTAAAGAATAGGTGCCCAATACCAGGCTTGAGAAAAGCACTGTTTTTATGTACAGCTTGGTATCTCCTGCCAGGATTGGTGGGCTGGGATCTGTTGTTTTCCCTATGTGACTTCCATTCCCCATTTCTTTGGTGATAGCACCATCCTTTTCCTTTAGGGTAATCTCCACCACCACCACTGCCTCCACCTCCAGCTCCAGCTCCTGGGGTCTCCAGATAGCACAGGCTGGGCCATCAGGAGACTCCATCCCCTTGACCACAGTGATTGGCTCAGGGAAAGAGCTCCTGTCTGTCTAGTGAGTCCTAATCCCTAGACTTTTTCTGGAACTACTGGGGAAGAGAAGTGCTCTTTTTGGTGAGGAGGTTGTTAAACTGGTAGGATGTAAGCGTGAGGCTGCTCAGAACCATCTGTGCCACCACATGGGAGAGACTGCCTGTAAAGGAAATCAAGACAGAAAAGAGCAGAGCCGAGAAACGCAGAGAGAGAACCTGAGGCTCGGGGACATGGTTTGAGCAAATGCATGTGGCCAGGCCTGAAACAATGTCTTCCCAGGTACTTTGCAGGGTTCACATGGGCCACTGGATTCCCTTCTCTGCTTTAGCTACAGCAAGAATCCACATTCCACAGGCCTGCTTCTCAAAGGCACCTCAGCCTTTGGTTGGGATGGACCCCAGAGGGTTAAATGTAGCCCTGGTGCCTGGCACATCCAAGGAGTTGGGGCAGGCGGTTGTAAGGAGTTCCACTTTCTCCCCTTGCCCTCAAGTGTTTTGTTACAAAGAAAGCAGAGGCTGAGTCAGTGGTTCCTTGAGTTGCTCTGGTCTTCCCCCAGGTTGTGCCAGTGGGGACCACTCTTTCTCTGAATTTCTTGGCCTGCTGTGGCTAATACTGAGTCATAAGCAGTCACGTCAGCCGCCTTTGCTAAAAATAGTCTTTATTTAATTCCAGGTGGATATCTTGCATTTAGCACTTCTTGCTTTCACATCTCATTTGATCTTTACAACAACCATGTAACAAAAGCAAGACTGATATTTTCATTATTGTTATTTCCACCAACATACAGATGAGGAAACTGAACTGATAGTTTAATGGTGCATGACTACAGTGTGATTGCTGCTGAGCTATAACCACAAAATGAGACTGGGCCCCATTCGTTCATCTATCCACCTATTCATCCAAAAAATATTTATTAAGGGTCTACAGGAGCCAAACTCTTTGCTACTTTCCTTTTTTTTTCTTTTTGAGATGGAGTCTGGCTCTGTCGCCCAGGCTAGAGTGCAGTGGCGCAATCTCGGCTCACTGCAAGCTCCACCTCCCGGGTTCACCCCATTCTCCTGCCTCAGCCTCCTGAGTAGCTGGGACTACAGGTGCCCACCACCACGCCTGGCTAATTTTTTTTGTATTTTTAGTAGAGACGGAGTTTCACCATGTTGGCCAGGATGGTCTCGATCTCCTGAACTCGTGGTCCACCTACCTTGGCCTCCCAAAGTGCTGGGATTACAGGTGTGAGCCACCACGCCTGGCTGCTAGTTTCAATAATGAGTTTAAAATAAGTAAATAAGATGTGAATCTTACCTTCAAGGATTTCATGGTCTCTGCGGAATGATAAAGACATGTTTCCAAATTATAATGTTAAAAAGGAAGGAAAGGGTATGTTTTATGAAAGGCCTTGGTAAAATGCTGTGGAAATTCAGGAGAAAGAGATTATTTCTACCTGTGGGGATTGACATTTGTGGACATCTTGGGAAAGCAAGTAGAATTTGGATGTACATGAATGAATGAAGTGGATTCCAGGAGGAGGGAAAGCATGAACAAAAATAAAACCATGGGGGGTCAAATGGATAAGCCAAAATCTGGACTTGGCTCAAGCACAAGTCATGTGAGAGAAAGATAGGAGAGCTTGCAAAGTTGGGTTCAGAGATCCATAAGGCCAAGCTAAAGAGATTGGGCTGTATTCTGTTGATGATAACTTTTTTTTTTTTTTAAGCAGTAACTCCTTCATAGAAACTAATCTATGCCATGCAGAGGGTAGTTAGAAGGATAGGTAGGAGACTGAATGTAGGGATCAGTTTTCCAGGCAAGAAGTTATAAGGTCCAGAGTAGGCTAATGTTCTGGTTATTTATTGCTGTATTAACATATCACCCCCAAAACTTAAGGGCTCAAAATGGAAACTTTTTTTTTTATTTTAGAGATGGGATCTTGCTCTATCATGCAGGCTGGAGTGCATGGCATGATCATAGCTCACTGTAACCTTGAACTCCTGGACTCAAGCAATCTCCCACCTCAGCCTCTCAAGTAGCTAGATTACAGGTGTGCACCACCACAGCCAGCTAATTTTTTACTTCTTGTAGAGATGGGGTCTCTCTATGTTGTACAGGCTGGTCTCAAACTCCTGGCCTCAAGCAATCATCCCGCCTCAGCCTGCCTAAGTGCTGGGGGTTAGAGGCTTGAGCCACCGTGCCCCGCCAACAACAGTTTTATTATATCTCACAACTGTGTGGATCAGGAATTTGGGTAGGGCTCAGCTGGGTGATTCTTCTGTTCCTTATAGCATTATCTGGAGTCACTCAGTGGTATTCAGCTGGTAGGCTGGAAGGCCCAAGATAGCTTCCCTCACATGCCTGGCTTCTTGAAAGAAATGGCTGGAAGGCTGACCTCAGTTGATCTCTTCTCCTTCTCCATATAGTTCCAGGGTCTTTCTAGCTGTCCAGGGCTCTAAGAGTGAGGGTTTGAGAGAGGAAGTGGAAATTGCAGATCTCTTAAGTCCTGGGCCTGTAGAGTGACACAGCATCATTTGTATCATAGGTATTGGTTCAACTAGTTACAGATCCCACCCAGATTCAAGGGGGTTGGGACACACAGTCACTTTTCAATGGGAGCATTGTCGAAAATTTGTGACCATCTTTCTTTCACCACAGGTAATAATGGGAATGGACAGGTAGAAGGTGAATTATAAGGGAAAAGTCACAGGACTCGGCAACTGCTTGGAGTCATTCAGTCATGAAAGATTTATTGAGCATTTACGATGTCAGGCAATGTTATAGACACTGAAGACACAGCAGTGAACAAAACAGATAAAAACCCCTGGCCCCATGGAGCTTGTATGCTAGTGGATTGGAGAGTGAAAGGAGGCACTGATATTTCCATTGTCTGTTCCTGGCAGCACAGTGTGGCCATTGTCAAATATAGGGACCTAGGGAGGCCAATCCGAATTTAGGTTTGATAACATAACCAGGAAACTAAGTGCTCAATTCTACTAGCACTTGGGTTGAAATCACAACCACAGGAACAGCCCTCCAACTCCAAGCCATTGAGGAAATCCAGGATTTCGCTTCCAACCACAGGCAGCACTTATGAGATTACAAAGAGAAAGACAGACACTTTAAAAACCTCGTAGATTTCCGACCTTCCTTGGGCTGGAAAAGCATGTGGAATCATGTAAATCCACAGTTTCACCAATTTTTAATTCATGAACAATCTTGTTTCAACAATAATTCTACCCCTTCCCCCTTCCAGATAATTTTGAATAAATCCCAGACATCATATTATCTTAAATATTTCTGTAAGTATCTCTAGATAAGGACTTAAAAAAATAACCACAAGGTCAGGCGTGGATCACTTGAGCCCAGGAGTTCAAGACTAACCTGGGCAACGTGGCAAAACCCCATTTCTACAAAAAAATACAAAAATTGGCCAGGCATGGTGGCACGGGACTGTAGTCCCCACTACTTGGGAGGCTGAGGTGGGAGGATCACTTGAGCCTAGGAGGCATAGGTCACAGCGAGCCAAGGTCATGCCACTGCACTCCAGCCTGGGTAACAGAGTGAGACCTTGTCTTAAAAAATAATAATAAATAACTAACCACCATATCATTATCACACCTGAAAAATTAACAATAATCAATTTCTCAATATATATTAAACCAATATTCAAATATTCCCAATGTATGGTTTTTTTTGAATCAAGTGCCAAAAAAGGTTCATACATTATGTTTGCTGGTAAGTATTTCATCCCTTGTGCTTGATCTTGATCTATAGGTCTCTCTTCCATTTCTCTTTCTCCTTTCCTTTTATAGTAGCCCCCCTCTTATCTGCTGGGGATAAGTTTCAAGACCTCCAGTGGATGCCTGATAACACAGATAATATTAACCCCTATATCTGCCATGTTTTTTTCCTATACATACATACCTCTAAAATAGTTTAACTTATAAATTAGGCACGGTAAGAGATTAACGACAATAACAAATGATAAAATAAAATAATTAGAACAATAGACTGTAATGAGAGTTATGTGAATATGGTCTCTCTGTCTCTCTCTTTACAAATATCTTATTGTACTATACATACCTATTTTGGGACCATGGTTGACCATGGGTAACTGAAACCTCAGAAACCAAAACTGAGGATAAGAAGGTACTATTGTAATTTCCTTTTAGTTTTTTTGAGACAGTCTCACTCTGTTGACCAGCCTGGAGTGCAGTGGCATGATCTTGGTGCACTGCGACCTCCGTCTCCCAGGTTCAAGCAATTCTCCTGCCTGAGCCTCCCTAGTAGCCGGGATTATAGAAATGCACCACCATGCCCAGCTAATTTTTTTGTATTTTTAGTAGAGACAGGGTTTCACTGTGTTGACCAGGCTGGTCTTGAACTCCTGACCTCAAATGATCCGCCTGCCTCGGCCTCCCAAAGGGCTGAGATTACAGGCGTGAGCCACCGCACCCAGCCCCCTTGTAGTTTATTGTTGAAGAAATCAGGTTGTCCTATAAAATTTTCCACAGCCTGAATTTTTCAAGATTGCTGTCCTATGGTGATGTTTAACTTGTTTCTCTGTCCTCTGTGTTGCTGGTAAATTGGTAGTGAGATCCAGAGGCTGAATCACACTTAGGTTTCTTGACAAGAATAGCTCAGAAGTGGGATTGTGTATTTCCGCCAGGAGTCACATGTCAGGTTGATTTCCTTCTTGTGATGTTAACATCCATTGACAATTTTTGTTAAAATGCAGTATTTTCAGGGGTTGTAGAACAATGATGTTCCAATTCTATAATTCCTTTGTCATTTTTCAGCTGCAATACTTATATAAAGAGAAACTTCTCTCTCCTCAACTATTTGGCCATCTGAGATAACAGTCATACAAGAAAGGCAAGATAAATGCTGGATTTTTTTTTTTTGCCTCTATTTACCTGTTTTCAAAATGATAACATCGTTCCCTTGACCTTTTCAAAGTTAACCAATGAGTTAGATTGTTTCTGTTTGTCATTAAAAACCCATGTATTTAAACATATTTAATACATTTCAGCTCATTGTCCTTATTATCGTTGATACTCACATTGTGCCTCCCACCTTTGGTGGCCGGTGGGAGCCTCTTCAAGTTAGCGCCTGAGTTCTTTTGTCACAACATAATAGTTTTTGATATTTTATTTCCTTGCTTTCTGTTATGACAAGACGTTCCAAGCTCATTTTGTATATTTCCCACCTCAGACTGGACCTAGGCATTTCTCAAGGAGTCTTGGTTTCATTGGTGGGAATTAATACGTCTAGACCACAATTAGTAGCCACGAGGTTGCTCATTGTTTCTAGGCCTTTTCAGTGGGCAGGGCTAGGAAATACTTTTTCTTTTTTTTTTTTTTTTGAGACAGAGTCTCTCTCTGTCACCCAGGCTGGAGTGCAGTGGTGCGATCTTGGCTCACTGCAACCTCCACCTTCCGGGTTCAAGCGATTCTCCTGCCTCAGCCTCCCGAGTAGCTGGGATTACAGGCACACACTACCACACCCAGCTAATTTTTGTATTTTTAGTAGAGACGGGGTTTCACCATGTTGGTCAGGCTGGTCTCGAACTCCTGCCCTTGCGATCTGCCCGCCTCGGCCTCCCAAAGTGCTGGGATTACAGATGTGAGCCACCGCGTCCAGCCAGAAATACTTTCTTTTTAATGACAAAATATTATCACCAATTCATACTGAAACTTCCAGTTCAATTCAGTACCATCGAGTTTTGACTTAACTTCATCTATCTTGCATATATGCCTGCTTTCTCTGACACTGAAAAATCCTGGTTCTTGACAATACAACAGAATTACTTATTTCTTTTATCTCACCGTATGCACACAATGGTCTCAGAATAACATTACCACCAACAATACGATTACTGAAAATAAGGCACCATTTTTGTCTTTCTTTCTTTTTTTGGACAGTTCTTTTTGTCCTTAGGATATAGCCCACTAGGAATGTACACTCAAGTTTCTATGCTTTCAGGTCACTTGGAATCATTTTTCTCTGTATGGTTATGCTTCACATTAGATAAAGAGTTATATTCATTTTTTTCATTTGCTTTAGATTTTTTAATTACTCTCTTTTAAAACTTTACATTTCTTATATAAAATATTTACATGGTTCTAAAGTCCTATCTACAAAACAAGGTATATTGAGAGAAGTTCAGCTTTTATCCTTGTCTCTCTATCCTATTCCCTCTCTTTCCCTATAGATAACTTTTTTAAAATTATGGTTTATCTTTTGTAAAATATACATATATAAATATATATAGTCATATGTCACTTAATCACAGGACATGTTCTAAGCAATTTTGTCATTGTGTGAACACCACGAAGTGTACTGATTCAAACCTAGATGGTAGAGCCTACTATACACCTAAGCTAGGTGGTATAGCCTACTGCTCCTAGGATACAAACCCCTACAGCATGTTACAGTACTGAATACTGGAGGCCACGGTAACACAGTGGTTAGTATTTGTGTATCTAAACACAGAAAAGCTACAGTAAAAATACAGTATACAATCTTATGGGACCACCGTTGTATATGTGGTCCATTGTTGACTGAGTCATCGTTACACGGTACATGACTGTATATACACACATCTCCTTTCTTAAATTCTACACACACTTTTCCCCATCTTGCTCTTTTCATTGGAGATGACTCCAGAACAGAACTTCCCTTGGAACCTGACAAACGGGGCTTCTATCCTAAGTCCCTGCTTAGAGGGCCCCACATGTCATGAACACAAACGAGACTCTTATTAGAAAGCTCACAGGTGCCTTGGACCCTAGGTTACCAGCACTCAGCGCTGGCTAAGTGAGATGCAGGCCCCAAACACCCTCTTTCATAACGAACACCATTCAGGCCCCAGGGAAACCCTGTCTCTACTAAAAACACAAAAATTAGCTGGCTGTGGTGGTGCACACCTGTAGTCTCAGCTACTTGGGAGGCTGAGGCAGGAGAATCACTTGAACTTGGGAGGCGGAGGTTGAAATGAGCTGAGATCGCGCCACTTCACTCCAGCCTGGGCGACAGAGCGAGACTATGTCTCAAAAAAAAAAAAAAAAAAGATAAACCACATTATCTAATCCTTTTCCCTAATGCAATTGCAGTTGATTATTACATAACAACATATAGCTCCCCAGGAATGTCGAATGTGTCTGCTGTTCTCTCACCTTGCCAAGAATATGTTGTAAAACTTGTGAGGTTTCACCAATCTGATAGGTTAGAAATAGTATCTGTGTCATTTTAATGTTTTATTATTCTAATTCTGAGTGAGGTTGAGCTTGTGTGTGTGTGTGATTAGGACCATTTGCATTTCTTTTTCTGCGAATTATCTTTTCATACCTCTAGCCCATTCTCCTGGGGTATTACTGGGTTGTTTTCCTCTCCTCTATTTTTAGGAGCTTCTCATAAACAAAGATATGAACTCTTTGTCTGTGAACACCTGGTTCTTTCTCTGTGCTAGACTCCAGATTAGATTTAGGGAATTCAACAAAATATAAGGCATCACCCATGCTCTCAAACAAACTTTAAATATTACACAACAACAAGAGATACATGTAACTTCATGAAACAATAAGAAAGGAAAGATCTCAGATGAGGAAATAATTTGTGAACAGAATTAGTTGCTGTGATCCAGAAGTTCAGAAAAAGGGAGTGTTCAGGCTACGGTGCCCGGAAGATCTTATGAAGGTGGAAGTGGATCTAAGCTGGATTTTGAGGAACAAATTGGAAACATAGGAGAGAAGGTTGGAAGGTGAGGATGCCACCCCTGGCAGGGAGAGTCGTGAAGCTGGGTGGAGGAGTATGGTCTTATTGGGTAGGTATAGGAGGAGGAGAATGACGTGTGCTAAGATATCAAATGAGAGGATGCAGGACACAGCCCTGGGGGCCAGAGGACATTACACCAACGACTCCAAAGCTTCCCACTGCCAGCAGGTGGAGTGAGCCCCACACCTTCCCCACACACCCCAACACTATCTGAGGGTGGGAAACAGCAGGGGTGCAAAAAGAGGGGCTATCTGAGAGACTCTCCTGAGTATTTATCTTAAGGAGAATGAGTGCTACCTAAACGGGCTACTTAAATGATCAGATCAGACAGATTCTTTTTTTTTTTTTTTTTTTTGAGATGGAGTGTTTTTGTTTTGTTTTGTTTTTTACGGAGTTTCACTCTTGTTGCCCAGGCTCTGGAGTGCAATGGCGTGACCTCAGCTCACTGCAACCTCTGCCTTCTGGGTTCAAGTGATTCTCCTGCCTCTGCCTCCTGAGTAGCTGGGATTGCAGGTGTGTGCCACCACACCCAGCTAATTTTTTATATTTTTGGTAGAGACATGTTTTCACCATGTTGGCCAGGCTGGTCTCGAACTCCTGACCTCAAGTGATCTGCCCGCCTCAGCCTCTCAAAAGTGCTGGGATTACAGGCGTGAGCCACCGCACCTGGCCTGGACAGAGATTCTAATTATATTAGCCACTTAGCTCAGTCCACCCCGATCACATGTGAGTGAAGGGGATGGGGGCTGAGGAAGAAGCCAGATGAGTTATAGACAAAGTAAAACATTCACGTGGGTCTACCCATCTCAGTTATAGTTTGAGCTAACATTTTTGACCCTGCCTTATAAGACTGTAAGGGGCAGAATGTGTCCCCCCACCCCAAGTTCACATGTTGAAACCCTGATCCTCCAATGTGACGGTAAATGATTGGTCCCTTTATAAAAGGGACCCCAGAGAGCTCTCCTGCCCTCTTTCTGCCATGTGAGGATCCACAGAGAAGTTGCCAGTCTGCAACCTGGAAGAGGGCCCTCACCAGAACCTGACCAAGCTGGCACCTTCATCCTGGACTTCCAGACTTACAAACTGTAAGAAATAAATATCCGGAATTCTACTGTAGTAGCCCTAACTGACTAAGACAAACACCTATCTCATAGGGCTGTTGGAAGGATGACATGGGCTACCACATATAAGGTGCTTAGCACCTGCCTGGCACATAATAATGCTAAGCAAGTGTAAGCTATTATTATTAGGTGATCAAAAAATAGTTGCTGAGGGAGTGAGCAAATAACTAAGTCAAAGCATGAAAGACTGACCAGTTGGCGACAGTCCTTGGTAGAAAAAGCCTGCGGGTCAGACAAACCTAGTGTCCCTCACGCCTCTGCTGAGAGCCACAACCATCCCCTGCCTGCACCCTCACTTGCCCTAGCAGGAGCCAGTGCTGGTCTGGCATACAGATTCTTTGGCTGTATCTCTTGGACAATTATAACTGAGGAATTCAGCTTATTTTGGGTGAAATCCCTGGAAGTCCAACTTGCGATCTCAATCTGGGCAATGCAGCCACATTTTCCAATGAGTAACTCCCTCCAGTATAACTCCTGGCAGACGATGCTATCGGTCGCTGAGAGAATGTGCCGTCATACGTGGGAAATAGTAAGACCACTGCGTGGGGCTTGACTCATCTGTCAGAGACGGGGTATTTTGAAATCTTGACCTCATTTGCAAACATGTGTTTGCACATACCTTTTGTCAGATGCAACTTTTCCATTCCCAATTTAGCTCCTCCAAATTTTCCCTGAAATGAAAGATGTGACAATGAAGAGAGATAAAGAAACTTTTAATAGGTCTTGATCCAGGTATGTTCTGGGAGAACTCATCTGTCTCCAACTTCCTGTTGACCCCAGACCAGGTCTAGGGAGACAGAGGAGGCAAGTACCAAAACTGTTAACAACTACCACTTACTGTAAGCATTACCTGTGGGCCAGGCACCATGCTAACCACTGTACGTACAGAGATTCCTTCACGTACATCGTGACGCTAGAGACCCAGAGAGTTTAAGTGGCTTGCTCAATGTCATGAGCTGGAATGTGAATTCAGGTTGCCTATCTCCAAAGCATCTTTGTTTAACCACTTCGGTAGACACTATCTGGATACTACCTTGCTTTATAACATCAGCCAAGAGCCTCTGGCCTTCTGGTTGGAAACATGGAAAAAGTTTTCAGCTTTTTTTTTTTTTTTTGAGACGGAATTTTGCTCTTGTTGCCCAGGCTGCAGTGCAATGGCACAATCTTGGCTCACCATAACCTCCGCCTCCTGGGTTCAAGGGATTTTTCTGCCTCAGCCTCCCGAGTAGCTGGGATTACAGCCACACCACCAGGCCCGGCTAGTTTTGTATTTTTAGTAGAGACAGGGTTTCTCCGTATTGGTCAGGCCGGTCTCGAACTCCGGACCTTAGGTGATCTGCCTGCCTCAGCCTCCCAAAGTGCTGGGATTACAGGCATGAGCCACCACGCCTAGCCGAGTTTTTGTCATTTTTATAGGCTGTCAGGCGTTGTGGGGAAGAGAAGCTAACAGTAGGTCTCTGTGATTTGTAAATAGACACTTTGGGGGAAGAGTGAGCAGCCTTCTGTTTAATCTCCTAAAAGCTTCTAGGTCTGGCTCCTCCATCATCCTGACACTCAATGTCCTCCTCTCCACACTCTGTCTGAACCGAACATAAGTCCCATGCCCACAGGTTCTTTCCCATCCACTCCCCAAGCCCCCACTGAAACACACCAGCATCTTCTGAATTCTAGCGATCTCTACTGAAATGCTCTGTATTATTTTTCCAGCATGTGAAACAGTGCTTCCCGCATGGTAGGTGCACCAAAAAATTGCCACGACTGGCAATGAGGACACAGAGAAAGCTGTGGATGGGGAGTGGGCACGCGGCTTAGGGCTGAGTCCCAGCTCTGCCTTGACTTGCTGTGTCATCTGGTGCAAGTCTCCAGCTTGGTACCTCATCCGTGAAATGATGTCTAGGTGGCATCTTTGGCCTCTTCCATCTGTAGAGGTCTGGATTCTGTGATTCCACAGGCTCATCTGAAGGGCACACTCTAGCTCTGCCAACTCTAGCACTCTAGTCGTGCTGCCCTTTTGAGAAGGCTGGGTTCCTAGGCAGGGCCTCTGTGTCTCCAGCCTGCAGCCAACTTTCATATACCAGGGATGGAAAATAGTGCTATTATTAGTGGGCTCGCAACCATCAAAGTGTTAAATGGAAGGAAATTGGAAAATCTCATTTCATGAGCACATTTAAGGGCAGAGCAGGAGTCACTGTGTCCTGATGTGCCAAAAACTGTGCACAACTAACTATAACATTTGGGGCGGCCGGGCACGGTGGCTCACGTAATCCCAGCACTTTGGAAGGCTGAGGTGGGTGGATCACAAGGTCAGGAGATAGAGACCATCCTGGCTAACACGGTGGAACCCCATCTCCACTAAAAACACACACACAAAAAAAATAGCAGTGCATGGTGGCAGACGCCTCTAGTCCCAGCTACTTGGGAGGCTGAGGCAGGAGAATGGCGTGAACCTGGAAGGCGGAGCTTGCAGTGAGCTGAGATCATGCCACTGCACTCCAGCCTGGGTGACAGAGCGAGACTCCGTCTCAAAAAAAAAAAAAAAAATTGGGGGCATAAAATGTGGGGAAATGAAGGCCTTTTCTTGAGCTCCCCACTGGTGTTTCTCACACCCAAAAGGTGAGGCTGGGCCAGAACCAAAGGGAAGGCTTCCCAGCACAGTGCACCCAACAGCCCCTTAGGATGGCTTCCCAAACACCTGTGGCCAGGCTCCTTCCAACAAGGAAATTAGCTAACCTGACTAGCAAATCCATCCCCTCACTCTGTATTAGTCAGGGTTCTCTTAGGGGGACAGAACTCACAGTTCTAGAGGGACAGAACTGTCAGAACAGAACAGGGCTCTCTTAGAGGGACAGAACTAACATACATCCTGTTAGTTTATTAAACATTAACTTACACGATCACAAGGTCCCACAATAGGCTGTCTGCAAGCTAAGGAGCAAGGAGAGTCAGCCTGAGTCCCAGAACTGAAGAACTTGTAGTCCCATGTTCGAGGGCAGGAAGCATCCAGCACGGGAGAAAGATGTAGGCTGGGAGGCTAGGCCCGTCTCACTGTCTCACGTTTTTCTCCCTGCTTTATATTTACTGGTGACTGATTAGATGGTGCCCACCCAAGTAAGGGTGGGTTTGCCTTCCCCAGCCCACTGACTCAAATGTTAACCTCCCTTGGCAACACCCTCACAGACACACCCAGGATCAATATTGCATCCTTCAATCCAATCAAGTTGACACCCAGTATTAACCATCACACACTCCCAAGTGACAGATACCATCTTATGGTGACTCTCCATTGTTATGGTTCAAGCCAAAAGAGTCACTTGGATGACGGGAGGTTTGCGGCAGATAGATGGGCAATGCCACAGTAAAACCATGGGGAAGGGTTTCTGGGCTGATGGGGCCTTGTAACACCCCCGAGACCAGTGATGGAAGCGGCCACATGCTCTGCCAAGACACCAGATCTGCCCTCATGTAGAAAATTGTCGAGAGAGCCCGCAATTATCCCAAGGTGCCTATAAGATGCCATTTGCCCTGGCAGGTCTAATGTTTGCTGCACGATTGGGTCAAGAAACTTGGGGTGCTGAGGATATCAAGGACTTAGACGAGCCTAATGCAAAGTCCAGTGTGGCGTTCCAGCCTCTGCCACCGATACCTCACAATTACCCTAAGATTTTCAGCAGCTGCACAAATCTGAAAACGGCCCCTTGATTCTGTTCCCTAGTAGAAAAGATGTATGGCTGGGCACAGTGGATGACATCTGTAATCCCAGCACTTCGGGGGGCAGAGGCGAGTGGGTCACCTGAGGTCAGGAGTTTGAGACCAGTCTGGCCAACATGGTGAAACCCCATCTCCACTAAAAATACCAAAAATTAGCCAGGTGCCATGGCGCACTCCTATAGTCTCAGCTACCTAGGAGCCTGAGGCAGGAGAATCGCTTGAACCCAGGAGGTAGAGGTTGCAGTGAGCTGAGAACGTGCCACTGCACTGCAGCCTGGGTGACAGAGACCCATCACCAAAACAACAACAACAACAACAACAAAACTGAACTCAAAGTTCACCTCCTCCCTGAAGCTTCTCTGAACACATTAGCCAAAATCTTTTTGAATTCAATAGTAAATATTGGCTCAATTTGTGGTCCCAAATCTGCCTCTAGTACATTTGCAGCCTTATCTCGTCCGTCTCATGGATAATCCTGAAAACTGGATCAAGCCCAATTCCTTGAACATACCCCATGCTTACCCATTACTTAGATTTTGATCAGGATATTTTCTCTGCCAGGGCCTCTCTGATGCCTCCACCTATGGAAATTCTGTCCATTCTTGGATGTTTATCCACCAAAAAGTCCTCCTCCACCAGGAAGTCTTTCTTTACCTCGACTCCCATCGCACCTGCAGCCCATCCAAATGTGATCCTGTTCTTTTAATCTAGAAAACAGTATGTTTTAGTGTTGGTGGATAAAAATCACCGAGCACTTTTGTTTTGTTATTAATTGAGACTCCGTCTCAAAAAAAAGAAAAGAAAAGATATAAAGAAACAAACTGGAAAAGCTAATATGAGCCAGGAGCAGGTTTTAAAAAGCAAGTGGTTGATTACACAATTATTAACATGAATCAATCACCCAATCAGTCGAATTTGTGCAACAAACGTTTTTTGAGAACTTCAAATGGATGCAACATTATGTGAGGAGCTATGGGGGATGCAAACGTTAGGAAGGTATGCTTTTCACTTTAAGATAATCCAGAAGAAGGATGGGCGCGGTGGCTCCCACCTGTAATCCCAGCACTTTGGGAGGCCGAGGTGGGCGGATCACCTGAGGTCAGGAGTTCAAGATCAGCCTGACCAACATGGTGAAACCCCGTCTCTACTGAAAATGCAAAAATTAGCTGGGCATGGTGGCGCATGCCTGTAATCCCAGCTACTCGGGAGGCTGAGGCAGGAGAATCGCTTGAACCTGGGAGGTAGAGGTTACAGTGAGCCAAGATCGCACCACTGCATTCCAGCCTGGGCAACAGAGTGGGACTCTGTCTCAAAAAAATAATCATCATCATCACCATCATCTAGAAGAAAACATCTTATTTACAAATAATGTGAACACCAGAAAGATTGTAAGTGTTATATGAAAGGGAACATGACAGGAATTTAACCTGGGTTCATGAGCCTTCCCCCCAAAATCAACTATAACATTGCACATGCAAACATATGTGCAAATGGAAAGGAGAGTGAAGGTCCATAGTTCCCATGAGATTCTCAAAGTGGTCACTGGGTATTAAATGAAATAAGGGAAGCACAGTAAGACAATACTGTAAATCTCATTTATTTGTGGAATCTGAAAAAAGCTGATCTTATAGAAGTACAGAGTGGAATAGTGGTTACCAGAGGCTAGGGAAGTTAGCGGAGACGGGATGGTGGAGAAAGATTGGTCAACAAGTATAAAATTGCAGTTAGATAGGAGGAATAAGTTCTGTAGCACAGCAGGATGACTATGGTAAATGATATCATATTAAATAGTATATATTTCAAAATAAGTAGAGAGGATTCTGAATGTTCTCATCACAGAGAAATGATACATGTTTGAGATGATGAATATGCTAAATACCATGATTTGATCATTACACAATGTATACATGCATGGAATCATCACACTGTATCCTATAAATATATACAATTATTATGGGTCAATTCAAAACAAAAGGGCTCAGTGACTGTTTTCCACCAACACTTTAATACCGTTTTAGAAATTAAAAGAACAGGATCACATTTAGTTGGGCTGCAGGTGTGTTGGGAGTAGAGGTGGAGAAAGACTTCCTGGTGGAGGAGGACTTTTTGGTAGATAAGCCTCCAAGAATGGATAGAATTTCAATAGATGGAGACAGCAGAGAGGCCCTGGCAGAGAAGGTATTGTGATCAAAATCTAAGTAACGAGAAAGCGTGGGTTATGTTCAAGGAACTGGATTTAATCCAGTTTTCAGGATTATCTATGAGAGGGGACAGATGAGACTGCAAATGTACTTGAGGCAGATTCGGGATCACGAATTGAGCCGACATTTACTATTGAATTCAAAAAAATTTTGGCTAAAGTATTCAGAGAAGCTTCAGGGCGAAGGTGAACTTTGAGCTCAGTTTTGTTGTTGCCATTGTTGTTATGGTGATGAATCTCCCCCTGTCACCCAGGCTGGAAGGCAGCAGCGTGATCTTGGCTCACTGCATCCTCTGCCTCCTGGGCTCTAATGATCCTCCCACCTCAGCCTCCTGAGTAGCTGAGACTGCAGGCACCTGCCACCACGTGCAATCAATTTTTGCTTTTGTTTTTCTGTAGAGACAGGGTTTCGCCATGTTGCCCAGGCTGGTCGAGAACCCCTGGGCTCAAGTGCTGGGATTACAGATGTGAGTCACCATGCCCAGCTGGGGTTCAGTCTTGATGGGTGGGGAGGACCAGGCCTGGTGAATTTGCGGAGAAAGGGCCTTCCAGCAGGAAATAGTACAAACAAAGCGGGGAAGATGGCCAGAAAGAAGCAAAGAAGATGACAAGACCAATTGGAGGTGATAACCGGGAGAAACATCTGTGTTGAAGGATGAGGCATGAATTGAGAAGGTGGGTTGACACTAGATTATGGAGGATTGTAACATTCAAGCTGAACAATTTCTTATTTTCTCCAGGATCTCATTTTTCCCCACTAGGATTTGGCACTCCCAGTAAAAATCATATCAACCAAAGTAATTTTTAAGGTTTCTTTCATAGAGAATTTCCAATATATCCAAAAATAAAGAGAGAGCGGTATACTCATTAGTCAATTTCAACAATTCATGAACAAACTTCTTTCTATACCCTCTCCCATACTATTTTGAAGCAAATCCCAGACACCATATTATTTCATCTGTGATTTTATAGTGCCCATCTCTAAAAGAAAAGGATTATTTTTACATAACGACGATAGCATTACCATACATTTAAAAATTAACAGTACTTTATTAATATCATCTAATATCCAGTCTGCATTCAAATTTCCGATTGTTTCATAAATTACTTGTTTTCCATTGTTTCATAAACTGTTTGTTTGTTTGAATCAGGCTCCCAAAAAAGCTTCACACGTTGCAATTGGTTGATATATCTTTTAAGTATCTTTTAATCTATAGCATTGGCCCATCTCTTTGTTGTTGTTTCCTTTACTTGCAATTTATTGGTTGAAGAAGCCAGGCTGTTTGTTCTGTGACGCTTTCTACATCCTGGATTTCGTCAATTGCATTACTATGGTATGGTTTAACATGTTCTTCTGTCCTCTGTATTTTCTGTAAATTGGTAGATTCAGATGCTTAATAAGATTCAAGTTTGAGCACTTAAGAATAGCTAGATATGGCCAGGTGTGATAGCTCATGTCTGTAATCCCAGCACTTTGGGAGGGTGAGGTGAGTGGATGGTTTGAGCCCAGGAACTCGAGACCAGCCTGGGCAACATGACACAACCTCATTTCTACAAAAAAAATACAAAAAATTAGCCAGGTGTGGTGGTGCATGCCTTTAGTCCCAGCTACCCGAGAGGCTGAGGTGGGAAGATCACCTGAGCCCAGGAGATCGAGGCTGCAGTGAGCTGAGATTGCATCATTGTACTCCAGCCTGGGTGACAGAGTGAGACTGTTTAAAAAAAAAAAAAAAAGAAAGAAAGAAAAGAAAAGAATAGCCTCCTAAGAGCCCAATGGTAGGCCAAGTCTTCGCATGCATTGTCTTATTTAATCCTTAAAACAATCTCATTCAGTCTGTGCTATCATCATTGCCATTTTACAGATGAGGAAACTAAGGTCTTGAGATGTCATGTGGCTTGTCTAAGGACACAGTTGTAAGTGGTGGAGCCAATTTAATTGATTGCTGAGTCCAGATGTTTACCCCCTGTATTAGTCTGTTCTCATGTGCTAATAAAGACATACCCAAGACTGGGTACTTTATAAAGGAAAGAGGTTTAATGGACTCAGTTCCACATGGCTGGGGAGGCCTCACAATCATGGCAGAAGGCAAAGGAGGAGCAAAGGCACGTCTTATATGGTAGCAGGCAAGAGAGGTTATGCAGGGAAACTCCCATTTATAAAACCATCAGATCTCGTGAGACTTATTCACTACCACAAGAACAGTATGGGGGAAACTGCCTCCATGATTCAATTATCTCCACCTGGCCCCACCCTTTTTGCATGGGGATTACTACAATTCAAGGGGAGATTTTAGTGGGGACACAGCCAGATCATATCACCCCCCCATGCCATCCATCCTACCTGCAGCAGCAGATTACCACCTGCCTGCAGTCAAGGCACATCATGAATATCATGATTATCCCTTATCCCTTCCAATTTATCTTGCTTAGATATGCAGAGTAAATTCTGCTAAGCGTGTACAGGTATCTGCATGTCTATCAGAGTGGATCTTTCTGTGTAAGGGCTGTTGGTATGGTCTATTTGGGTGTACAACTTCTAATTAGCAGTCTTTCTATATTACATTCTTTCTTTACTGTTTATAAGAACTTTGATAGGCTTAGATTATTTCCTCTGCAGTTATGTATTGTTTCTGTATCATTTAAAACTCCAAGCAAGGAACAACAGTCATTAATATACATCTATAGAAAATAACAAAAGAGCACTACACACTTCCTTTGAAAGGCAAAGGCTATGTACAAGTCCTTTCCAAATGGTAATGATAACGATGATAAATATAATAGCAATAATAAAGAGTGACACTATTGACTGCTAGTTTGTGATGAGATATTTACAAATGCCACTGTGCTAAAACCTTTACAAGTGTTAGTTTATTGTATTTAACCTTACAGCAACCTTATAAAGTAGGTCTTTCTCTCTTTCTTTCTTTCTTTCTTTCTTTCTTTCTTTCTTTCTTTCTTTCTTTCTTTTGACACAGGGTTTTGCTTTGTTGCCCAGGTTAGAGCACAGTGGCTGCATCATAGCTCACTGCAGCCTCAACCTCCTGGGCTCCAGCGATCCTCCCACCTCAGCCCCCCAAATAGCTGGGGCTATAGGCACCCAACACCAAACCTGGCTAATTTTTAAATTTTTTGTAGAGATAGGGTGCCCCTGTTTTGCTCAGGCTGGGCACAAGTGATCCTCCCACTTTGGCTTCTGGGCTCAAGTGATCCTCCCACTTTGGCCTCCCAAAGTCCTGGGATAACAGGTGTGAGCCACCGTGCCCAGCCTGAAGTAAGTATTGTTATCCCTGTTTTTCAGACAAGTAAATGGAAGCTCAGAGAGGTTAAGGAACTTTCCCAGTATCACAAAGGATGTTTTAAAGCTTTTGATAAAAATATCTTTCAAGAAAACAACTGATTTGGATTTTGCAAACAACTTCCAATGAGATGCCCACATACTTTTTTGCCTGAAGAATAATATCTATTTTCAACAAATCCAGGGCAATATCTTGATTTCCTCTAATGCTCAATGTGTAGGACTGACCAGAAAGGAAGCAAACCAGCCCTGGCTCCTTAAAAAGGAGGTGGCAGCAATGTTGTGTCATGTGACAACAATCAGGCTTGATGTCAAGCTTGGGCCCTCTGTACCAACAAATGCACCACATTCCCTATAGGTCTGATCCATCAGGGAACAGCAGAAACTCTGAGAGCAACAACACTATATTATTTTCTAACCACTGATCTACTGATCAGACTTCAGGCTTCTCAAGCTATTCGCCTCCTGTGACCTGTTCCTCTTTCCATCAGGATGGAAAGGATAATGGCAAGGGTCCTCTGGTAAGCTTTCCTATTATTTGTTATTTGCTAACACTAAAACCAGTAATTCTTACCACTTTGTCAACATTTTTCTTTCTTTTTGTTAGTATTTCCTCCTTTACGTTACTTCTTCCTCTCATTTCTCTTTTCATCTGTCCCTCAAATATTGACTGAAGCAAACAATGCTAGAAGCTTGGGAGTTCCCTGTTGTACATAGGGTTTGGTGTCAGATTTAGGAATATCCGTGATCACTTCCCACTTTCTTTTGTGCAGCAGGCATTACATACTTTAACCAAACTCTATTACTTCCCACCATTTCCTGATATCACTTTTCCTTGCCTTTGCCATGCTTTGGTTTTTTCCATGCTTGCATTTTGCAGCCCATCATCCTTAACTGTTGTCATCCTGCTCATCTTTCAGACTCAGCTACAACACTATCTCTTCCCCAAAGCTGAAAGGGATCTCCTCATCCATCCACCCATCCTGTCAACCTACCATCCAACTCTTCTTCTTTCCATCCATGCATCATCCATCCATTCTTCTCTCCTTTCATCCATTCATACTGCCATCAATCCTGCTGTCCATCCATCCTTCTTTCTATCCATCTGTCCATCCATCCATTCATTCTTCTTTCCTTCATCCATCCATACTGCCATCAATCCTGCTGTCCATCCATCCTTCTTTCTATCCATCCATCCATCCATTTATTCTTCTTTCCTTCATCCATCCATATTGCCATCAATCCTGTCATCCTTCCATCTATCCATCCATTCTTCTTTTCTTCATCCATTCATCCTGCCATCCATCCATTCGTCCATCCTTCCTTCCATCCATCCATCCATCCTTTCTCCCATCCACCTATCCATACATTAATCCATCCATCCTGTCATCTTTTTATCCAATAAACATTTATTGAGCATCTACTATGTGTCGAGCACTAAGTTGTTCCTAGGGATACAAGCTGGCCCTTCCTGCCAGGAGTTTACAGTCTAGCACTGTGTTGTCCTATATGGTAGCCACCAGCCACATGTAGCTGTTGAGCACTTACAATGTGGTTAGTATGAATTGACATGTGCTGTAAACCTAAAACATAGATCAGATTTTGAATACTTAGCATGAAAAAAAGAAAGTGAACTATCCTAATAATCATTGTTTTCATTGATTACAGGTTGAAATGTAACATTCTATATGTATTTGGTTTTATATGATTAAAATTAATGTGAATGGTGTCTTTTTACTTTTTAAATGTCTCTACTGGAAAATTTTAAATTATATATGTAGTGTGATTGGTGGCTCACATTCCATCTCTATTGGACAGTGCTGGTTTTTAATGAGGATACAGGGATAGAGAGTAAAAAGAGTAAGGATTTTTAATAGCTGTTTTAATGAAAGTGTGTACAGGATATGGGGAGGGACAGTTTTTAGTCCAGGAGGCCATGAGAAGAAAGAGGAAGGGAATCAACTTGCGATGTGTCAAGCATTGTGCCAGGCACTATAAATATCCTTATGCACTATGGTAGGCGCTTCAATATCTTCACACGTTGGCTTGGCACTTTAAATATCTCACTTAATCCTGACAGTGGCAATCACCGCAATCTGACCATGTCTTTCCGCCCGTTGGCCCCTCCTTAGTCCAAGTCACCATCCACTCTGAGCTGGGCTATCTGCTGCTGCAACCTGTTAACTGGCCTCCTCCGACTCACTTCAATCCATTCATCCACCTTAGGGCCAGAATGAGCCTTCTAAAACACAAACCTGGTCATGTTACTCCCCCAGTTGAAACTCTCCCACAGATCCCCACTGAGCTCTGGATAAAATCTCCCACTGAGCTCTGGATAAAATCTAAGTTCCACATCATGGTTTACATATACAGCCGGCCCGCCTACCCTCTCTGTTCCATATCTCCCTCTACCTCCGTGCTTCTTCTCTTTGTTCTAGCTACTCTCAACTTCTTCCTGGGCTTGGAAAGCCCTGCATTCTTTTCTCTCTGTGTTGGTCTCTCTGACAGAATTTTCCTCTTCTCTTTGTCTGGTTAACATTTTACTGTTCAGATTATATATATATATATATATTTTTTTATTTTTGAGACAGAGTCTTGCTTTGTCGCCAGGCTGGAGTGTAGTGGCGTGATCTCGGCTCACTGCAAACTCCACCTCCCAGGTTCAAGCGATTCTCCTGCCTCAGCCTCCCGAGTAGCTGGGACTACAGGCACACGCCACCACTCCCAGCTAATTTTTGTATTTTTAGTAGAGATGGGTTTCACCATGTTGGCCAGGATGGTCTCGATCTCTTGACCTCGCGATCTGCCCACCTCAGCCTCCCAAAGTGCCGGGGTTACAGGCATGAGCCACTGCGTCCAGCCCAGATAATATTTTTAATATTAATTTCTCTAAGAAGAATTTCTGGAACCCCCACCATTCTGAGTTAAGTGGCCCTCTTAACTCGACCTTGGATCTTGCAGTGTTTTCCATAATGTAGCACTGGCGATACTATATTGTATTCTCCCAACCTTTTTGGATGAGAGGCATCTATGAGAACCTGCTAAAAGCTAGATCTTCTCTCCAGAAAAAAGAGCACATGATAAATTTTGCACACAATTTCAGAGGTTTTATAGAACTCCGAAAACCCTCTGGGTTTCTGGGCACTCTGGATTTAGAACTTTTGCTCAATTGCAACTATCTGCCTATTTGTTTACTTTTCCTGCTAGACTTTATGCTCTTCGAGGGAAGGACCATGTCTACGTTATTACAGGTATTTCCTCAGTACCCTGGCCCAGCCCATAGACACAAAAGATACTCAATAACTATTTGTCACATGTATGGCTTGACTAAGATGCTAGGGGGATAGGATTATCATGCCTTCATTTTCCTTTTCCTTATTATTATTATTATTAATTATTTATTTTTGAGACAGAGTCTCGCTCTGTCACCCAGGCTGGAGTGCAGTGGCATGATCGTGGCTCACTGCAACCTCCCTGTCTGGGTTCAAGAGATTCTTCTGTCTCAGCCCCGCGAGTATCTGGGATTACAGGCACGCGCCACCACACTCGGCTAATTTTTTTGTATTTTTAGTAGAGATAGGCTTTTGCCATGTTGGCCAGGCTGGTCTAGAACTCCTGACCTCAGGTGAGCCACCTGCCTCGGCCTCCTAAAGTGCTGGGATTACAGGTGTGACCCACTGCGCCCGGCTTATTTTTTTTTTCAGTGGGTTTTGAGGTACAGGTGGTTTTTGTTTACATAACGAGTTCTTTAGTGGTAAATTCTGAGATTTTAGTGCACTCATCACCTGAGCATTGTACACTATACTCAATATGTAGTCTTTTCTCCGTCACCCTCCTCCCACCCTGCTCCCACCATCCCGGAAGTCCACTATATCACTCTATATGTCTATGCATCCTCATAGCTTAGCTCCCACTTATAACTGAGAACATGCAGTATTTGGTTTTCCATTCCTGAGTTACTTCATTTAGCATAATGCATGCCTTCATTTTTCTAAACCAAATTAAATCTGACTTAGCCAAATCCTACATGGTTGACGAGAAATGTTAAATTAGCAATTTTCAGGAACCTCTTCTCCTGGGATTTTTCAGATCTCCAGAGCTTAAGTGCCTCAAGAAAATTCTGGAAGTTTCTTTTTTTTCTCAACTCATTGAAGCCTCTGTTTTTACCATCACTCCTTCTGCTCAAGATATCACAGTTGAGCACTGATCTTTCTCACTGGTCTGGTGTTACTGCCCTGGGTGGGCTGTGAGATGACCATCACGGTAGTCCACGCCCTGAGGTTCTACTGCTTCCAGGAATCATGTACAAAGCGTATCCCTGTCTACACTTCTAGACATCCCAAACCTCCCACGGCCTTGCCACCGTCAAAGGAACAATTCTTCAACTCAAAAACACTACCCTTTTTATCTCTCTGGGATGATCTCACATGAAGCCCCCCAACACGTATGGCAGAGACTGAAAACTCAAATAAATACCCAAAAAGATGGGGCAAATAATGTTAATGAGCATAGTGGGTCAGCTTTAAGAGATAACAGGGGCTGGACACGGTGGCTCGCGCCTATAATCCTAGAACTTTGTGAGGCTGAGGCAGGTGGATCATCTGAGGTCAGGAGTTCAAGACCAGCCTGGCCAACATGGTGAAACCCTGTCTCCACTAAAAATATAAAACTTAGCCAGGTGTGGTGGCACACGCCTGTAATCCCAGCTACTTGGGAGGCTGAGGCATGAGAATCGCTTGAACTCGGGAGGTGGAAGTTGCAGTGAGCCAAGATAGCGTCACTGCACTCCAGCCTAGGCAACAGAGCAAGACTCCATCTCAAAAACAAACAAGCAACAACAACAAAAAAACAGACAGCAGGGAGCGGCAGTGACCAAGGCACCCTGGGAAGCACATACTTTGTCTAAAAATGAGCAGCAGCCAAGGCATCGACAAATTGTTGCTTGAATTTCCATACCTTCCAATTTTTCAAGGGAAGCTAGAAATCTGGATGTTCATGTGACAGCTCTTTTCTTCTTTATTTTTCAAATATTACCTTATTAAGGTATATTTTGCATATTCATATAATTTGCAGTGTATAATAATTTTTTAAATAAATTTACCAAGTTCTGCAACCATCACCATAAATCGGTTCAGCAACTCAATCAGATCTCTCATTTACATTCACTGTGCTGACTCTCCTCCCCAGCCCCAGTCCTCACCACAGGCAAATATTCTATTTTCTGCCTCTACAGTCTTTTTTTGTTTTTCTGTTTTTTTGGTTTTTTTTTTTTTTGAGACGGGGTTTCACCATGTTGTCTAGGCTGGTCTCAAACTCCTGACCTCAGGTGATCTACCCGCCTCGACCTCCCAAAGTGCTTGGATTACAGGCGTAATCCACTGCCCCCGGCCTTATGTTTAACTTTTTAAAAAAAATGTGGTCAAAAACACAGAATACATTTAACTTTTTAAGAAACCACCAAACTATTTTACAAAGTGGCTGAACCATTTTCCATTCCTGCCAGCAGTGGCCTAAGGTTGCTGTTTCTCTACATCCTCACCAACATTTATTATTGTCCATCTTTTTTATTATAGTTATTCCAGTATATGTGAAGTGGGATCTCATAGTGTTTTGTTGTTGTTGTTTTGTTGTTGTTTGTTTGTTTTTGAGAAAGAAAATAAAAAATTTTTTTTTTTTCTTTTTGAGACGGAGTCTCGCTCTGTCGCCCAGGCTGGAGTGCAGTGGCACAATCTTGGCTCACTGCAACCTCCATCTCCTGGGTTCAAATGATTCTCCTGCTGCAGCCTCCTGAGTAGCTGGACTTGCAGGTGCCCACCACGACACCTGGCTATTTTTTGTATTTTCAGTAGAGATGGGGTTTCACCATGTTGGTCAGGCTGGTCTCAAACTCCTGACCTCAAGTGATCCACCCACCTCAGCCTCCCAAAGTGCTGGGATTACAGGCGTGAGCCACCGCGCCTGGGCCTTCATTGTAGTTTTGATTTGCATTTCCCTAATGGCTAATGATGTGGGATAGTGCTTGGTTTTTAAATGTTGGAATTCATTCAATTTTTTTAAAAAAATGCTGTATACCAGTCCTGTACAGATGGAACAAAACAAGTTCAGGGGCTGGAACTGCCCTGAGGGAACAAATGTGGACTTCTGACCTAGACCCTGCAAAACAATAGTCTGTGAACTTTTTCTTTTGGAGATAAAAGCAGCCTAGACCGACAGCAAAAATTACTAGAGAGAGAGAGAGGAGAAAGATTCCTCAGTCTTCTGTAATAAACATGTACACTAGAAAAAGGGACAATTTTCAATCTATTTATAATGCCACATTTTGTTTACAGGAAATCATTATGCTACATCTTCATGAACGAGTCTTTTAGGTATACATTTGTATCCCCTTTTTAGAGATGAGGTTAAGTAATTTGTGAAAGGCAAAGTTGGATTCAAAGCCAGGTCTATCTGCTTCTAAATCCTGTGCTTTCTTCATCAAGATGGCAGCAAATTCTGGGATGAAGCTACATGGGTGGAACTGGAGTCAGAGGAGGCTGCCTGGGATGGATGATAGGTATATAGTGGGGCTAGGTGTTGGGAGAAAAAGAAAGGAAAGAAAGAGATTGCAAGAGCGGTTCCATTCACAAAGAAGTTGGGAAGAGAGAGTTTGAGTAGTGGGAAAGGGTGATAGAAGAAAATAGGTTTGGTACCTTCTGCTTTTGCAGTCCCCCCTCATCCAGGCAGTTGGACATGTAGGGCCCAAGTGCCAAAGAGCCACCAGGGGGAGAGATACATTTGGGGATATTCTCTTTATTATTAATTTCTCATCAAGACTAATGTCTTTTTGGTGTTTCCTTCTGGTGAACTTCCTGCCCTCCTCTTCTGATGGTCCATTGAGTTTGTGTTAAAATTATGCGAAAGTTGGCCGGGCACGGTGGCTCATGCCTGTAATCCCAGCATTTTCAGGGGCCGAGTCGGGCGGATCACGAGGTCAAGAGATCGAGGCCAACATCCTGGCCAACATGGTGAAACCCTCTCTCTACTAAAAATACAAAAATTAGCTGGCCGTGGTGGCGCGCGCCTGTAGTCCCAGTTACTAGGGAGGCTGAGGCAGGAGAATCACTTGAACCCGGGAGGCGAAGATTGCAGTGAGCTGAGAACATGCCAGTTCACTCCAGCCTGGTAACAGAGCGAGACTCCATCTCAAAGAAACAAACAAAACAGAACAAAACAAAAAATATATATACACACACATATATATACATATATACATATATATACATATATATGCAAAAGTTTTTGAATTATGAGAAACTACTGACTGGCTTACAGGGTTATTCGCGAGTGGATGAACTAAGCACAGAACATTGCACTGAGAAATGACTTCGGTGGCTGACAAAGTGGAGACTCAGGCCTCAGAGAGCGAGTCTTTGGTCTTCTCTAAACACATTTTAAAATTCATTAGAGGAATATCATTCATATATTTTGGAAAGTTAATTTGTACTCCATGTGCAGACTGCATTAGAAGGACAGACCTCTTCACAGAGCCAAGTCACAAGACACCTGGACACGGGGTAGTACCCCAGTAGGCAGGTGGGGGTGGGGGACCAGATGCAGCAGGACAAAGGACAAAACAGAGCCTGGTTCGGACTTCCCCAGGAAGGACTCTGCACTCAGCTGCCTTCCAGCCTCTTCTGAATTCCACCAACCCTTCCTTAGGACTTCCTGCCTTGTTTTTTGCTTAATTCACTTTTTGCCAGACTAGACGTTTCCTAGGCTTAGGCAAACACATCATTATCACATGTATTAAAATGCTCCCATAGCCTACATTAATAACTGATTAATAACTGCATCTTGCCGTAAACTTTTATGATCTTGACTTTCAGGTTTTGTATGAATAATTCATTTTGTTCATGTGATTTAGACTTTATTATATTTATATATAATTATGCAAGAGTTTTGTTGCAGTTGCCTAGATTCTGCAGACATTTCATTAAATTTTATTTACTTTGATTTTTCCAGTTTCCTTATTTTGGGGCCACTGTTTTTCAGTCTCCAACGTTTTCATAAGCCCTAGGGGATATGACAGCGCTACAGGAATCCAGCCTTATATTCTTAAGAACCTCTCATAGCCCTTCACGTAGGGAGCTCTGATGAATGAATGAAGGAGCGATTGAACGAGTGAATGAATGAGGTGAATAAAGTTTCTTCCAAGTTTTCTCTCCAAGGTCGGTTCTCTTCTCATGCTTCTGGAATCTCAGCCTTGCCTGGAGGCTGGGCAGGAGAGCCTCTCACCCCGCTAACACCAAAACTGCGACCTTGGAGGACCGTGTCCTGCGCCTGGCGCTCGGCCGATCCCGGCAGAGTCCGCCTGGGGCCGGGGTCGGGACAGTGGCCGCAGCGTGGAGCGCAGCCGGGTCCCGGGCAAACCCTGTGCGCATGGGCGGAGCAGCGCCCTCCCCCGCGTTCCTTCCCCCACTGCAGGTGAGTCGCAGCGCCGCGGCCCCAACCCCGCGCAGCCCCGGGGGTGACGTCAGGACTCTGGACCGCGCTCCGCCCCGCCCCTGCAGGCAACGCTGAGGGCTCGCGACTCCGCGGTGGAACCCCGTCCCGCTGCGGTAGATGCCGGCTGCCGCAAGCAGAGGGGGCGACCGGGCGCTCGAATGTGCTGCGGGGGCGCCGGCTGCCTGACGCTAGGACGAGGAGTCTGCAGTCAGAGCGCCAGCCTCCTGCCGCGGCCCACCTGCCCCGCGGCCCGCACAGCCAGTGTCAGCGCAGCGCGCCGGCCGCCGCGGGGTCCGCACCCGCCGCCTCGCGGGATCGCCGGGCGCCCAGCCAGCCTCAGCTGTCCATCTACGCACGAGCCAGCCAATCCCGCGCCACTGCCCCGGCCGCACCTCCCGGAGCCTATGACGGGCGTAAGAACCAGCCCATGAGATTGGGGCCTCGGTGGCCTGGGCTGGGAGCGGGAGCCAATGAGCGTCATTCCAGGTGGGTGGAGGGATCCGGACTCGGGAAGGTAGCTTCGTTCGGGTTGCTAACGTCTTCCCTTGGAGATGGGCGCGCAAACCAACCAGTGGGTCTGGGGGCGGCGGTGATGGGCGTGGAGCTGGCCCAATGAGGGTGGGAGTGGGTGGGGCAGCGCCGAGCAGCAGTGCTAAAGGAGCCCGGCGGAGGCAGCGGTGGGTTTGGGACTGAGGCGCTGGGTCTGTGGTCGCGGCTGGGGACGTGCGCCCGCGCCACCGTCTTCGGCTGAAGGTGAGAGGTGCGGCTACCCGGGTCCGAGTGCGCGGCCCAGGGCTGGGGGACAGTTTGTGGAGGGAGGAATGGATCCTGGGCTGAGGGGTCCCAGGCGGCTCTGGAGGACAGGAACGGGGGACCGAAGCGGGAGCTGGGGAAGACAGAGGGGCTTCTGAGCTGTAGGGTTTGTGCTGCGGAGACCTTAGGTTAGTTTGAGCAGGGTCCTGGGCTGGGGGCACTGGGACCTCAGTGGGTGGAGATGGAGAGACTCCCGGAGGAGCGGGTAATGAAGTCCTTGTGAAACCCGCGGGGGTCAGGGCCTGCGTGTGCAGGAGGGCGACCCCTGGGGGGCTGGGGTATGGAGATCTGGGGGTGGGGACGTGAGGACCAGGTTCTCGGTGGGTGGGATCCCCGGGGGCGCGAGGTCGAGGGGCTAGTTTCCCGGCGGAGGTCTCGGCGTGCCCCGCGAGCCAGTGTCTGCCTCCCAGGAAGAGAGGGGATTCTAGCGGGGCTGGAAAGCGCAGTCCCGGCGGTAGGGTGGGGGGGCGCTGGGCAGGAAGGGCCCCTGCGTGGGTTGCTGGGTGGGTTAGGCCTGGCCCGACCAGTCCCTCGCAGTGCTAGAGGAGTTCACCATGGGCTTGGAAGGCGGGCGGCGCGCGCCCGACCCGTGGGTGGAGGGACAGGAGGGCATTGGCTCTGCGCGGCCGGGGAAGCGCGCGGCGGGTGAGGGGCTCCGGAGCCGGCCGCGGGCGTGGGGAGGGTCGGACTCCGCCGGCGCCGGGGAAGGAGCGCGGGAGGAGGGCGTCCTGCCGCGCCCTCCGTGGAGCGCCTAGGCCGGGAGTGGACGCCCTGCGAGGCCCAGGCGGTGTGGGGGGGCGAGGCGGGAAATGTGGCGGGGCGCGCTGCAGCAGGACGGCCGGGGGGAGGGTCAGCACTCGCCTCGGGATCCCTTTATTGTGTAAGCGAGCTGGGAATGGCTCGCCGCAGTCTCTTCATTGCCTTCTGCAGTTGGGGGTCACACCCTGATCCCATAAAATCGGACTGGAATTGGTTCGGAGGGAAGTTGAAGCCGCGGAGTCCTGGCATTTGCGGGGGCTTTGTGGGCCTGTGGTGGGCGGATGCGGCCCTGGGAAGCGGGAGGCCCCCAGCCAGGCCTGTTTGGAACTGGGGCCTTAGGAAGGAGGTTGGCGACTCGGCGGGTCAGACCGGGCTGGTGAGGTTTGGATAACGTGGCCTCTGCCTACAGCCGTTATCTCTGTTTCTTTAGGGCCTCTGCAGCTCCCTTCAAGATCACTGCGGTGGATGGAAGGGGGTGGGGTGGGCTGGGGTGGGGTAGGGGAAAGCAGGCGGGGTAGATGCAGACTGCAGATGAAACAAAGACTGCTGTTTTCGCTGAATAATGTAATACCAAACATAATACTTTGGCTTTGCTGAGATTTTGTTTTTTAACGTTGAAACTGAGGATTCTTTGAGTCAGGTTTAATTATTCTTGATAGTATCTCAGTCTGGAAAACTTTATAATCTATTTATTGTTTTATCTCCTTCATCAATCTGCCTTTATTAATTATTCTTTGAGTCCCTTGCTTTTGATGTTTAAGTATGCCCTGCCTGTCTCGGGTTCTGGAAAAGTGGCCATTTTATGCATCTCCTTACTTCTGCATCTTAAATTCAGTTCTTCCCCGTCCTTATCTGGAGAAAGCATATGGTGTAATTGTGCGATATAGCACGAGCTTTGGCAGCAGAAGGATGTGACCCTTGGGAGCCTGGCTTTTCATTTGGGCTCCATAGGGAAATCATTGTAACGAAGGCAGCTGGGATGGAAGGTGAGATGGAGGAAATCTTGAAGGGCACGTTGTAGGGTGGAAGACTATATGCTTCAGCGGTTTATGCACTTTGTTATCACATGTGAGGAATTAAAGTTCCTGGTGTTGGATCTTAGTTTTGGAAATATTAAACACAGTATAGAGATATTAATTGGGAGATGGGGCAGGCCATAAGTAGCAATAGTGGCCTTTTGTGTTTGGTTTGTGTTTGTGATCATTGGATTGAGCAGGATTTTGATAAATTAGCAGACTCGTCCAGCCCTGTCATGTAAGTGACCTCAATGGTAGCAGTACCCAAATTGGGACAGTTCTGTTTTAGCTCATCTGTTATAGATGGATGCTCTGTCATGGATAATTTATCCATCCTTCTTGTTTGCCTTTCTATGTGCAGGCCGTTCATAAAATTGAATTGTTTGCCTCTGTCCACACTCATAGTAGGTGCTGGGAGGGGTTTGAAAAGTTTGCTGAGTGACATTTCATTGGAAGTGAAAAATGACCTGGGGGTGGAGCCCCAGGGGTGTGTGTGTCAAACCACTGAAAGGGATGGCAACTTCGGCTCTGTAGGGGGCTAATTCATACACAGATAAATGATTTAATTATAATTAGGCAGCAATTTAAAATGACACTAATAACCCTCAGACCATCTTTATGTTCGCTAACAAAAAGATTCCTGTTTGTCTTTATTTCCCCTAAGTTATGGGTATCTTTTTCTATAAAATATATAAAACCTTTGCCAGATGATTCATTGGTTAAGCCTATACTTTTTAAGCCGTAATTGATTGGGTTTTTATTTAGTAGAAAGGTAGTATATAGCATTGTACACTACACACCCTTCAAAATTTCCTCCATGTCACCTTCCATCATTGTAGTGTGTACTCTGGAGCTGAACTCTGAGTTTAATCCCAGCTCTGCTACTTGTTAGCTGCGTGCCCTTGGGCTGGTTATTGGCTTTCTCTGTACCTCAGATTCCTCATCTGTAAAATGGAGATATTAATAGTGCCTACCTCATAGGGCTGTTGTGAGGATTAAGAGTTGATGTATGTAAACTGCTTAGAATAGTGCCTGGCCATAATTAGTGATATATGACAATGGTATCTGCTGTTTTAAAAATCATAGTGTTGTCCTTTCTGCAAGCAAATCACTGGTGAGTGGTACACTGTTGAACACCAGTATTATCCAGATTGGGTACCAATGTGTGATGGAGTGAAATAAATGTATTTGACAATCACAAGTGAAGAATTAAACTGAACAAAATATCTCCAGTGGTCTCATGAACTCTATCAGGTAAACAATAATATGAACACTTAACAGCTGCAAAGCCCTCAGGTACAACGCAGGGTAGGGTAAGAAGAAAGTCAGGAGAACAGTACAAAATGTTAGGAGAAGGAAAAGGATTAAATTGCCACATTGACCTGAAAAGAACTTCTGAAAGGATGGCATTTGGGTCAGGAGTTGAAGGAATAATAGCTTTTTGGTTGTGGAGAAGTTGAATTTCACTATGAGGGTTGGGACCATTCACGTAAATATTGATCAATAGGTACAGATCCCCTGTTATATACCAGGGACTAGACAAAATGCTCAAGATACAGCGTGGAACAGATGACTCTCCTCATAGTGTTTAGTTGTAGAAGAGACTGAAAAGGTGAAAGTCATTGGTAATCCTACTACCCAGTAAAGACCCAATGAATATTTGTTCCATTTAAAAAAAAAATACACACGTGTATGTAGTTTTCCCCACAAAATTGGGAACATGCTGTGTAATTACACTTTTGTGTTCTACTGGGTTTTTTAAAATACTAAATTACAAGCATTTCCCCATCTAGAAAAAGTACTGATAAATGTAAGATGTCCCAATTTGATAAAATAATTTTAAGATATATAATCTACTGCTTCTAGACCTGTTCTAGAAGTTATTTGTTAAATTATTCTAATTTATAGTCACCTGCTAAATTTAAGCATCTAATTACATGTCCAGTGTAAAATTGAAGAAGTGTGTGCGTGTCTGCTGACAGCAAGACAGTTTCCTAAGTGCTCTGTAGGATATGCAGTTTACACCTGATAAGAATAGTTAGAGAAACTTGTTTTATTTTGTTATAGTTGAATATTTTCTTTTAATAGATTCTACCCTTCTGAAAGGTGGAGTGTGTATCCTATTATTTGTTCTCAAATTTACCTGTGATGTTTCCCACCTTGAAGCCATGCCTCCTTTCTTCTTTTTTTTTAAATTTTTTATTATTATTATTATTATTATTATTATTATTATTATTATTATTATTATTTTGAGACAGAGTCTCATTCTGTTGCCCAGGCTGGAGTGCGGTAGTGTGATTTCAGCTCACTACAACCTCTGCCTCCTGGGCTCAAGTGATCTTCCTGCCTCACCCTCCTGAAGAACTGGGACTACAGGCCTGTGCCACCAAGCCCAGCTAATTTTTTGTATTTTTTGTAGAGACGGGGTTTCGCTATGTTGCCCAGGCTGGTCTTGAACACCTGGACTCGAGCAATCTACCTGCCTTGCCTCGCCCTCCCAAAGCGCTGGGATTACAGGCGTGAGCCACCCCACCTGGCCTCCTTTCTTTTTACCAGTGTGCAACGTTTAAGTTGGAAAGAGACAACTTGTTAATAGTGTTATTAGACCAGTCCCTAGAGGCTTTTAAAACTATTATGCAGAATGTACATGTACCTATGAATGTTTTCTGTATTGCCCTCTCCAAAGAGGATGTCTTAGAAGACTAATGCAAGTTTAGATATAAAATGTGTTAGCAATTTTATTTGTATAGAAGTTTTAATAACATTAATCACATGTTTTGTGATTTTTTCTTTCATCTTATTTTGCGATTTTTGTTTTATCCAAGTCTATAACCTTTAAGACATCAACATGTTATTTAAATTGTTATGAATTAGTCTAGAATTTGGTTTTCAACCTCTTTTTCTACTCTAACATACCTGCTGGTAGCAGTGGCGCACAATGGCAACCACAGAACTTTGGAGCAATGGTTGTCAAATGTGTCCCAGGACCAGCAGTGGCAGCAGCATCTGGGAACTTGTTAGAAATGCAAATTCTGAGGCTCAGGCTGGACGCGGTGGCTCACGCTTGTAATCCCAGCACTTTGGGAGGCCGAGGCAGGTGGATCACCTGAGGTGAGGAGTTCAAGACCAGCCTGACCAACATGGTGAAACCCCATCTCTATTAAAAATACAAAAATTAGCCGGTCATGGTGCAGGCCTGCCTGTAATCCCAGCTACTTGGGAGGCTGAGGCAAGAGAATCACTTGAACCCTGGAGGCAGAGGTTGCAGTGAGCTGAGATTGCGTCCACTGCACTCCAGCCTGGGCAACGGGGTGAAATTCTGTCTCAAAAAAAAAAAAAAAATAGTTCTCAGGCTCTACCCTATACCTACTGAATCAGGGACTCTGGGATAGAGCCCAGCAATCTGTATTTTAATAAACCCTCTAGGTGCTGCAAATGCATGCCTGAATTTGACAGCCGCTACTATAGAAGATGAGTGTTTTTAACGCATTACATTGCAACAAGCAATTTCTGAAGAATCTTAGCTATTTGGTTCTAGTAAATTATTTTTTTAAATTTATTTTTGTTTGTTTTTGAGACGGAGTCTTGCTCTGTCACCCAGCCTGGAGTGCAGTGGCATGATCTCAGCTCACTGCAACCTCCGCCTCCCAGGTTCAAGCAATTCTCCTGCCTCAGCCTCCTGAGTGGCTGGGATTACAGGCACCCACCACCACGCCTGGCTAATTTTTTGTTATTTTTGGTGGGGATGGGGTTTCACCATGTTGGCCAGGCTGGTCTCGAACTTCTGACCTCAGGTGATCCACCCATCTCGGCCTCCCAAAGTGCTAGGATTATAGGCATGAGCTACTGCACCCAGCTGGTTCTAGTAAATTATTAGTAGTAGTTAAAGGGCTAGATATGCACCAACACGCCTGGCTAATTTTTAAATTTTTCTGTAGAGGCGGGATCTTGCTATGTTGCCCAGGCTGGTCTCAAATATTTGGCTTCAAGCACTCCTCCCACCTTAGCCCCTCAAGTTGCTGAGATAACAGTTATGGGCCATTGTGCCCAGAAGTTGGTTGAATGTGTAACCACTGTCAGTGATTGATCTTTTAGGATACAGATAGAGCCCTTTAGAATCTAGAGAACGTTATAGCACATATACACACACGCTAAGTGCATTATATTTTTATACCATTTCAGGGATTTTGTTGAAGTTGAGATTAGCTGATGGACTCAAGAACCTCTTAACAACCTTAGACTACTTTATGATTTCCTCTTGCCTACAAAGAACCCCTAGCATTTTTGGCTAGGGGAGTGGAGTGAACGGAGGGGAGAAGTGGGGATTTGATAGAGCAAGAGTAGGTACTCAGTTGGCTTCTTCTGTTGGTTTGAATGAAGTGATGGAAGCCATGCCTGTGAAATTTATAATAACCTGGAATTTGGAGTAGCAGCAAAAATGTTTAAGTTGGTATCAAATCCCAAAAAGATCCTGTCAGGCAATCATGATGAGTCACATTAGAAAGATGATGGATGTAAAATCCTGCCATTTGGTCCAGAAAGCCAGTGCACAAGTAGAGGAGGGGACATAGCTTAGCCACAAAGTGATGGAGCTTCCTCTGCTAGCCCTTTGTGAGCCAATGGTAAATGGGTGCTAAATAAACCAACTAGGTCTTGAGATACATTAATTGTAAATGTCACAGAACCAGTACTTTCCTCAGTGTGGCTAAGATTGTTGATGGTTCCTTTTTCTTCTGCACTGGTCAGACCATATCTGGGCTATGATGTTTGCTTCTGGGCCACACACTTTAGAGGGAAGACAAGCAGCATGTTGGAGTCTGTTTAGGCGAGAGATCCGGCAGGGGAAGGAGTCTTGGTGAATGAGGGGTAGAGGAGCTGCAGGATGGGAATAGAGGCCTGAACAGCTACCATGACATATTCAAAAGGCTGTTGTGTGAAACCAAGTTATGCTTGTCTGTTGTGGTCCCAGTTGATCACATTAAGACCTCATGGGGCCATAGAAAAGCTAGAGGGAGACTGATTTGGGTTATTCATAAGAAGAACTTTAAGTCGTTATCTGAGGGTAGAATGGGAGGCATGTTTTAGATTCTTTAGATTCTTTACTCTTCTGACAATCATGTGTTTTTGTAGCTGTTTCCTTGTGGTCATATTAATTCTGGTACCACTTCATGAACCTTTTATTACCCATCTTTGTTTTCTTTTTTTTTTTCCCTTCTTAACTCCCTGTTTAATTTGTGGTGAGGGTGAAAGAGGAGATAAAGAAAAAAAAGGGTCAACTTGTAACTTTGCCTTTTCTTTTCTTTTCTTTTCTTTTTTTTGCCCTCAGTAACTGAGGGCAAACCCATCAGACAACCAGAGCCATAATTTGTGGTCACCGCTGAAATTTACCTTGGAAACTCGGTTAGTATGGCTGTGAAGAGGTATACGCCAGCTCCTTAACACAGAGTTAATGCTTAATCTAAGGTTTTAAGTTTCTTAGAAAAGAAAAACGTGTACATTCTTTTATGTTTCTTAAACATCTAATTTTGCCCTCCTCCTCTTCTCTTAGAGGCAATTGCTTTTGGATCGTTCCATTTACAATGGCGCAGAGAACTGGACTCGAGGATCCAGAGAGGTATCTCTTTGTGGACAGGGCTGTCATCTACAACCCTGCCACTCAAGCTGATTGGACAGCTAAAAAGTTAGTGTGGATTCCATCAGAACGCCATGGTTTTGAGGCAGCTAGTATCAAAGAAGAACGGGGAGATGAAGTTATGGTGGAGTTGGCAGAGAATGGAAAGAAAGCAATGGTCAACAAAGATGATATTCAGAAGATGAACCCACCTAAGTTTTCCAAGGTGGAGGATATGGCAGAATTGACATGCTTGAATGAAGCTTCCGTTTTACATAATCTGAAGGATCGCTACTATTCAGGACTAATCTATGTAAGTATTTCTTCCAAATAATCATGTGAAGTGGTAGCTAGGAATTAATGTAAATTATACATCTTGTCATAATCAAATGAGAATGTGGAATACCCAAACTCTCTGTTTAACATTTCTATTTCTCTTTAAGATAGAAAGATTTGTTGCTTGCTTACCCATGTCTTGCTTTTCTTTGAATCTTAACACATTAAGTTTAAATAATACAGGCTGCAATTACATATAATAAAATGGCATTTGAAGACTTTTGTAGTGGTCTTCTGGAGCATAATAAGGTGGGAGAGAGCATGTAACAGGAAGACCAGAAGGTTTAATAAGGTAAATAGAGTTGCATTAATAGGACGCAGACAGCAAAACGGTCAAAAATCAAGTGCATACCCAAGAGAGTAAAGTGGAGGGGCTGTAAGCTGAGAAATTTCTGTGGACAGCATGAACAGCTTCACTGGATGTAGTAGGGAAGTAGGAAAGATGAATGCTGAGGTTTTTAAGAGGAAACGATTAGGGTAAGATTGAGGCTGGCTGGGGTCGTCCTGTGGTTAGCAGCTGACATGAATGTTGGAATCACCGACTTTGTCACTGACCATGTAGAAGAAGTTATTGAAAATCATAAGGGATAATGTAGAGAGGAAAAATGTAAGCCAGATACTAAAAAAAAAATCCAAAATGACAAAATAGGTTTGAGGGAATGGTAGACAGAGGTGGCAATGATTTGAAGAAGGTGGCACGTATGGGACTTAAACTGACGATGAAGGGAAGTAGGAAGAAAAGTTGATGGTCGTGGTTTGAAATCGGAAAAGGGGTGTTGAATTTTACACAAGGAGTGTGCTACTGAAGGTCATGAATAATTCAAAACTTCAGTAAATCAGAGATAGTTTTCCTACAGAATTAGTTTAAGGAATATTTATTAAGCACCCCCTGTGCTCTAGGTGCTGGGGATAGTACAGTGAAGAAGACAGGCCAGTTCTCTCTGCCTTTCTGAAATGTCCAATGAGGAAATGAAACAAGGCTATGGAGAGAGTAAGTAGGAGAATGGCTTTCCCCAGCGGGTCAGTTAAGGGCTGTTTGTGAAGGTAGCATTTGAGCTGGAGTCTGACTGGTGGGAGGCAGCTAGCCACGAGAAAAGCTGAGAAAAGAATGATTCATTCATGACCTTTGCCAGAGTAGTTTCAACCAAGCCTGATAGATCTCCCTTATTTTCTTCTCTATGAGGTAGGAGAGTAAGAGGCCACAGGGTTGGAACGGTGGCTTGAGGAGAATGGAAAGGCTTAGGAACAACCCTTTTCCAATTTCAGACTAAGCCAGGGATAAGAAAGCGACTGGAGAGTGGCGTTGAGAGTCCAGCTGAGATTGAATAACCACGTGTAGGGTGACCGCAATTTTGCCTGGCTATGTGATTTTGCCAGACCATGGGATTGTCCCAGGTCTGTGAGTGTGGGGGGCTTTGGATCTGCATGGCTTCCACAGTGAGAGGGGGATTCAGTGGCCGTCTTTGGAGTCCTCGTTCGGTAGGAATGGGAGTCTGGGTGGGAGGGGCTGATGGATCAAGGCCTGGAAGTTTTCAGAATGTTGAGGAACAGGGATCATGGGGTGAAGGAGTGAGAAAACTGCAAAATTAAGAGGTTATGGTCAGATTGTAATGTCGACATGTAAGATTTGAGAGGTTGATCAGTTTCAGATGAAGCCCATTGCAATAAATTGTGCAGGTATGGAAATGTGATGTCACCATCAAAAGCTATGCAGTATGAAGAGGAGCCAGGCTGCCTTTCTGCCAGCCTTCACCTTAATTTCCCACACTGGCAGCTGGAGGTAGCTGCAAAGGGCGCTAAGTAGAAAAGGAATGAAAGAAAGGACAGGGTTTTTTTCTTGTTTTTGTTTTGCAGCCATTCCACATAATTCAGAGATTTTACAGTTATCTCTTACTGAGTTTGTTGGATTTTTTTCCAACTTAACTCATGGACAACCTGAGTGAACTTCTGAGTTTCTTTTCAAAGCACAGCCTCCTTCTACAGGAGAATCTGAGTTTTTCTCAAAGTCTCAAGGTCACACAGAGGTTGGGGTTTGGGAGGATCATATCTTCAATTAGTTGGGTGGAGAAAGGGTTCTTACCTAAGGTTCTAGTTGGAGAACTTGACTCCAAAGAAGTCTGTGTCGTTAAGAGGATGGGGTTGGGGAGAGCCATGCTAGCATTGTGATAAATCTGTATTGGGCTTTGGAATTAACCAGCCAGTTGAGATGATCAGTTGAGGTGCAATAATATAGATACTAGAATAATTTGGGTAGGACCTTTTTTGGACATATTTCTATAGATAAGATATAACATAAATTTATTTAAACAAATTAGCTTGCTAACAGGTTTAGTTATTTTCTTTTCTTACCTTTTCTTTGGATTTATTCTCTCTGACCCCCCAATTTCTCAGGTCATTAATTTTCATCTTCTTTCCTAATAAAACAGTTTAAAAACTGTAAATGTCTTCTCTAATACTGTTTTAGCTCACATCACAAGTTTCTATATGTAGTATTTAGTTTTCAGTTCTAAATATTTTCTAATTTCTATGATGATTCCTTTAGTGAACCATTTAAAAGTGTATTTGTAAAATTTCAAAATGTTGATTTTTAAGTTATCTTTTTATTATTGATTTTTAAAATAATTACATCTCAATCACAGAATATTGTTCATATAGGAGACTTTTTTGTGTAGTATATTGTCAGCTTTTATGAGTGGTCTGTGTTTGCAAAGAATGTGTATTATGTTATTGTTGGATATAGGGTTCAATATATGGCTGTTAGATTAAGCTTTTTAACTGTATTGTTTATATCTTCCATAGCCTTGCTACTTTTTGTCTGCTTGATTTGTCAGTTACTGAGAAAAATGTGTGAAAAATCTCCCATTGTGGTTTATCAATGAAGTATGCATCCCTAAATGACAATTTAGTTTTGCCTGTTTTTGATTTTGTTTTTTTTTGAGACAGAGTCTTGCTCTGTCGCCCAGGCTGGAGTGTAGTGGTGCGATCTCAGCTCATCGCAACCTCCACCTCCCGGTTCAAGTGATTCTCCTGCCTCAGCCTCCGTATTAGCTAGGATTACAGGCTCGAGCCACCACACCCAGATAATTTTTTTGTATTTTTAGTAGAGATGGGGTTTCACCATGTTGGCCAGGCTGGTCTTGAACTCCTGACCTCAAGTGATCCACCCGCCTTGGCCTCCCAGAGTGCTGTGATTACAGGCATGAGCCACCGTGCCCTGCCTAATTTTGCCTGTTTTTGAATTTTTATATAAATGAATCTCATAGTGTGTAGCCTTTTGTGTCTTTTGTTGTTGTTGGCTTAGGATTACATTTTTAAGATTTATTCTTATTGTTTTACGTTGATGTAACTCAGTAGTTCCCAAAGTGTGGTCTGGACCCCCTAGGATTTCCCTGAGACCCTCTCAGGGGAGCACACAAGGTCAAAACTATTTTTATAACAATACGAATATGTCATCGGCCCTTTTTACTGTTGATATTTGTAGTGATGGTTCAAAAGCAATGATGAATAAAACTCCTGACACCTTATCATGAATAAAGGCAGTGTACTAGTACCAAACTGTACTAGCACCATTTTATTCTTCACTGCCACTTATTGGCAGTTTAAAAAAAATGCAGTTTCACTCAAGAATGTTCTTGGTAAAGCAGGAAAAATAATTGATTTTATTAAATCTCAACCTTTGGGAACACATCTTTTTAATATTCAGTGTGACAAAATGGTAAGTATGCCTAAAGGACTTTTGATGCATATCAATGTATGATGGTTGCCTTGAGGACGAGCATGTGGGTAGTTATTTGAGTTGCAAGCTAAACTTGCTACTTTTTAAGTAGAATACTATTTTCATTTGATAGAGTGGCTGATAAACTATGGTTACTCACACAGAGGTATTTGGCAGACATTTTCTTGAAAATGAACAAAACGAGCCTGTCACTTCAAAGAAAACAACCGACTGTATTTGTTGCCAATGGTAAAATTTGAGTTTTTATGTGAAAATTAGAATTTTAGGAAACTTATATCTACCACCATGAACTTGACAGCACGTCAATACTTAAAAACCTTTCTGATATGATAGATGGTGATAATAATGAAAGTGGTTTTTTTTGATGTCATACAGTAAAATGTCATCATTTGAAAGACTTGCATATTTAGTGAGCCAGTTATTCTCCAGATGATGTGTGTATGGTGTTATGAAATCATGCATGGGTAAAAAGACTTGTTCAATACGCAAGGGTAAACCGTAGATTTTGATGCAGTGGAATATGAGAAGTTCACTGATAGGGTTTCAGATGCTACGCTACATCTAATTTTTAAGAAATTATCACTTGTTGGCCAGTCACAGTGACTAACGCCTGTAATCCCAGCACTTTGGGAGGCCAAGGCAGGCGGATCACCAGAGGTCGGGAGTTCGAGACCAGCCTGACCAACATGGAGAAACCCTGTCTCTGCTAAAAATACAGAATTAGTCAGGCATGGTGGCACAAGCCTGTAGTCCCAGCTACTTGGGAGGCTGAGGCAGGACAACCCAGGAGACAGAGGTTGCAGTGAGCTGAGATCGTGCCATTGCCCTCCAGCCTGGGCAACGAGAGCGAAACTCCATCTCAAAAAAAAAAAAAAAAAGAAAAAAAGAAATTATGTTAAGTTTTAGTAGTATCAAAAATAAATATCCATGGTTATCTGAAAAGACTGTTAAACCGTTCCTCTCTCTTCCAACTAAATATCTGTAAGTCTGCTTTGCTTTTCTTCATATGCTTCATCCAAAACAACGTATTACAATAGACTGAATACAGAAACAGACATGAAAATTGAGTTGTTTTCGATTAAGCCAGACAATAAAAGTTTTGCAAGAATATAAAACAGTGCCATTCTTCTCACTTTTGTTTTGGAAAATGAAAAGTTATTTTTCGTAAGAAATGTTATTTATGTTAACATGTAATGTATTTATTGTTTTAGAATAAATAGATATTTATAAAACTTTATATTTTATATGAAACAAAAGGTCTTTGGGGTCCTTAATAATTTCTAAGAGTGCAAAAAGGCCCTGAAATTTTAAAAGTTTGAGTAGTTTATTCATTTTTGTTGGAATATAGTATTCCATCATAATATTTTTGACCCAATGAATTTATCTGCCTACTCCACTGTTTTGTACATTGTTTTTTTCTCTGTTGGTAATATTATGATCATTGCTTCAATGAACAGCCATATACATGTACTTGGTGTGCAGTAAGCATGCCTTTCTGTAAGGTGTGTAACTAGGAGTGGAATTCCTGGATGATAGGATATGCATATCTGTAACTCATATCTTCAGCTTTTCTAGATAATGTCTAATTTAGTTGGAGTCCCAGAAGGAAACAGAAGGCTCTCAAACGAGGTATTTGAGAGTTTAATCAAGGGTAGATTTACAAATAATGTGGGTATGGTTTAAAAAATAAATGAGGACTAGTGCAGTATCTCAGCACTAGTGATGACTGAGAGCCCTTGAAACATCTTGCTCTTTAAAGAAGCCTTAGGAAAGAGCTGTTATCTCAACTCAGAGAGGTACCTGTATGGAGAGGGCTACCTGATAGGAATTGCCTTCCTTAGAGGCATGAAAGGCAGCTCGTGGTGGGGAGAGAACCTAGGGCATAAATATCCTGACCTTCTCTTCTCACCCTTAGTCTCCTGCTGATGTCTCCCGTTGGTTGAACTCAGTTTGAAGCCAGAGGGGAAGGGAATTTGATGATTCTTTTCTTAGGGTCAGCCTCAATTCCATCTAGAATTGAATATTGTGTATGGTGTGAGGTTGGGACAAGATTCTTTTTTTTTTTTTCCATATGGCTAGCCAGTTAACCCAGTGCCATTTACTAAAACATAATCCTTTCTCCACTGCTCTGAAGGGGCATCTTAGTCATAAATCAGGGTTCATAAGTATGTTTTTGACTCTATTGTATTTCCTGGGTCTGTGTGCCTATCTTTCAGCTAATATCACATTTTCTTACTTATTACAGCTTTATAATGTGTCTTGGTATTTAGTGTGGTAAATCCTCTCTTTTTTGTTCTTTAGGATTGTTTTGGCTGTTAAGTTCTTAGCATTTCAATATAATTTTAGAATCTGCTTGTCAGTTTTTCATTTACACACACAACCTTGTTGAAATTTTGATTGGGATCTTACTGATTCTGTAGATCAGTTTGGGAGAGAAATTAGATCTTTATAATATTTTATCTTTAATTCCTGGGTAAACTCATTTATTTAGTTCTTAATTTTTATTAATATTGTTTTATAGTTTTCTTTGTAGAGGCCAGGTACATCTTTTGTTATTTATTTTTGGGTATTTTATTTTATTTGAATATTATTTAAATGGTGTTTAAATTTTTCCCTTATTATTCTTATGGTATATAGATAATATGTACATAATTGTTACCATTATGTAGAAATACTGTATTTTTTACAATTAATTTTTGTATATTGACTTTATCTTCAGTGACCTAAGTTTACTTACTGGTTATTATAGTTTAGCTGAAAATTCTGTTGGATTTTCTATGAGCACACATGTTGTCCACAAATAATGAGTTTTATTTTTTACTAAATCTTATACTTTTTTTTTTTTGGAGACACAGTTTTGCTCTGTCACCCAGGCTGGAGTGGAGTGGGATACTCATGGCTTACTATGGCCTCAACCTCCTGGGCTCAGGCGATCCTCCCACCTCAGCCTCCCGAGTAGCAGGGACCATAGGCATGTACCACCATGCCTGGCTGATTTTTGTATTTTTGTAGAGACAGGGTTTCGCCATGTTGCCCAGGCTGGTCTGGAACTACTGGGCAAAAGCAATCTGCCTGCCTCGGCCTCCCAAAGTGTTGGGATTATAGGCGTGAGCCACCATGCCCAGCCAGTTGACACACATTTCTTTAACTTGCTTTATTGCACTGTCTAGAATTTTCAGTACAATGTTTTTTGAACAGAAGTGATAATCAGAGGCATCCTTGTATCAGTCCTGATCTCAGAGGGGAAACTGTCAACATTTCATCATTAAGAATGATATTTGCTGTAGTTGGTGTTTTTTTAAATACTGATTCTTTATCAGATTAAGGGAGATTTTCTTGTATTCCTGAATGGGTGATTTTTTAAAAATTAATGAATGTTAATTTATCAAATGTTTTTCCATTATTTAATGAGATGATAATGTGATTTTTCTTCTTATTTTGTTATTGTGGAGAATTGTGCATATTTTTGAGTGTTAAATTAAACTTGCAAGGACCAAATATTCTTTATATGTGCACAAAGAGAGAGTGAGACTCCTAGATTCTGTTTGCTAGTATTTTGTTTAGGATTTTTGCATCCACATTCATCAGTGAGATTAACTTAAAATTTTCCTTTCTTATAATGTCTTTGTCATATGTTGCTATCAAGATTATGCTGGTTATATCAAATGAATTGGGAAATGTTTCATCTTTGTTCTCTGGAAGAGTTTGGATAGGATTGATGTTATTTCTTTTTAAAGTAATGATAGAGTTTTCTTTGTGGGAAAGTTTTTCTATAATAGATACAGAACTTTTCAGATTTTTATTTGTATCAGTGTTTCTTTTTTTCTTTCTTTCTTTTTTTTTGAGACAGGGTCTCACTCTGTCACCCAGGCTGGATTGCAGTGGTGTAATTGTAGCTCATGCAGCCTTGAAGTCCTGGGCTTATGTGATCTTCCTGCCTTAGCCTCCCAAGTAGCTGGGACCACACCCGGCTAATTTCTGTATTTTTTAATAGAGATGGGATTTCACCATGTTGGCCAGTCTTGTCTCAAAACCCTGAACTCAAGCAATTCACCCACTTTGACCTCCCAAAGTGTTGGGATTACAGGCATGAGCCACTGCTCCTGGCCTTGTGTCAATTTTGATAATTATGTTTGTCTAGGAATTGATCTGTTTCATCTAAATGTTCAAATTTATTGGTATAAGTTGTTCATAATATGCTTATTTTCTGTAGGATTTATAGTCATGTTTTCTTTTATTCCTGATACTGATAATTTATTTGTATTACCCTTTTTTAAAATGAGTGTCACCAGAGGCTTATCAATTTTTTTATTCTTTGCAAATAATAGACTTTTGACTTTGTTGGTCCTCTATATGTGTGCTTTAAAAGCCATAAATTTCATTCTAAGTACTGCTGTAGCTGTATTCTACAAGTTTTAATATGTTGCATTTTTATTAGCATTCAGTTGAAATTAATGAGGATGTTTTCTTTGACTCTCTGGGTAATTTAGAAGTGAATTGCTTAGGCTGGGCACAGTGGCTCATGCCTGTAATCCTAACACTTTGGGAGGCCCAAGTGGATGAATCACTTGAGGCCAGTGTCAAGACCAGCCTGGCCAAAATGGTGAAACCCCGTCTCTACAAAAAATACAAAAATTAGCCAGGTGTGGTGGCGTGTGCCTGTGGTCCCAGCTACTCGGGAGGCTGAGGACAGAGAATAGCCTGAACTGGGAAGGCAGAGGCTGCAGTGAGCCGAGATCGCGCCACTGCACCACTCCAGCTTGAACAACAGAGCGAGAATCCATCTCAAAAAAAAAAAAAAAAGTGAATTGCTTACTTTCTAAATCTAGGGGATCTTCAGGTTTATTTTATTATTTCTAATAGATTCCCCCCTTGGTCAAATAACATGCCCTGAATAATTTCAATTCTTTTATATTTGTTAGACTTGCTTTATGGTTCGTTATGTGATTAATTTGGTAAAGGGTTATTATGCACTTGAAAAATACATATACTTTATTATCTGTTGTTTCAGTTACTGTGAAAATCCCTTCCTTTTTAGTTCTGTCCATTTTTGCTGTGTACATGCTGAAGCTATTATCACGTATATACAGATGCAGAAATTTGATGTCTTTCTGGCAAATCATGGAATGGTCATTTTTAGTGATGTTGTTTTCTTGCAAAGTTGACTGTTGTTTTCTTGCAAAGTCTGATATTTGCATTAGCCTTTTTTTTTTTTTTTGGATTAGTGTTTGTGTGGTTAATTGCTTTCTTAACTTACTTTCAGCTTTTCTGTGCCTGTGCCTTTAAAATATGTCTCTTATAAACTGCTTATGGTGGTTATTTTTGTCCCAAATCTGACAATATTTTTCAGCTGGAATATTTAGTTTATGTACATGTGATGTAATGACTGTTACATTTTAGCTTAAATCTGTCCTCTGATTCATTGCTTTCTTTTTATCCTACCCACTCTATGTTTATTTTTTAATCTTTTTTTCCGTTGGTTATAATTTTTATTATTCTGTCTTTTCACCTCGTGTTAGCTGTCCATTTTTGCTATTTGCTTAGCTATTCTTTTAGTGGTTACATATTCCAACATGGATCCTTGACCTATTAGACATGTGGAGCTCTTATTCTTTTGTAGATCATGATAGGTAGGGCCTGAGAGCACCTGAACAAATTTATTTCCTCTTCCTTCCTAATTTATGTGCTTTCGTTGTTTAATTCTCTCTATATTTTAAAACCCACAAGAGACATATTACATTTTAATACTGTCGATATTCATTTAGTTTTATCCATTACTCTTTTTTTTCCACATCTTTTAGCTTCCGTTCTTTTAGAAAGGGCCCCTTTTATCTGAAGTATCTACTCGTCCTTTATTTTTGAAGTTTTTTTGGTTATTGCTGGATTTGGAATTCAGAGCCGGCGGTTGTTTTCTTTTAACATTGTGAAAATGCCATTGCATCGGGTTCTGCCTTTCGTCTTTTTCTGTTGAGAATTCAGCTTGTAGTTTGATTGTTGTTCCCTTGAAGGTCATCGGTTTTCCTTTTCCCACCCCGGCCACTGGCTGTCTCTATAATTTTCTCTGTCTTTGGATTTCAGCACTTTTACTGTGATGGGCTTAGGTAACGTTTTATTTTGTATATAGTTGGTCCTCCTTGTCTTCAAGGGATACATTCTAAGATCCCCAGTGGATGCCTGAAACCACAAATGGTACTGAACCGTATATATATGATGGTTTTTCCTATACATACATACCTATGATAATTTTTTTTTTTTTTTTGGAGACAGAACAGAGTCTCCCTCTGTAGCCCAGGCTGGAGTGCAATGGTGCAGTCTCAGCTCACTGCAACCTCCACCTGCCAGTTCAAGCAACTCCACTGCCTCAGCCTCTTGAGTAGCGGGGATTACAGGCGTGCACCACCATGCCTGGCTAATTTTGGTATTTTTAGTAGAGACGGGGTTTTACCGTGTTGGTCAGGCTGGTTTTGAACTCCTGACCTCGTGATCTGCCCCCCTCTTGGCCTCCCAAAGTGCTGGGATTACAGGTGTGAGCCACCGCACCTGGCCATACCTATGATAAAATTTAATGTACAATTTAGGCGTGGTGGGAGATTAACAACAATAACTATTAATAAAATAGAGCAATTAAAACAATATACTTAATAAAACTTATGTAAGTGGTTTCTCTCCCTCTTTCAGAATATCTTATTGTACTCTTCTTGTGATGATTTGATGAATTTCTTTTTCCTAGTTCACAAATTCACAGATAGAAGATTGATTCTTACCATAGATCCTAGCAGCCTCAGCATATGATTTTATCCTTATTAAGTTGAAAACTTACCATATCACTTAAAGGAAGCACTTTGTGGCTTCTCTTTGGCATATCAGAATTGCCAGCATCACTACTCTTGTGCTTGGGGCTATTCTTAAGTAAAATAAAGGTGACTTGAACACAGTTGATCTGAGATCTGAGAGGGCTACCAAGTGAGTAATAGCTGTACAGCATGATGATGCTGGACGAAGGGATAATTCACGGTCTGTGCACGATGGAGCGGAATTGTGCCAGATTTCATCACACTACTCAGAATAGTGCACAATTTAAAATGTATGAACTGTTTATTTCTGGAGTTTTTCAACAAATATTTTTGGACCACAGTTGATTGTGGACGACAAACTGCAGAAAGTGAAACCACAGATAAGGGGCACTACTGCATTCAGCTTGGAGATTGTAGTGGTTTTGACTCTGTGGCTTGATGGCTTTTGTTGGTCCGGGAAAATTCTTAGCCATTATCTCTTCAGATACTGCTTCTGCCTCATTCTCTTTTTTCTCCTTCTTGGACTCACATACTTCACATGCTCCAGATCGTTTCACCTCGTCCCATCTGGCTCTCACATTCCTCTACATTTTTATCCTTGTTTTTCCCCCATGGATCACTCTGGCTGTTTGCCTCTGATTAAAATGTCATGTAACTAATTCTTTCTTCAGCTGTATCTAGCTTGCTGTTTAACACATGAATTCTTCATTGTAGTTGCTGGTTTTCTTTTTTTGTTTTGTTTTGTTTTTCAGTTTTAGAATTTTCATTTGGGTTTTTCCTTTAATAGTTTCCAGTTCTCTGTCAGAATTCTCAGTCACGTCTTTAATTACTTGAACATATTGTAACCCAGGGCAATAATACAAGTCAATAAAAATAGACACACAGAGGTTCCAGATATTATCTTGGATTTCAGCCACAACTTGTTGCCTCATATGCCCAGTTATTGTGTACAAGGAATTGTGGAAATAGTTTGAGACTCTGGCTGGCATTAAGCTTATTCTAGAGTTTTGCTTTGGGCAGACAGGCTTAGGGAAACTAGGACATGTAGTCCATGCAGGAGTTGACTTCTGTTCCAACTGGGCTTCACGCTGTGTGAGGGCTGGTCTGTTTCTCATATAGTCTTAACTCTTAGGGTGTAGCCATCAGGGTCCCAGCTGAAAGCTTGGGGTATTTACCACCCCCACACCAACCTCTTCCTGAGTAAACTGGAATGTTTTAATTTTTGTTCTCTTAGACTTGTGCTGCTGAAAGCTCTGCTTAGCAACTTCTCAGCAACAGGTTTTGGGATGTGTAACTATTATCTATCTAAGAAAGAAATAACAATTCTCTAATCATCAAATATTCAGTTACTTTTCTTATTTTCCTTATGTCTCGTAAATAATCTCATAAATAGTTGGTCTGTACAATTCAGGATCCAAACAAGGTTGACATATTGAGATTGGTTGCTTAGTCTGTTTTGTGTTGCTATAACAAAATAACACAGATTGTATGATTTATAAACAAGAAAAGTTTATTTGGCTTATGGTTCTAGAGGTTGGGAAGTCCAAGGTCAAGGGGCTGCATCTGGTGAGGGCCTTCTTGGGGCATCATTCCATGGGAGAAGGTGGAAGGGCAAGAAGAGCATGCTCAAGAGAGAGCAAGAGATAGAATTTATAGCCACAAGCCCTTTTATAATTGGCATTAATCCATTGATGAAGGTGGAGCCCTCATTATCTAAGCACCTCTCAATAGGCCTCACCTCCCAACATTGTTGCATTGGGGATTAAATTTCCAGCACATGCTTTTGTGGGGACACAGTCAAAGCATAGCAATTGTTATATCACTTTTAATCTCTTTCTCTCCCGTCTTTTTATTTATTTTTATTTATTTTTTATTTTTTTTGCTTCTGGAGATAGGGGTCTCACTATATTGCCCAGGCTAGTCTTGAACTTCTGAGCTCAAGTGATCTTCCCACTGTGGCTTCCCAAAGTGCTGGGGTTACAAGCATGAGCTACCATGCCCGGCCACTTCCCCCAACCCTTTTTTTTTTTTTTTTTCAATCCTATGGTGCTCCCTATAAACTGGAAGGAGAAAAATCCATAAATTGGATCCAGAGGCTTAAACGGATTCAGATTCAGGAGACACTTAATGCTACATTGTCTCTCACTTTATGATGTTGAGATTGTTCAGTAGTGAGTCATTTTAGGTTTTGCCAGCCTGGTTTGTGCATGAGGAGTGGCCTCATCTGCCAGTCACCTAAAAATTTTAATAGTGATGGGCATTGTGCAGATCCACTGTGGCACTGGGAGCTGCAAAATGGTGAGTCCAGTGCCATTATTCCTTCTGCGTTTATTAGCTTAGCGAATTCCTTTTAATTCAATGTGTATTCCTCCACACACACAGTTTTCTCAAGTTTTTTTTTTTACAGTGTTTTTGCTGTTTTCTCTCAAAGAAGCAATAGCAACTAATGTTAGTTATCCTTCCTCTGCCCTCTATGTATTATTATTACTGATAAGTTTTGCCTTTGTAACGTCATTTTCTTTTATTATTTTACCATTGTTCTATTTTTCTTTAAGAAGGTTGCTCTCCTAGAATAAATGTCTGCTCTTATCACTTGATTTCCTGAGGTATCCATTCTGCCCTTTATTTTCTCCACTGTGGATTTTAATTTTACGTTTTCAGATGATTCCTTACAGCCTTTTCTGGCCCTGGTCACCTATTTTTTTTCTTATGCATTTCTGTCCTAATACGTAGACTCTATGTTATACTATATTATGTTACAGATATAAATCTGTCTTCTAAAGTTTTCTTTTAGTTATTTTATAGATAATTTCCACAGGTAATTTATTTCTGAATCCTCTGAATGATGATCTTATTATTTAGGTTTTTTTTCAAAATTTGCATGTGAATTTTAACTAGGTGCAGTGTTTGCAGGTGGTATGGGTGAATTATTCTTTCCTCCCTCCCTTTCCTTCTCGATGGTGGTCTGATTTCTTCTGAGAGCTACAGTTGGGATGTAGGGTTACATGATATTCCCAGTTCAATCCCTGTTCGTAGTAGGAGACTATTGTATCTCTGCTCCATTGCGTTGACATTTGCACCAGCCTACACTTCCTGTTTCTCTAATCCTTTGAACCTATGAAACAATGCATATACATAGCCCTGCTTTCTTAAACAGAGGCCTGGCACTTCCAGGCTGAAAAATTTCCCAATCGGCTGGGCGCGGTGGCTCATGCCTGTAATCCCAGCACTTTGGGAGGCCAAGGCGGGCAGATCACGAGGTCAGGGGATCGAGACCATCCTGGCTAACACAGTGAAACCCCGTCTCTACTAAAAATACAAAAAAATTAGCGGGGCGTGGTGGCAGGCGCCTGTAGTCCCAGCTACGCGGAAGGCTAAGGCAGGAGAATGGCGTCAACCTGGGAGGCGGAGCTTGCAGTGAGCCGAGATCGCGCCACTGCACTCCAGCCTGGGCGACAGAGCGAGACTCCGTCTCAAAAGAAAAAAAATAAAATAAAAATTTCCCAATCATAGACAGAGGAAGATGGGCATTCCAGGCAGAGTGGTCAGCATAGGTGGGAGCCTGGAGGCATAAAGCAGCATAGTAGGCTTGAAAATTTGTAAATGTTTCCAACTGCAAATATTTTTGTATGTCTCCCTTAGGTAAAGTATACAGTAGTGTTATTATGCAAACTTAACCTTTCAGGCCTTTGCAGCTCTTCAGGATTTTCCCAAGGCTCTGGCAATCCAATATTTCCAGCTGCCCAAGAGGCATCCTGCTTGGCTCACCCACCATACCACAGTGTCAGTACATTAAAGGGATTTGTTATCTTTTCCCACAAAGCAGTTGTTTTTCCTTCCACGAATAATGTTTCTGTAAGGCCTGGAGACCTTGGAGTCCTCTTTGACTTCGGTCTTTAATGGCTTTTCTGTGTTGAAAGTTTCTGAGCACTGTGAAGTCTCCGGCCTTCTCTGTTTTGTGTTGCCTTTTCTGTCATCTAGGCCCTGTTGTGCCAGGACCGTTGAGCAGTCTCCACGTGTCTTCCTGCTTCTCACCTTTTGCCCCTTCAATGTGTTCTCCGTATGGCTGCCAGATTTGTACTTTGTCTGAAATGCTTATTTCATACAATCACTTTTCTCTCCTGAACCTTCAATACCTCATCACCCATAGATGACAAAATCTGAATTGTTCAGTTTGTTTTTCTAGGCCCTTGTCGCTCACATTCCATGGTACAAACTATTTTTGCTATGCTGGTCTTCTCACACTGCCTCGAGTATATCCTGCCACTGTAAGAGTTTTGTGCTTTTACTACTTTAATAGGAATTCCTTTATCTCTCCTTTTGACCCCATAGTCTTTAAAAAGAACATCAAAGACCATTTGGGTCTGAATTTTTTACCTTGTTCTACTACAGTCTCTGACAAGGTGGTCATGACTTTCAGTGCCTGGGGTTTGTTGTGTTCTGCCCCAGAGCTTTCTGTTATTTATAATACCAGTTCATCTTTCTCTTTCTCTTTTTGGTGCTTTGCATTGTAGCTTGTTTAGTGTGCATCTATTTGTCTTCATGCCCAGAGTGTATGTTTCTTAAAGAAGCTTAGTATCTTCTGTGTGTATTCAAATACTTAGTTAAGTTCATTTGAACTTTAAGGTCTCCAGAATAATTATTTTAACAACATATTGCCTTCCTACCATGTGTCTGGGGGAAGACAGAACTGGTGCAGTATCTATTCAGTGATCAGTTTATACAAGAGCTCAATACTTGCGCTAATTTTTTAGGTAGTTAGAAGTTAGCTCTTTAAACACTTTAATAATGTTCCTTCTTAAGCATTGATTACTGCTCCATTTTGGCAAGCATGGGATACTGATGATTAGTTAACCTTTTATATTTTTGATGATGAACTCATATTTATGAGACTTATTCTCTCTTATTGTAGTCCTCAGGTAAGTGCCTAATGCATGGTAGACACACATGTTGGAATTACTTCTGATTAAATGTGTCAGTTATTATCTGTTACCATGCCGTACATGCTATGGGACACTAAACTGAATTTGTGTATTTTCGCTTTCTTGGAGCTTTTTTATTTTCTAGTCTCTAATTACATGCCTTTTATAAAATTGAAGAGTATAATCTGTAGCTTCCTTATAGACTGTGATCTCATTTTTGAATGAAAAAGTGAGGTTGGGTGTACAAAAATTCATCAATGTATGGTTGCGATTTGTTAACGTTATATAAATTAAACTCCTAAAAAGGTATTGAGGTTGCCTCTCCTTTGTTTTTCTCAGCCTTGATAAAGCCTTTATTTTTATTGTTCCTCATTGCCTTTTTGTCCTGTGGGCAGCAAAGAAATACGGGACTAGATAGACAAGAGATTTGATTGGGAGAAAGTGCAAGGTGATGGTCTGGGAACCCCAAGGGCCAGCCAGGGTTTGCCAGGTCTGTACTTTGCATACAAGAAGGCCAAGAGTCTGAAGACTTGAGGAGTCTATAGTAATTAATATAGTCTCAGGCAAAGAACGAACAGATAACCTTCTGGTCTGCTCAGTAGTAAGGCTTTAGCAAACAGCCCAAATCTGAATTTAGGATAAGGGCCCTTTGCCCCTTCTAAACTGCTAACCTAAGTAGGAAGTGCATTCCACATCTGAGCCTGCAATTGTGAGTTCAGGAAAATACAAGGCGGGCCGCCAGAGAGAGAGTTCTGATCACTTGAAATTTTTTGGCAGGCTTTCATTCTCTTGGTTTAGCATTAGTAAACAGAGTAGTCTCTGGAGGGCTTTCTGGTGGCAATTGCTGGGGGTTTCAGCTCTTATGAACACGGCTGTTAGTTAGAATCCCCCTAGTGTTCCCTGGGGAAGCTGGCCATACAGTACCAATTCTCCAGCCTTTTTTCATGTCCTCTTGCTTTTAGATTTTGGTCTACCCAAATCACCTCAAATAAAAGATCTGTTTCATAATGCAACTGAGTGCCCTTCCAGATGCCTTCAGTCCCGTAGAGGGTTAGGGCATCTGTCAGCGGTTCTGACTGCTCTTGTTTTTCCGTAGTGCCCAGAATCAGTTTTATAGAATATTCTCAGAAATCATTGTCTACATTTAAAAAACCCACAAGTCATAAGCATTCATAGGGTCAATTCTGTGTAATGGTGATAGTATTGATCAGGAAAAGTTTGTATTTTCTAGCCTAGCAGCTTTTATTTACTGAAGATCCATCCCAAAGAGCTTTTGTTTATTTGGCTTATGTTTATTAATATTTACTGTATCAGTAATTAAAATACATTTTAAAATCTTTATTAATTCATTTAAAAAGAATAGTAGTTAATCATGACAAGTTAACATAAGTAAATACATTTTTAAGAAAAAAAATCCCTGTATTTTCCAAAACAAAAAAAATTAGACAGATGAAAACTCTTACATTTTTACAAATCTCTTTAGTATTAACCAAACATAGCTGGAATCTCACATCTGCTTTTGCATTCTGTTTTCTTATAATATGTCATTTTGGGTAAGGCATATGAAGAAAATCCAGCCATGGAGAGATTTAGTTGGAAAAAAAGAAGAGTGGTTTTTCTTTTGTTTGTTTGTTTGTTTGTTTGAGATGGAGTCTCACTTTCTTGCCCAGGCTGGAGTACAGTGATGCGATCTAGGCTTACTGCAGCCTCTGCCCCCTGGGGTTCTGGCGATTTTCCTGCCTCAGCCTCCTGAGTAGCTGGGATTACAGGCGCCTGCCACTGTGCCTGGCTAATTTTTGTATTTTTAGTAGAGACAGGGTTTCACCATCTTGGCCAGGCTAGTCTTGAACTCCTGACCTTGTGATCCACCCTCCTCGGCCTCTCAAAGTGCTGGGATTACAGGCGTGAGCCACCGTGCCTGGCCAAGAAGAGTATTTTAATACCCTTTTTAGATAATTGTGGATATTCTTCTTTGATACTGTACCCAAACTGGACAAATGCTATTTTCTTAAAGATTAATTGCAATATGGAATCTGAAACTGCATTAACGAGCTTTTCATAGCTTGTGTACTCATGAGAGAATTAATGTAAAAAAGTAAATAACATATTGATTGTACCTTATGATAGCCACGTGAAGTCAGGAAGCTCGCATTATTTCTACTTCATGGATGAGGAAATTGAGTCCAGCAGAGTGCCACTTAATAAGCTATCTGTGGGAGAACTACTTGTGGTTCATAGTACTAAATTGCCCATTATAGGCTAAGTTTAATTTGGGGGATAGATTAATTATCCAAAAGGTAAAGATCTCCTGCTTAAATGACTCTGTGGTTTCTGTCTCCTGATTGGACCCTGACTGATAAATGCAGAGGTTTTTTTTTTAATACTCTATTTTATTTTTATTCTAGACTTATTCTGGACTCTTCTGTGTAGTTATAAACCCTTACAAGAATCTTCCAATTTACTCTGAGAATATTATTGAAATGTACAGAGGGAAGAAGCGTCATGAGATGCCTCCACACATCTATGCTATATCTGAATCTGCTTACAGATGCATGCTTCAAGGTAATTGGAAATATTTGAATACTAAATGCTCAGAATTTCTTAAATGTAATTTACTGTTTTTTAATGTCTCAATGTATTCTACAAAAGTTAAATTTTATTTTTTTAAAATTAATAATGTTTATTGTAGAAAAATTGAGTTTTTAAGATTAAAACAGACAACACGGCCATTTTCTGTAAGTATGATAAGTATGTTTGTTGCTCTCAAACAATACCTCATAAATTTGTATGTTAAAAAGCATCTAGTTTTCATATACATTTGATTCCCACCACAAGGCGGTCTAACCAAAGCTCATTATATTAGGTTTTAAAACCAATAAGAAGAATAATAGGAAAGGTAGATGCTGCACTGGGGAAAGAAAAATTATAAAGTATTATTTGTGATTTAAATGCATGTAAAAGGGTGACAATAAAAGTTAAAAAGCATGTGTTAAGTTGGTTGATTTTGATTGTATTCCTTTGGATCAGAATGAATATAAATTTGAGGAGTCATTCATTTGAACCCTGGCTTTAGACACAGTGATTTATGGAGGGACATTTTTAAAAGACCGGAATGTAGTGGTTTTGAATGCAATTAATATTATTGCTCTACAATACTTCATTTAAACATGGGAGTTCCTGGTGCTACGTGAAAACCCAATCTTCTGTAATAACTCTCCCTCTCTCTCCTTTTTAATGTATTTTTTGTTTCTAAATTCTATAAGTTTTAATAAAAAGCATAAGGTTCTTATAAAATCGTTCCACAATCTTCAGAAAACGGGCTGTGCTGCACCCACTTTTCATCAAATTGCAGGTCATGGCAAGTCCTTTTTGGTGATTAGGTCTGAAGGATAGTGTGAAGGAATTAATAAAGTACAATACCCATGTCCTACTTCCAGTTTTTGTTTGGATACTTATTATATACCAGATCTTCCAGGGCAAACAGGAGGTGCTTCAAGACTAGAATAGTGTCATACATAAGTTGGTAAGGACAGTTTTGTAATTTAAAAATGAGCTTAGGCTTTTAAAGAAAGATTAAATTTAATAATCTTTTTTTGGAGTTGAATACAATTTCTTAGTATTCTTAGGGAATACTAAGAAATGGCTAGGACTGTGAAAAATTGCTGTTAGAGATGGAGAATGAAGAATCATCCACTCTTTTTGTTTTTGGTTCTGTCTCTGTTAAGAAGAATGATCTTTAGATGCAGAAGAGTGTTTGTATTAGTGAGCAAACTGTGCCATATGTGGGAGAAGAAACAGAAGAAAGCGCTCTCTTTCTCCGATTAAGCCCATGTTGTTCCTCATTTAAACAGATAACATCTCACAATTGAGATTGTTGACCCTCTGGTCTTTGATGTATTCTATAGAAGGGGAGTTTCCAGAAAGCTGGGGACAGGCTCACATGTATCATTCTAATTTTTTAAAAGGGAAACCTTTAAACCAATCCTTCAGCTTAAAATATGTTAAGAGAACAGTCTGAAAACAATGTGAGTATATTGATTAATGACTGATTAATGACTGAGGTTGACCAGATCTATCCGGATGTGCACCAAAGGGTGTGTGCCCCCTTTTAACATTTTTATCAGCATACTTGAAGAGGTGGGATGCATTCCTGTAAAATTTGTCAATGGCATGAAACTGGGAGGGATAATGATACATTTGATGAAAAGAAACAGGATTTAAAAATCTCTTGACAGGTTGAATGAGGAGTTGAATCTAACATAATAGTTAACAGGGATAAACGTTATATCCCATTAGTGGGTTCCCAGACCAGCTGTATGGATACAGTATGAGGAAGAATTGTTGGCTCTGTGGCTTTGCTGGTGAAAACTCCTCTTTAGTAAACAGAATGAGGAAGATATGAGGCAGATGTGGCTTATCAGCATATCATATTATTAATATCATTTTTAGTGCTAGGATAAACATTTATTGAAAATTACTGTGTGTCAAGCACTGGGTAAAGGCTTTGTGTCTTATTTAGTTAATGACAAGCTCGTAAAGTAAATAGAATTACTATCCCTATTTTACCAAGGCACAAGAAAGTTAAATAAATAACTTGACCAACAAAGTGTATATAGTGAAAAATACAAGCTAGGATTCAAAACCAGGCAGTGTGACACATTCTTATCCACAATAATAAACCTCCATGTGAAAGTTAAAAGGAATTAGTTGATAGTTTTGATTACATAAAAATTTAAAAGTTTGGTACAGAAAATGAAAACAACCCACTCTAAACAATTCCCCTTTGTATTTGATTTTGTAAGTAGGGGGCTACCTACTGATCTACTACACAACATAATTGAGGGGGCATCTGCAGGGCTAGTCAGACATTAGCATATGCAGCATTGCTGGTAAAGCTCACACCGGCTACCAATGCCAATCAATCTAGGTCTTCAATTACAAATGTGAATGGATAGCTAAGTGTCACTGGACCTAAGAAGAGGATCAGTAGCCTGACCGAGGACCGTGTGGAGAATTCAGAGCACGTGGCCCCACTGATCTATCATTTTAGATTCAATTCCCCATCCAAGCTGCCAAGAGCTTTTAAGATTCTGTTTCTTGGCCGGGCACGGTGGCTCACGCCTATAATCCCAGCACATTGGGAGGCTGAGGCCAGCGGATCACGAGGTCAGGAGATCGAGATCATCCTGGCTAACACGGTGAAACCCCGTCTGTATTAAAGAAAATACAAAAAATTAGCCAGGCGTGGCAGCACGCGCCTGTAGTCCCAGCTACTCGGGAGGCTGAGGCGGGAGAATGGCGTGAACCCGGGAGGCACAGTTTGCAGTGAGCCGAGATCGTGACACTGTGGTCCGGCCTGGGCGAAAGAACGAGACTCCGTCTCAAAAAAAAAAAAAAAAGATTCTGTTTCTTGCATGAAATGTATTTATCATCCTTCCTAGTTTCATATCATGCACAAACTTTTTGGTCACACATCCCACATCTTTAAGTGTATTAATAAAAAATATTCAAAAGTTTTTGCTTTTTATGTGAAAAAGCAGGAAGCTAGCTTAATTTTTTTTTAATTGGATTTTAGGGGATACTGTATCAAAATGCAGTTGTGTGCCTGGCACATAGTAGTTGCTTAATAAATATTTGTTGAATGAATGAATGAAAGCAGAGTTCTTAGACGTAAACTTGACTGCAAAAAATCATGCATTCATTAAAAGCATGGAATGGTAGATTAGACAGAATTGGAAACTAGAGCAGTAGATTTGAAGACTAGAATGGAGACCAAAAAGAATCAGATGGTGCTTATGAGAGAAGGAGTAGGAAACATGGAATGTATTTGTAGATTCTTGGGTTCCATGAAAAAAGTGATATTTTTGAAAAAGGTCACCTGAACTAAAGACACACTCAGGTGTTCAGATAAAAGTGCTGGGTGGAAATAGTGAAAGGAGATACGCCTTGTCTTGCATACCTTGGTGGATAGGGCAACATGACATGGAAAGGGAGTCAGTAGCATCGGGCTTCTCATTTGCAACACTGTGTGTTAGGAACTGAATTCAGGAACACCGAGGCCTCTACCTTGCACATAATCATCTGAGGTCACCTAGGAGTACCCACAGTGAGGCTCACCACCTTGTGGCTTGTCTTCCTTTGTTCCTGATGCCTCACCAGCCCAGTTCCACCCCAGCTAGCTTCCATTCAGCAGCAGGCAACCAACACTGCTACCAACCCCTGTTGACCTGGGTAGATGGAAAGTTTTGCTTGCTGTAACAATACCTGCAGGGGCCACTTTTTTAGGCCACAATGAAAATTTAAGACGTGAGAGTCCACCATCTTCATGGAATCCTGGAATGAAATTCACTGTGTTTCCAGTCATGTTTTCATTTCCATAATATTCCCTTTTCATTTTTGCCTTAGGTAACTCCCACTCTCTGATGTGCAAACTTTCTGTATGTTTATTATCTTCAGTGAATGTTTTCTTTTCCTTCAAGCTTTAACCGAGACTTGGCTTTCCCCCACATACGGGGTATGAGTCCATTTAGTGAAGAGTGCTCCATCACTCAAATCCTATGCACTGGGAGATAGGGTTAGTGTCCTTACTAACACTGTGTCTATGTGTCTGCTAAACCATTACTCCTTTACTGCCTTGGAAAAGCCGCACCTCCGTCACCACTCGTTACTTTCAGCAGCTTTCTTCTTGGTTCCTCTCTCACTCCATGATGGGCCCCAGCACGTTGTTTCCTCTCTGCCTCAAGCCTTGCCATTGCCCTGTGTTACTTCATAGTTTTTAATGAACAGTCAAGTCCCTTGATCGTAAGGTCCTTCATATGAATTCCTCCGTCTCTCACTTATGCCACCAACATCTATGGTGATGCTCTAGACTTTGCCATCTTTTAGAATTAACTGACTTTTCAGATAATGTTTCAGAAGTTCTAATGCAGCATCCTTCCATATTGGTAGTCCAGTCAAGAAGATTGGACTTCTTAGGAGAAGAGAGTCCAATCTCCTAAATGTGTTCTTTGACTTCATGTGGATCCCCAGCCCATTACTTGTTTTACTTTCCCCCTATATGTTAACAACACCCTTCACTTTCTGCCTTGTATAATTTAGATTTCATGGCCATCTTCTACCCATTTCCTAAACCCCTCCCTTGTCCCATTGTTCATTGGTTATTCTTGTTTGGTAAAACTCACGCTGGATGAATCAAGATATTTGTCTCTTTTAATGCTGTTACTTGGGTTGCTGATGCTTCTGGAGTTATGCTCACGTAATGGAACAGACAAATACCACTGTAATTTCCTGACCGTGAGCCCTGATTCTGCATTCATCTCTTGCTAATCCTACCTTGGTCCTCCCACTCTCCATAATGACTATTTCAAACCTCTGCAGGCTCCAGATCTCTGGGTCCCTCCTTGCCCCTCTACTCCCTGGCTGATGGCTTGTTTCCCATTCCACAGAGGCACTGCAGAGAAACTGCCCCAGCTAGATGAACAGATCATTCTCTTGTGTCTACTCCTGTCAAAGGCTGGTCTTACCTAGTCCTTCACCTCTGATGCTGATCACATCCTCTTAACCTTCTTAAGAATCTCATGGTGTTGATTATTCTGGGTTGTGACTGTATCTTCTGCTTCTCTTTTTATAGGCTCCTAACATTAGCAATAAATTTTCTCTATGAGCTAAAGTTTTACCCGTTACTTTAAATAAGAAAGTTCTTTCCACCTTCCTTTTACAGCCAGATTTTTCAAACCAGTGTTGCAGATGGGTAGGCAGATATGGTTGCTGGCAGGAGCTTGTGAAAATGAAGCAGGGTTTCAGCTGAGAGTGAGGAAGAGGGAGGAGAGATTGGAGGTTTAAGATAGAAATAGTGTGATGTAGTCATCTAGGAGAGACAGATAATACTTACATGTACATCACTGACATTGCATCAAATATTTAAAACAGTTGCTATTGGAAATGTAAGGAGAATGTGAACCACAGTTATAGAGGGAGTTTTAATATGCTTCTCTCAGAATTTGACATATTAAGTAGGGAAAAAAAGAATATTCAAGAATGTGATTTAATACAACTTAGCAAGCTTATATTGAAAAATGTATGTATGCAAGCAGAAAGCACATTTACAAACGTGTCTATTCCATATAGCAGGCCACCAATAAAAATCTCAGTTGCTGAAAGAAGAAATCACAGGCTACATTCTCTGACCACAGTGCAATAAGACAAGATATTAACAATAAAAAGATTTCCAAATGGGTTAATGTTTGTGGGAGTGTGTTTAATGAGTATGAATGTTTTGTTATTAATCACTCATCTATGTGGCTTTTGGTAAAAGAGGAAATCAAAACTTACAGATTCTTTAGAAATCACTACAACAGGCTGGGCACCATGGCTCACGCCTGTAATCTCAGGACTTTGGGAGGCCAAGGCGGGCAGATCACTTGAGCTCAGGAGTTCAAGACTAGCCTGGGCAACATGGTGAACCCCCAGCTCTACGAAAAATAAAAAATTTAGCCAGATGTGGTGGCATGCTTCTATAGTCCTAGCTACTCAGGAGGCTGAGGTGGGAAGATTGCTTGAGCCTGGGAGGCGGAGGTTGCAGTGAACTGAGATCATGCCACTGCACTCCAGCCTGGGCAACAGAGCCAGACCCCGTCTCAAAAAAAAAAAGGGTACAAAATGCTACATATAAAAATTTTGTGAGTTATGGCAAAAGCCACTTTTAAGAAATAGTTCATGGCTCTAAACGTTTTCATTAGGAAAGAAAGATTTATAGACAAATTAAAGTTTGTATTCAGCAAAATAGATAATAGACAATTTTTTGCTAATTTATTGAGCTGTACATTGCTTTTTTTCTGTGTGTCATTTCATAATAAAAAAGGTACTTAAAAGTACAATGAAATGAACCAAAACAAGAGGGAAAATGTAGGAAGAGATAAGTGGATTGGAACAAAGAACATTTTCTCCTAGAACTGGTAAGTACAACTAAGAGCTGGTCCCACGAAAAGACAGACTAGACAAATGTTTGGCAAGTGTGATCAAGAAGACAGAACTACCAGAAATGACAAAGAGTATATAGAACACCATAAGCAAAGACAAAATTGACTCAAAATAAGGTGGAAAACTTAACCAGAACATTGTCCATGGGAGAAATAGAAGAGATTGTTGAAGATCTATCTTTATGTCTTCAAGACACAAGGCCCAAACAATTTTAGTGGTCAGGTCTGTCAAATCTTAAGGACTAGGGTGGCATGCGCCTGTAGTCCCAGCTACTCTGGAGGCTGAGGCAGGAGAATGGCCTGAACCCGGGAGGCAGAGCTTGCAGTGAGCTGAGATCACGCCCACTGCACTCCAGCCTGGGTGACAGAGCGAGACTCCGTCTCAAAAACAAACAAACAAAATCTTAAGGACTAGGTACTTCCTTTGTAATCTAAATGGGTTAGACCATTAAACAGTGCAGAGTAGGCCGGGCACAGTGGGTCACGCCTGTAATCTCAGCACTTTGGGAGGCTGAGGCGGGTGGATCATGAGGTCAGGAGTTCGAGACCAGCCTGGCCCACATAGTGAAACCCCATCTCTACTAAAAATACAAAAAAAAATTAGCCGGGCCTGGTGGTGGGCACCTGTAATCCCAGCTACTTGGGAGGCTGAGACAAGGAGAATCCCTTGAACCTGGGAGGCAGAGGTTGCAGTGAGCTGAGATTGCACCATTGCATTCTAGCACAGGTGACAGTGAGAGACTCCATCTCAAAAAAAAAAAAATGAGTAAACTATATAGCATCAAGATCAGAATTTGTCAAAGAAATTTGAATGCTTAAATTATGTTTTACTTTTTAATTAAGGCAACATATAAAGATAGTTTTAAAAAACACAAATACACAGTAGAGTAAGACATAAAACTGGAGATACCCTAACTATTCTGGATTCCCTCTTTAGGAATTTCTTCTTACATATGTACATATATAAATAAGTATATAAGTATATAAATAATTATTAATAAGAAGCCTATGATATTCTTTTTCTTTCTTTCTTCTCTTTCTTTCCTTTCTTCTCCTTTCTTTTCTTTCTTTCTTGTCTTTCTATCTTTAGACTTCCTATTATGGAAGAAGAGTTTTTATACTCCTTTAAACCCTCCCCATATCTTCCTGATAGAAGTTCAATCAACATTTTACATTTTAACATTCAACATTTTAATTATTATCCTATGATTACATTTCCTTTCTTATATAATTTGTTTTCTTTGTGGTTAGTATTTTTCCCATTTTAGGGACTAGGGTAGTTTTGCAATCACCTACATTAATTTGAACTACACATCCTCTTTCAGTAGACACAAGTGCATCAAGTAATTTCTCAGGGTCTTTCCCCCTTGAAGATGCACCTCCCAAAGCCTGTTATCCTCCTCCAGTTCGTGCTTGTTTCTTTAGACTTGCCTTTGCCCTTACATAATCTAGAAATTCCTTTTGCTTCTTTCCTTGGTTGTATTAATTTATGGATCTCATATGCTGTTAAAATTTTTGGACAGAGGATAATCTCTGGTAGCTTCCTGAGAAACACTGGAAACAACCAATTATTATGTCAATAAGTAATTAATTAGAGGATGGCTCATCCATACAGTGAAATGGCAAGCAGCCACCTTGAAAAGATGTTAGAACTACTGAGTGATCTTGTGAGGGTAACAGGTAGACCTACTCCCCCTCCCTCCTACTCCCCCTCCCTTTTAAGAATAAGCATTTTAAGAATAAGGTTGCTACACATCAAAATGTGAACCTTGACAAAGCAAGTTGAAGGACTTCGAAACTGGATACAAGTTTCCTACATTAGGAGAAATAAAAGCAAGGAAAACAAGCCATTCTATAAAAGAAACATCAAGGAAGGCTTTAAAAAGTCAGAAAATGGGCCAGGCACAGTGGCTTATGCCCATAATCCCAGCTTGGGAGGCCGAGGCAGGTGGATCACCTGAGGTCAGGAGTCGAGACCAGCCTGGCCAACATGGCGAAAACCCCATCTCTACTCAAAATAGAAAAGAATTAGCTGGGCGTGGTAACTCATTCATGTAATCCCAGCTGCTCAGGAGGCTGAGGCACGAGAATCACTTGAACCTGGGAGGCAGAGATTTCAGTGAGCCAAGATCGCGCCACTGCACTCCAGCTTGGGTAACAGAGTGAGACTCCATCTCAAAAAAAAAAAAAAAAGTCAGAAAATATGTAACACCAAATATAGCACTTATAACAATAAACATAAGTACTTTTAACACCCCTGTAAATAAAAGAGAGCCTAATACACTCATATGCCATTTACAAGAAAGACATCTCAAAGTAGCAAAATAATAAAAGTACAAGACTGGGCAGATACCTCAGCCAAATGCATACAAAAAGAAAGCATAGTCTAAAGTCACTTCAGCCTAAAGTAGACCTCAAAGCCAAAACAGGGACAAAGAGCATTATTTTATGTCAGGAAAAGGAACATTTAATAGTGATTTATAGTCGTCTTGGATCTTTGTATTGAATCTTCTGATGTAGAGATATAGACAGTAGGAACTATCTGTCCTCACCCACCCTGTGAAGCTGTAAGATATGGTAAAACCCTTGCACTGACACCGTTAAACAACTGTTCTTGGGCCGGGCGTGGTGGCTCATGCCTGTAATCCCAGCACTTTGGGAGGCCAAGGCAGGCGGATCACCTGAGGTCGGGAGTTCAAGACCAGCCTGACCAATATGGAGAAACCTGTCTCTACTAAAAATACAAAATTAGCCGGGTGTGGTGGCGCATTCCTGTAATCCCAGCTACTTGGGAGGCTGAGGCAGGAGAATCACTTGAACCCGGGAGGCGGAGGTTGCAGTGAGCGGAGATCGCGCCATTGCACTGCAGCCTGGGTGACAAGAGCAAAACTCTGTCTCAAAAAAAAAAAAAAAGAACTGTTCTTATTGGGGAGACAGCATACAAATAAAGACAATATTGAGTAGTATGAGGAAAACGAAAAGAGGGTGAGGGCACACAGACTGAAGGGATTAAGGAGAGTGAAATGGCGATTTCATAAGGCGATTAGTTTTAAAATGTCCAAAAATCGTTAGCTTTCTTATGAATCACCCATTATCCTTTACTGTAGCCAAAAATAAATAAACGCTAGGAATAAACACTAGTGCTGCCGTTTCGAGAATGTCCTATAGTCATCCACACTTTAACCTTTTGAGTGTGGCTTCTTTTTTTAGCATAATGCATTTGAGATTCATTCACCAGTAGTTCACTCTTTTTTAGTGCTGAGTAATAGTCCATTATATGCATATTCCATGGTTTATTCACTCACCACGTAAAGAACATTTAGATTGTTTTCAGTTTTTGGCAATTAAGACACTGTACAGTTGGCCCTCTGTATTCGTGGGTCCCACATTTGCAGATTCAACCAACTGTGGATTGGGGAAAATAATGGATGGTTGCGCCTGTACTGAAGATGTACAGACAAACTTTTGTTCTTTTCATTATTCCCTAAACAATACACTATAGCAACTATTTACATAGCATTTTCATTGTACTATTATAAGTAATCTAGACAGGACTTAAAGTTTCAATATATGGGAGGATGTGTATAGGATATATGCAGATACTCTGCCATTTTATATAAGGGACTTGAGTATCCATGGATTTTTTTATCTGCTGTGGGTTGGGGTTGTCGTGGAACCAATCCCCCACAGATAACAGGGGTCAACATTTGTTTACAGGCTTTTGTGAGAGTATAAGTTTTCATTTCATTTGAGTCAATACCTAGGAGTAAGATCGCTGGGTCATATGGTAGATGTGTGTTTAACTTTATAAGAAATTACCAAACTATTTTCTAAAGTGGCTGTGCCATTTTGCATTTCTACCAGCAATAGATGAATTCCAGGTGTTCGCCATCCTTGTTAGCCCTTGGTATTGTCCATCTTTATTAAATTGTAGTCTTTCTAATAGATGAGTAGTAGTATCTCACTGTAGTTTTAAGTTGCATTTTCCTAATGCATCTTTTGATGTGCTTATTTTTGCATCTGTATATCTTTGGTGAAATGTCCAAATCTTACTATCATTTTTAAAAATTTGATAGTTTTCTGATTTTTCAATTTTGAGAGTTCTTTGTCCTTTCTAGATATAAGTCTTTTATTGGATAAGTGATTTGCAATTTTTTTCCTCCCAGTCTGTGACCTATTTTGGTTTAATTTTTGTATATGGTGCAAAGTATGGGTTGCGAGTCATCTTTTTGCTTATGGATATTCAATTGTTCTAGCACTGTTTGTTGAAACAACTATTTCTCGATTGAATTGCCTTTGTACCTTTGTGGAAAATCAACAAAGGTCTATTCCAGGACTCTGTTCCTTTGATCTATATGTCTTTCTTTTTGCCAGTATCACACTGGCTTAGTTACAGTAGCTTTACAGTAAACCTTGAGATCAGGTAGTGTGAGTCTTCCACCACTGTTCTTTTTAAAAATTCTTTATTTTAGTTCCTTTGTCTTTCCATAGGTATAAATTTTAGAAATCAGTCTGTCGCTTTTTGCCCAAAATATCCTGCTAACATTTTGATTGGATTGCACTGAATCTGTAGGTCAGTTGAGGCCGAATTAACAGCAATATTGAGTCTTCCAATCCATGAACACAGTTTGTCTCTCTGTAGGTCTTCTTCGACTTCTTTCATTAGTGTTTTGTAGTTTTCAGCATACAGAGATGTTGCGTATACTTCGTCAGATTTATAACCAAGTATATCATATACCTTGGTATAACTAAACATTTAATTTTTTCAGTTTTAATGGAACTTTCAAAATTTCAATTTCAAATTGTTCATTATTAATATATAGAAATAGGATATTTAAAATATACATTGACTCTTTTTGCAACCTTGCTAAACTTAGTCTGAAAGGGTTTTTTTGTTTGTTTTTGAGTATTGTAGATTGTTTGGGATTTTCTGTCTATGTCCTCTGCAAATAGAGACATTGCTATTTCCTCCTTTTCAATCTATGCTTTGGCTTTTGTTTTCTTACTTTGTAACGTTGAATAGGAGTGGTGAGAACCAATATCCTTCCCTTGTCCCTGACCTTAGAGGGATAGCATTCAGTTTTTCACTATTAAAGAGGATATTAACTATAGGGTTGTTTGTGACTGACCTTTATCAGGTTGAAGTTCCCTTGTATTTCTAGTTTGCTGAGTTTTTAAAAATCATCAGTGGATATTAAGTTTTGTCAAATGCTTTTTTACATCTATTCAGATGGTCAGAGGGTGTTTCTTCTTTAAGTCTGTTGATGTGATGAATTAGATTATTCACCTTTGGGATGTTGAACTAGCCTTGCACTCCCAGGACAGACACCATTTGTTCTTTCTGTGCATCATCTTTTTTTTTTATATATATATATATTGCTGGATTTGATTTACTAACATTTTGTTAAGAATTTTTGAGCATTTGTTTATGAGTGATATTTATATGTGGTTTTCTTTTATTGCAATGTCTTTTTTTTTTTTTTTTCTGATTTCATTATCAGGGTAAGGTTTGTCTCTTAGAATGGATTGAGAAATGCTTCTTCCTCTTCAGTTTTCTAAAGAGTTTATATAGAATTGGTGTTATTTATTCCCTACCTGTTTTGTAGAATTTTCTAATAGAGCTATGATTTCTTTGTGAGAAGATTTTTAATTACAATTTCATTTTCTTTAATAGATAGAAGGCTATGCAGGTTACCATTTCTTCTTGAGTGAGTTTTAGTGGTTGTGTCTTTTAAATAATTTATCCCTTTCATCTTAGTTGTTGAATATTTTGTCATAAAGTCATTCTTAATATTTTCTTATTATCTTTTCAATATCCATGGGTTCTTAATCATACTACTTTTTAAAAATTACAGATATTGGCAGTTTGTGTCCTTTTCTCCTTTTTCCTAATTACTTCAGCTGGAGGTTTGTCAATACCATTGATCTTCTCAAAGAAGGAACATTTGGTTTCATTGATTTTTTTTTTTCTTTTTTCTGTTTTCCATTTCATTGATTTCTTTATCATTTCCTTTCTTCTCCTTACTTTTGATTTAATTTGCTCTTTTCTAGTTTTTATTTAGGTAAGAGCCCAGATCATTGATTTAAAAACTTTCTCATGTTTAGAAAATGGTTTGATTCAACATGGATTTATTGCATACCTCCTTATGTGATTTTTAGAAGGTGCTTTGGAAAATACCGAGCTATCAAATGAGTCCCTACTGTTTAGAAGGCTAGTTGCATTTTTGAAAGTGAGTTTTTCCCCCTTTAATATCACCGTAAGGCTCTGTTTGGTTACATGTATAGGGTTTTAGAGTATAAAGATCATTGGAAACTGTCGTAGTCCTGCAGTTGATCCTTGAAGGGTACAGAGGATTCAGTGAAGCAGAGGTGGGGAGTTGATCACAGAGCTGGAGAGAATCTGGGAGGTTGGCAAGCCTATCCCCTGTGTACTGAGGCCCAAAGTTAATACAAGATCAGACAGACAAATAACAAAAATAGATGAGTCTGGCTAGAAGAGAGTTGGTTTTTTGTTGTTGTTTGATGGGGTGGGATAGCAAGAAGCGTGGGGGAATGAAGTATGCAGCAGGCTGTAGTGTAGGTCTCAAATTTTAGACATTGATAATAGCATGTACAGACGCAGGAAGAACGCCATTTTGAATGAATTAGGAGGCAATTCGATTTGGGTTAATTTTTGTGTGCTTTGATTTCTTTAATGTGTAAACTACTTTCAAAAAGCCATAAACAACTTGGTATAGTGGAGTTCTATAGAAATTGCTAAGACCAGGAAAATTCGGGGGTCTGAAGATTCATATTGAGAGTGAATAAGCAAAGACATGGTAAAATAATGGTTTATAGGTGAAGAACCAGCCAGCAAGGAATAAATGCAGCCAGCAAGGAATAAATGCCTCATTTATAGATACACAGTTTGTGGCAGAGCTAGAACTAGAAAAGATTCCAGGCCCCATTATCTTGCCAGTGCCCACATGGCACCTAGCACTGGGTTTCTCTCAGCAGACCTCTATTAAAGCTAGCTATGGCTCACCAAGGCTGTTAATGCTGAGAATAAAGAAGTAAGACAGTCTCGGATCTCAAGCAATGCATTCTAGTGGGCAGTCAACTGCAGTATTGTTTGTCTGATTCTAAAATACACTTAAAAGAAGGCAACATTGGCCAGGCACGGTGGCTCATGCCTGTGATCCCAGCACTTTGGAAGGCCGAGGTGGGTGAATCACAAGGTCGGGAGATCGAGACCATCCTGGCTAACACGGTGAAACCCTGTCTCTACTAAAAACACAAAAAATTAGCCGGGCGTGGTGGCGGGCGCCTGTAGTCCCAGCTACTCAGGAGACTGAGGCAGGAGAATGGCGTGAACCCGGGAGGTGGAGCTTGCAGTGAGCCGAGATTGCGCCAGTGCACTCCAGCCTGGGCAATAGAGCAAGACTCCATCTCAAAAAAAAAAAAAAAAAAAAAAAAAAAAGAAGGCGACATTGAGAAACCTGAGGGAGAGTGTTTGGGAAGGTATTCCTAGAGGAGGTGAAGCTGGATCGAGGCCAAAGGGACATGCAGGAGATATCCCAGTGGTTCTGTGTCTAGGAAGAGTATGTTGGAAGAAAGGATATAGTGTGATCTCTGTGTAAGTAAATGAATAAAGGAGGCAGACATTGACTATGTACTATAAATGTTGGCTGTGGCAGCCAGAAGGAAGAATAACACCAGGTTATGAGCTATTAGAATGAAATTAGGGCCGGGTGCCATGGCTCACACCTGTAATCCCAACACTGTGGGAGGCCGAGGCAGGTGGATCCCTTAAGCCTAGGAGTTCAAGACCAGCCTGGGCAACATGGCAAAACCCTGTCTCTACAAAGATACAAAAATTAGCCGGGCATGGTGGCACCTGCCTGTGGTCTCAGCTACTCAGTAGGCTGAGGTGGGAGGATTACTTGAGCCGAGGAGACAGAGGTTGCAGTGAGCTGAGATCACACCACTGCACTCCAGCCTGGGCAACAGAGCGAGACTCTGTCTGAAAAAAAGAAAAAGAAAAAAGAAATTAGACTTGAGCAGGACAGTACTATGTTCTTTGTAAATCTCAGTTTATACATAGAACATATGAATGGATTTGTTTAATAATATTATGTGAAAAAGAATACGACATAGTGAATGGAGCACTTATTTCTCTTTCATGGAAGTTATTTATGCCTAACTGCTGTGAAATCCTCCTTAGGCACCCAAGGCATCCACCAGAGGAAAAGAAAGCACAGCATAGCAAGCAGCAAAAAAGCTACTTGGGCCAGGACCTGTGAGCTCAGTTCCTTTCTAGGCAATGACAAACTTGTTTCGTATTGTTGAGAACACACACAGGTGCTAGAGGCAGACAGGCCTGGGTCCTCATCCTGGCAACCTTGCCCCTTCGTAGCCGTGTCACTTGGGAGGATTACCTAGCCTCCCTGAGGAACATCTTCTCATCTGTGAAATAGGGATAATAATACTCATAAGTGATTAGAAATTCTGCATCCTCTACTGGTAATTTTGTCCATGGGCTAGATAGTGGTTTGATTTTCACCTTTTTATTTGAAAATTTTAGTTGGATCCTTAAATTATTAATCACTTTAAAATGATGTTAGATTCTTTTGTTGTATTTGGTGTATAAAACATGTTGATTTGAGACAATATTTATAGATGTTTATCCTCCTTCAACTTTCTTTCCACTCAGTGTTTAATACTTTTTTTCCTCCTTTAAGATGACATTAGCAATGATTCCTCTCTGGTTGTGGGTATTCTTGAAGCCATTCTGAAAGGCCGTGGTTTCCAAATCTGGCCAGGTGTCAGAATCACCTGGAGAGCTTATTTAAAGAAGGGTTTTTAATCCCCATCTCCCAGAGTTGAATGATTTAGTAAGGTGGAGTGCCAGGAAATACATTTTTATAAAACTTCCCGGTTGAATTTGTATGCGGCAAGGTTTGAGAATCAAGGTTAATTAGGCATATAAAGTCATCCAGGCAAACGATGTGTGGAATAAGCCTGAGTTACTGTTATTTACCCCCAGAGACTCTGGCATAATAATAGGAGATAATGAGGGGGTTTGATGAGATTTAGGACTGTATAATGTGGTTGGAGGCATTAACTTGGCTTGAGAGGAGTAGTTACTAATATTTTATAGGCTATTACTGCAACTTTATTATATCAAATATTTTAAAACCAGGCAAATGGTCACTTTCTTTTTTTTGTTTGTTTTGTTCTGTTTTATAGATCGTGAGGACCAGTCAATTCTTTGCACGTAAGTAAATGTTGAATGTTCAGATTTGTTTTTGATTTTCTTGGAAAGTGGAGCAACTATTTTTGTCTGGGGGGAGGGGAGAAGTAGAGCAGTAATTTTTAAGAGTTTGATGTAAACCTCGCAGTTATTTTAAGACTAAGATTATGTAAGTTGCTTAAATTTGGTGTTAATGGTTGGTTGTCAGTCTGGGCTTTTCACACATTTTATAATGTTAATCTGTGAAACTTACATCTTTAGTTCATATGTCAAAGTGTAGGCCTACTGGACGTTTCAGTAATTTATTCTTTTTACTCAATAAGCATTTACTGATTATCAAGTGCCTACTGTACTGTGTGCTCAGTGTTAAACATTCACAGCAGAATAAAACAATATCCACAACAGGACACAATTAGATTTGCACATTAGAAAGATTGCTTTGGCAGCAGTGTGGAAAATGGAGTGGAGGAAGAGTTGAAAGAAGAGGACCAGTCCGGAGGCTATTCAGTTATCTAGGCAAGAGATGGTGAGGACTTCAGGTATAGAAGTAGTTATGAACCTAGAGAGCAGTGGTTGCGTTTAAGCGGTGTTCAGTTTAGGAGGCAGATTTACCAAGACTTGGTGATTTACATGCATAAGAAAAAGGAGCTAAGAGAAGGTTTTGTTGCTGAAACCTCCTGACATGGGAACATGGGAGGAAGAACAGGTTTGGAGTGGATGATAATGAGTTTGGTTTAGGACACATTGCATTTGAGGTCCCTATGGCTCATGTAAGTGGAGCTGTCATTGGGCTCTTGGATATGTGGGTTTGGAGCTCAGGAGAGTGAGATCTGCGCTAGAAATGCAGATCTGAAGAGTCAGTGGCATGGAAGGTGATGGAAGCCATGCCGATGAATGAGATTACCTTAGAAGAATGTGTTGAGAGAAAGCAGAGTGTGGAATCCTGAGGAAAGCCTACACTCAAGGGTCGGGCAGAGGAGGAAGAACCACAAAGAAGGCTAAAAAGACCCATCATAGGGGCATGAGGAGGCAAGAAGGTGTGGTGGCACAGCAGTCAAGGGGAGAGAGGCATTTCGGGACAGAGGGAGGGGTCAGCACTTCAGATTGAGTGGATGAGATGAGCAGCAGCGTGCCCACTGGACCCAGCAACAGAGAGTGGAGGGTGCTGGAGTGGACTGGGGATAGTGAAGAGGTAGAAGCCAGGTGGCAGTTGAGGCATGAAGGGGAGGTGAAAATGTCAAAAATAAAATACAATTTTTAGAAAACTCAAGTATGAACCTACTACTTTCAGATAGTTTGGGAAGGTGGAGAGTAGTTGAATGGTGGTAAGAGATCAATAGGATTTTTGTTTTTGGTGTTTTTAGTGTGGGTGAGATTCAGTGCTGATGAGAGGAAGATAACATTTTGGGAGTGGCTTGGATTTGGGCAGGAAGGAGAATTGAGAGAGCAAGGAGGGTGATGAGGTGCAGAGCACAGGGGTTGGGTGTCTGGGCACAGTGAGGTCCTAGTGGGGGGCACGACGCTTCTCCAGTGACGGGCCAAGGAGGCAGATGAGTACCAATGCGGGTAAGTAGGGGTGGGGAGCTGTGAATTGAGAAAATTCTAATCTAATGGTTTCTCTTTTCTATGAAGTAGAAGACTTGGTATTTAATAAGAAAGGGGAGGAGTGGCAGGATAGGAGGTTTGAGGAGATGAGAGTTAGTCAGTCGGCTTGGTTATATGAATTTTTTGCTAGCATTGTTTAGCCTTGAGGAGTTATATAAATTAGCTTTTCCTGAACAGCAAATCACGCTGAAACTTAGTGGCTCAAATCAGCACGGTTCTACAGGTTTCCCAGCAGTTGGATTGGGCTCAGCTGGGCAGTTCTGCAGATCTGGGCCAGGCTCAGCTTTCTTATTGGAGGCTCACTGCTGCATCTACGGACAACTGTGGGATGGCTGGCTGACTGTTGGTGGGGGTGCCTTGGTTTCTTCTCCACTTGGTGTCTCTTTCTCTGGCAGTCTAGCCCTGGCTTTTAACGTGGTAGCAGCGTTCAACAGCAGCAAGAGGGCAAGCTCCAGTGTGTAAGCATTGTTCAAGTTTCTGCTTGTGTCACATTCTGCTGTCCCATTCCCAAGCAAGACATGGCAAGGCATGGCATGAGTCAGGTGGGAAACATCATAAAGTGAGGCATGAAACAATTGGAGCCATTACTTTAGCTGATCCACCATGGATGTGTTGGAATACAACCAAAACCAGGTGGAGACTTGTACCTTCTCTTAGATGAAGTGGTTTGGTGAAGACTTTTGGGAACGTCTGAAAGCAGGAAGCACTTAGGGAGGGAATGACTTGCTGTTTGACAGAACAAAAGTTCGCGAGTACTTATTTTGTTACCCAAAGTGACCAGTACAGACGCTAGCACTTATGATTAGATGATCGACACCATTTTAGTTTGTATTTTGTCACCAATTAATAGACTTGGATTTATGAGGTAAGTCTTCTAGCACCTGGGTTTATCTCTTCTTGGGTACAAAGGGGCAGTCATCAAGTACCATGTTTGTTTTCTTCCATTCTTTTTTAAATTGCTTTTTCCATTTTATTATGAATATTTTCAGACATAAAACACAGTTGAAAGAATTTTGCAGTGAACACCCATGTGTCTACCACCTAGATTCTACTGTTAATATTTCACTGTACTTGCTTGATCCTATCTGTCATCCATCAGTCCTTCTTATACTGTTTATGTTGGGAGGAAAACTTTTTCTCTTGCAACTTGGGTTCAGGGGACCTGCAAGTTAACTGACAATAGACAGATGAACAGAGAAAAGATAAGACTTATTTACACAAGTGTACTCAGTGATGAGTGTCTTACGGAATTATAGAAATAAAAGGCATATATCCTCTCCCTGACAAAAGGGTCCCGTGAAGTTTAAGGCTTCAGTGGGAAAGTATGGAGGGTTCTCTTGGTCTATTTGATGCTGATGAACAGCTGGGTTCACTGTTCAGTGCTAAAGGGCATGCTTTTCTCAATCTGGGAACCTCCCTGGGAGGGGTCAGTGGCAGCTGCATATACTGGGGGTCCTGCTAAAGTTTAGATGATGTTTCCTTATGTGGCTGCTGAGATGTTTTCAGTTTAAAGTGATTTTCATACCACTTTAGTGGGCTATTAATCCCTTCATTTGATGCATTTCAAGTTCGATTGTAGATAGACATCAGTACACTGTCCCCTAAGTACTTAAGCATATAGTGTTAACTGAAGCCCAGTATTTTCATCTTTTTCTTTTGAAACAAAATTTACTTAGAATTAAATGCACAAACCTTAATTATTCATTTCCTAAGTCCTTGTATAACCTGAACCGTTATCAAGATGTAGACAATAATACCATCACCCCAGAAAGTTCCTTCTCCTGTCCCCCCGTACTTACCTACCTCCACCTCTCTCAGCCTCATTATAGTTTAAAATTTTTTAGATACCGCTGATATTTAGTAACAGCTTTTCATGTTCATGTCTATTATAAAGTTACATTGTGTCCTGAAAAATATGAAAAAGTGAAACAATGTATCTTAGATTTAAGAAAATATTATATGTTCCATGGTGCCTTTGAGGATCCACCAAATACAGTACTCCAAGTGTGTGTGACTGGGGTCTTCATAAACTTAGTCCACCGCCAAGCTAATTAAGTTTTCTGCATAAGATAACTATTTAGGGGCAGTCACTCTGTGATTCTCGCCATGCTCATGTTAAATAAATTTGTATGCCTTTTCTCTTATTAAAAAACTGTTTACTCAACTTCACAAACTTTCCATATGTAGCTATATATATATATACACACATGCACATATATATATACACATATATAGATATATACACACATATATATACACACACACATATATGTACACACACACATATATATATAATATACACACACACACATATATATATGTAGTACGACCAAAAGAAAATACAGGCCAGGCATGATGGCTCACGCCTGTAATCCCAGCACTTTGGGAGGCCAAGGTGGGCGGATCACCTGAGGCTGGGAGTTTGCAACCAGCCTGACCAACATAGAGAAACCCCGTCTCTACTAAAAATACAAAATTGGCCAGGCATGGTGGTGCATGCCTATAATCTCAGCTACTTGATAGGCTGAAGCAGAAGAATTGCTTGAACCCGGGAGGCGGAGGTTGTGGTGAGCTGAGATTGTGCCATTGCACTCCAGCCTGGGCAATAAGAGCGAAACTCCGTCTCAAAATAAGTAAATAAATAATAAATACAACTAGATGCAACATGGTTTTATTATTATTTCTTAATCAGTATTAACTAGTTTGATAGCATCTCCTTAAGCTTTTGAGAAAGAAAGCCTTTTTATGTGAGGAATGCAAGCCCCTTTAAATTTTCAGGCCCAGAGAGGCATTGGAAGGAAACAACAGTTTCACTCCCTCCTTGAACTAGATAATTACCTCTTAAAGCCACCTGTTAAGTGTGCTCTAGACTGATGCCAAGTAGCCAAAAAATGCCATACGCTAGACACTATAACTCACCCCTGTGGTTCAACAGTGTGTATCCAGTCACTGATCAATGTTATCTCTGTAAACCAGTGAGAATTCCTGTCACACAGCTTTGTATCAGCCCACTCTTTGTACCCTCTTTCCTTTAAAAACTGCTTGTAAAAAAGGCCCAAGGCAAGTTGAAGTGTGTCCTGGGCAGCTGGCTTCAACCTTGGCCCAAATACACTTTCTATATTAATTTTGCCTCAGCATCTTCCTTTAGGTCAGCATTTCACTTTTTCAGTCATTTATTCTGTAATTTGCTTTTCCCCCAAAAGGATATACTTCTTAATTTACACTCTGGCCTTATCTGCCCATAGTTCCCCAGGTAACCTTTTGTTTCTGCAAACTCAGGCCAGGCCTTGTGAGCTCCCACTTGCAAGCCGCCTGTTTAATGCTTGTTTATCTGAGTATCCTAGTATTCTCATGTGTGGTGAAGACACTCAGGCTGCATGCATCCTCTCTCAGGAGAGAGTGGTCTTTCACACTTGCACCCCCATAGAACTGGAGGTGAAATCCTGCTACAGTGTAATCCTCATGTTGATTTTCCTTCTCATCAGCATTAAAATTCACAAAGCAGTCACCCTTGATGAGGAAATTACTCTGTTCTCTTAAACCCCCCTTTTAAAGAATACTCTGTTTATATTTTATGACTCTAACTGCTTTAGGCAAGTTGGTTTTCTCCTTTTGAGTATATTTGAGTATAATGTAAAAATTATAAAATAATGGTTGCCTCACAATGGCCTATTAAGATGTGACAGTCGATGTTTTTGTAAAGGAATCTTATCTATTATATACAAATATTACATTAAGTAATGATAGCCAGCCAGCCAGGATTGAGAACAGTTGATTCCTGCTAGCAATAACATACGTTAAAAGTTTTAAGGCAACTAAATTGATAGAATTGATTAAACAGTGAAGGCAACAGTGTAATGTAGTTGAAAAAACATTGTGTGGTCAGATAGAACTCTGGTGTTCTTTCTTCTCCCAGCTCTGCCATGAACTATGTGATTCTGGATCAGATTGTCAGCCTCTCTAAACCCTATTGCCATATGAGAATAACTATTTAGGGGAGGCAATCAGTCTGTGATTCTCCCCACGCTCATGTTAAATGAATTTGTGTGCCTTTCCTCTTGTTAAAAAAAAAAAGGTATTATTTAGTTAACTATTTAGTCAATTTGCTTTTCTAATGACTCTATTTTAGATGTCCTCAAGTCCTAAAACTTTGGGAATTATTAGATGGCTATAGCTGTGTGTCTCACTTTCGATGACGTCTATGTTATGGAAGAAAAAGAAGTATCAAATCAACTTGTAAATAGAAATGTAAAATGTTCTAGGCAAATATGCAAGGAAAGTGAACATATCTTTGGAAGTGTTCTCTCCATTAATCTTTGCAATACCTCTGTTATGTCCATTTACTGTCACATTATCCAAGACCTGATGAGGTAGTGCCAGTGCGATAGGGGAGACTTGAGTCCAAGCTTATGTTGATCACAAAATCTCTGCTCTTCCCAGTAAGCTGCTCTCTAAAGAGAGTTTGGAAACTGTAGGAAGTCATCTACTAATGTTATATGTTTGCATAGGTATAGATAATATAGGGGGTAATATGTATCTGGTGTTTTTCAAATCGAGGTTATCTAAAACAAGAACTTCAAGCAGAGGGTGATTTTTGAAGCTAGGCTGAATTCAGTGTTACAAATATCCAGACAAAATAAAATACCAATATTTTTACCAATAAAGATCTGAAAAAGGGGTTTCTCATTGGGGAAATCCCCATGGTCCAGAAGGAATTCAAAGGTCTCAGAATTGGTCATGTATTAATGATCTGCGTCACTGCTTCTTTAGGCTGTTGTTTTTATGTTTTTGTTTTGGATTGCACATCCCTTTGAGAAGCCAAAGCTGTAGACCTATTGAGGAAACGCAAACATGTTCATGTGTAGAAACTCCTGATCTTTTGTGTCCAAATGTGCTTCAACAGATGCAGGACACCTCCAGCTAGAAGCCTCCTTGCTTTGTTCTTGTTAGCTTTGTACTTCTACCACTCTCTTTGAAGGATTTCTTCTCCAAAAGAGCACGATGCTGGGACTGCAGCCTTTCCCCTTAACCATAGTCCTGTCTTAGACCAGCAGTGAAACAACCAGCCACTTAAAGCGTAAGACTGCTTCACCGTTAACATCTCATTTTGTTGATGGAAATGAGGTCAGATTCCCTTTGTCCGCACTCTTTGAGGTCTTGGCCTGTTGTTCACTTTTCTGAGGAGTCTCCTAATTTTCTTAGAGAGAAGTCTGCTGAGCTTTCTTTTTGGCTCTCTTCCCTCTGCTTTTGTTCAAGCTGCTTTTAGTTACCTCCTCTTTTTCCATCTGGGACAGATGTGCCATTTCTCATTGTTTTTTCTATTTTTCCAAGATTTATACTCCTTTGATCCTGCCACCTCCTTCATTAAAATCAGATTTTAAAAATTTCCATTACCATCTTCATCATCATCATCATTGATCATTATCATAACTATTGGTATCACCACTACCATTTATTGAGAGCCTTTTGGTGAGGACAGTGCTAGGCCCTTTCCCGCATTATCTCAGTCCTATGAAGTCTCATTTTAAAGGCATATAAACTGAGCCTCCGAGAACTGAGTAACTTGCCTAAAGCTCCATAGCTAGGGAGTGGCAGAAGGATTTGAATCTAGGTAGGTCATTTTGATTCTGTAGCTCAGGTTCTTAACCACTGTCCTAACTATTGATTCATAAAGTTTAGTAATTCAAATCACCTCATGTATAGTGGATGAATATTTGAGTGGACAATAATGGATAATGTTTATTGAATGCCATCTATATGCTTTAGTTGAGCTGTATTTTTTCTTCAACAACCCTATGTATTAGGAGCTATTATCCCCATTTTATAGTGGGCAATATAAGACCCATAATCTATCCTCTTGGGAGCTCAACAGTAAGGTTTTGAATGTATCTATCTTTGAAGCCATATTTTCTATAGCAGAGTTACCTTAGACCCGAAATATGTAAAATGTAGCACAGCTCATAAGCAATTGTTGAAGTATGGCTGCGTAAGTGTGACAGGCAGGAAAAAATGCTTTAAGGACATGTTGAAGCATGTCCATTGAGGCGGTTAGCTGGGAAACCACAGAGACAAACCAGGCTGGAAAGTAACAATCATAACTATATTTGAGACAAGTCATCATCAGTCTAAAAAAGAGGCCCATTTCTTGGTGTAATAAGAAATTATCTTTTTGAAACCAACAACCAACATCATGATTAATATGGAAACACTCAGTATTTCTAATACTGTTAAGAACAAAACAGAGAGACCACTGTCATAGCTATTAAGAAATTACACTTGAATAAAACCCAGATTCTTTACCATGACCTCCAGGGTCCATGGCACCCCTCCCCTTCCTGCTCCATCTGTCTCTCTCTCCACTCCCTCCCCTGATTGTTATTTATATCAAATCCTGGCACCTGGCCATCAGTCCCTGGACTATGCCAAGCTCTTTTCTGCTCTGCGGTCTTTGCATGTACCTCTCCATCTTCCTGAACACATTCCCCAGCTCTTCACTTGCCAGTTCTTGCTCATCTTTCAAGAGCCTTTCCCCTGACCTTCATATCTAGAGGAGGGGCTGTCCTTCCTTCTCTTTTTCCTTTTAGTGTCTTTTGCAGCATTCCTTATATCCTTATAATCTAATAATCTTTATCTGTTCTTATTTATTTTATGTATGTTCTTCTAACCTTGCACCCCACAAGGACATGGACTCTATTCACACTCTATCCCTAGCACTCAGAAGAATGCCTGACACATAGAAGTTGATTTGCAAATGTTTGTTGAAAGAATAAGTGATTGAATAAATGAATAGAAACTATTTTCTTATCTATGTGCCAATAGTAGCCAGGTAGAAAATATAATGGTGATGAAAAGAGATTGATAGGAACAAAAATTATTAAAAAGAGCCTAGGAATAAACTTTAAAAATATGTAGGATCTACATTCATTCATTGACTCAGCAGTCTATATCAAGCACTTAACTCTGCTAGGCACTATGATTTTAAGGATAAATAAGGCAAACATGATCCTTGCTTGTTTTGAACTTAGAAAAATACAAAACTTATACCTGGGAGACACAGAGATGAAGACATCATTTCTCCTAAAAAAAAAAAAAATAAGATGAATATTGATACCACTTAACTCAAAATTCTACCTATCGTTTTTTATTTGGGAGGCAGGGAGATGGGGAAGAGATAACAGAAAAAAACTCTTTGAAGTTTACCTAAAAAAAAAACCTCAGAGTCTACTTGATTTCTTTTTGCTCTTTTCAAAAAGAAGGATGATGGTGGGTGCTCTGGTTAGTCATGTTTCAGAGCGACTGAATATGATGCTGGCTTGGAAATATGCCACATGTATGGGGAATGAGAAAAAGTTAACTTTTTTTTTTTTAGGTGAAGTCTCGCTCTGTCGCCCAGGCTTGAGTGCAGTGGCAAGATCTTGGCTTACTGCAACCTCCATTTCCCAGGTTCAAGCAATTCTCCTGCCTCAACCTCCCGAGTAGCTGGGATTACAGGCGCCCGCCACCATGCCTGTCTAAAAGATAACATTTTATATCACCTGAGAATGAATGTCTTTGTCAGTCATTGATATTGGGAGGTGGGCTGAATCATCTAGGGGAAACAATTAGATTAAATTCTTACCTGAAATCATAAAATTTTTTTCAGGTTGAAGATTCAGCTGTAAAAAGTGAAGCTATCAAAGTTGTGAAAGAAAACAACAGATGGATTTAATAATACAGATGATATAAAAATGAGAGTACAGATTGATGTAATCTTGGTTGCCAGAAAGGCCTCTTTTAGCATGAATAGTGGGCAGAAACCTTAAAATAAAAGTTTGGTAGATTGGAGTACCTAAGATTCAAACACTTGTGGGTGGCAAATCAGAAGGGAACTAATGTTACGATAACATGAGGGGTGGTTAATAAGCTTCACATAGGAAATAGTCTTATAAACCATTAAGTGGGTTATATCTAGAATTGTCAGCTCTTGGAGCTAGAAAGGATCTAATCCAATGCCTGCATTTTACAGATTTGGGATACTGAGGCCCAGAGAAGAAAATTTCTTTACTGAGGCAAACAGTTGGTCACTAGGGTTCCTTCACCCAGTCTTCCCTGCGGTTGAGTTTGTGGTTATCTGAGTGCAGAGTTAAGAAGATAATGCAACCAGTAATTTTTCAGTAAACTACCGAAAAATTTAAGTTTTGGACACTTCAAATAGTACAATTTTTTTTTTTTTTTTTTAGACAGGGTCTTGCTCTGTTGCCCAGGCTGGGGTGCAGTGGCACAATCACAGCTCACTGCAGCCTCAACTTCCTAGGCTCAAGAGATCCTCCCACCTCAGCCTCCTGAGTAGCTGGGACTACAGGTGGGAGTTACCACACCCAGCTGATTTGTTGTGGTTTTTTTGTAGATATGGGTCTCATTATGCTGCCTTGGCCGATCTTGAACTCTTGAGCTAAAGCGATTCTCCGGCCTTGGCATCCCAAAGTCCCAGGATGAGCCCCTGTGGCCGGCCCAAATAGTGCAATTCTAAGTACAATTCCAAGAAAAAGTCCAGCTTTGTTAGAAAAATTAGATTTTCAATCCTTAGATTAAATGCTTAGAGGATTATTCGTTGGCAAGGTATATAATAACATTTTTGAGTTCGGGGTGTTTTTTTTAAAGAAAAATTATTTAGATATTGAAATTTTTCTTATAATCCAAATTGAGAATTTTGTTGACTGTAAAGTTAGGTTTGCTTTGATCACGTCTTAGGGGAGCTTCAGTGTTTGAGCAGAGGCCGTAATTCAGGTCTCGCTGTGTGTGTAGCGGCTTGTCTGAATTTCAAGCCTAGTAGTGAGTAGAAATGAAAACTTTTGAAATGTGCCAGCCTTGCTTGTAAATATGAATCATTTAAAATGGTGGTATTTGTCCTCATTCACAACAAAATTCATAGTATTTACTCATTTTGACAACAAATTATGTCTGCCTATGTGTCAACACTGGGAAAAGTTACAAGGATTAAAAAGAAACAAAACACAGGCTGGGCAGGTGGATCACTTGAGGTCAGGAGTTTGAGACCAGCCTAGCCAACATGGCTAGACCCTGTCTCTACTAAAAATACAAAAACTTAGCCAGGCGTGGTGGCGTGTGCCTATGGTCCTACCTAGCTACTTGGGAAGCTGAGGCAGGAGAATTGTTTGAACCCAGGAGGCGGAGGTTGTAATGAGCCGAGATCATGCCACTGCGCTCCAGCCTGGGCAACAGAGCAAGACTTTGTCTCAAAAAAAAAAAAAAAAAAGAAAGAAACAAAACACAAATAAATAAATATATGAGGCTATAGCCCCTGCCATCAGAAACCCAGCCTATGTGGCACAACACTGGCACCAGGAAGGGAATCGTCACTAGCCTGCTCTGAGAGGGGGATCTGAGAAAGCTTTCAGTGGCTTTGAAGATGAGTATCAATACCAGCAGGCATCTCAGAGTTCTTTCAGCTGCTTCAGATTAAATCATATTAATTTAATTGTTTTAGGGATTCTCTGTTTGCAGTGCCAGATATGTTTATGGTACTGAGGAGTTTTCTTCATGAATGTTCTAATAAATTTCACTTCTCTGGTAGAACCCCCCCACCCCCAAGGGAAAAAAGAGTGTCGTGAACATTTTTCTGTGTCCTCTTACTGGCATCTATCAAGAAATATTTGGGTTGGCTGGGCACAGTGGCTCAGGCCCATAATCCCAGTGCTTTAAAAGGCCAAGGTGAGCAGATCACTTGAGGCCGGGAGTTCGAGACCAGCCTGGCCAACATGGTGAAACCCCATCTCTACTAAAAATATAAGAATTAGCCGGGCATGGTGGTGTGTGCATGTAATCCCAGCTACTTAGGAGGCTGAGGCACAAAAATTCCTTGAAGCCGGGAGACAGAGGTTGCAGTGAGCCAAGATCGCGCCACTGCACTCCAGCCCGGGCAGCAGAGTGAGACTGTCTCAAAGAAAAAAAAGAATTATTTGGGTTTACTATTTAATACCTCTTACAAGGATGATTTTCTTTTCTAACTACTGCTGATATTTATTTTTTCTATTTATTCTCTTTTTATTTTTATTAATTATTGTTCCAATACAATTTAATTTTATCAGTTGTAATTTTGGAATGCATGTGCTGTGCTTCCGTTAAAGCAGCCTATATTAATTCTTTCTTTCAGGGGTGAGTCAGGTGCTGGGAAGACAGAAAATACAAAGAAAGTTATTCAGTACCTTGCCCATGTTGCTTCTTCACATAAAGGAAGAAAGGACCATAATATTCCTGTAAGTTTCTGCTCTGTTGTTTTTTAAATCTTCTTCTTCTTTTATAATTTCAGAAACAAAAATAAGGAAGCCAGTCTACTCTCCACACTGCTATAACTGACAGCTCCCTTGTCTCCACCTGCTCCCCGCCACCTACCCAGCAATGCTTTTTTCCACCCCAGAGGCTAGGATACAAGGAAATTGCTGTTAAAGAGGTTTTCTGACAGGGCAAACTGGAATTATGGTTGTGGCTTGATGCCTAATTTCTTGCAAAGATTTGCTGAGAATTGTTCAGCAGTTCTTTCTGAACTTGCAGTAGCCTCTTGCTACTACCCACAGCAGCTTGAGGGGAGGGTAGAGATATGGGAAGAAGTGATGACAGAAAAGGGCAAGAATAGAAATGTCAGTTCTCCTTAATTTTTAGACATGCAGAAGTGGTAGTTAATACAGCCTGAGAGAACGCCAGCCAACCCAGCTTCCACAGTTCTCAACTGCACATTGGCTTGGTGCTTTGGAAATGGCTTACTGCTAGGCAAAGACTCAAACTTGCTAACATTTGCATTTGTCTGTTTGTAATGAACAGCAGGAATCGCCTAAACCAGTGAAACACCAGGCAAGTGCTCTTCTTTATGCTTCTTAGTCTTGAGTGTTTGCACTAATTTCTGTCTGTAGATTGAGTCTCTGCTAGAATCAAATGCCACTAGTTCTAAGTGAAATCTGTCATTAAAAAATTTTAATTTTGAAAATTTATTGCTTAGAGCCTTATTCTTTCTTGAGAAGCGCATGCCGTTTTGCTTTAAATTTGTTTTCTCAATAAATTTTACTATTTATTTGCCCTTTTATCATGACATTGAACTGCATGTTTATGAAGCCTATAAATTATGGTTTCGTATGTCATTTACTAGGTGGAATTATTTTAATACTTACCAGACACATGGAAACCTAGCTTTGTGCCCTACGCATTTTGAATTTGGGGCTGCCCCTTTAAAAATTATACCTTTAGAGCTAACAAATTTCTGATCTGTTAAAGTTTTATGGCATGGCATAGTTTATGCCTGTATGTGTTTTAAACCAAAGGCCCAATTATATTTAATATATAAAATAAATTAGAGCTGGGCACAGTGGTACGCACCTACAGTCCCAGCTGTTTGGGAGGCTGAGACAGAAGGCCTGAGCCCAGGTATTTGAGGCTGCAGTGAGCTATGATCACACAACTGTGCTCCAGCCTGGGCAACAGAGCAAGACCTCATCTCTATAAATAAGTAAAATAAAATCAATTACAATTTTCTTTATGCTGGGCAAGTAGTGGAAGACTGTTATTCTTCCTAGTTATCAGATGCCTGCCTTTTAGCTCCACAGACCATAGCAGTGAAAAAAGCAAGAATCATAGCATGACCTCCATTTCTCACTACCTGGGAGGAGAAGGAGGGCAGACCTGAGCCAGATACCTTGGATAGAGTAGGACATCTATACTTGGATTTAATCCTTTCCCTAGCATTGGAATGGTTTTGGTTGGTCTTCCACAAACATAATGATATAAAGCTGATATAAAGCAAGAAACAATAATATCGAGTTATGGAAATGATCTGTTAATATAAAGAAATAATCATAAATATCTAAGGAATTGTCATAGACACTGAGATTTTAAGATATCTTACTTAAGATTCTTAAGCGATTGCCAGCCACCCAAGCTGTACTGTACCTATGAAGGCCTATGATGTCCTTTTGCTCCTTTAGCTGCAGAATAGACCAGTGATACAAATGAAGAGGGTAAATGAAATAATCATTATCCTGTAGGGTATTTAAAAGCTTCTTTGCCAATTAAAGAAGGAAAATCTGGACCAGAAACCAGCTTTTCTTTATGCTTTAGAGGTACTTGCTAAATGTCCTTTTAATTTGTACTTGTGTCACTATTGAAATAATGTTAAGCAATTAATACACAGATTTAGGTTTTCCAAATTCCCTATGGAACACATAAATCATTGTTGTTAACATTTTGTTTCGATGTCATTTTAAACTACAGAGTGGATCCCTGTTGTATGTGAGTAGCATGCCTACCTCCACCTAGATTTTACTTTGAGTCAAATCAATCCCTGGGAAGCAGGTTCTCCCAAAGAAGGCAGCAGCTTCTTTGGGCCATGCTTCCCGGTCATTGCCGATTTGCATGTCATATTGCATGTGTCCACTGTGCACACAATCTTCAGTGCTGCTTTTCCCAAGTTGATTTTAATCGTAGTTAAGCAGTAGCTATGCTGATGTTTTTAGAAATATTAGAAGAATACTCGTTCTCAATTTTTCTTCCCCAACACAACTGAGGAACATGAAATACTTAACAGCACCGTACAGAATGGTCACACCCTGGAAGGGTACCATTCAAGAAGTTACTTCTCCCCCTGCTGGGTGTCCCTGTCTGCGACTTCTTCACCCAACTTGGATGATTGCCTTAAAGCTATAGTTACAGTGTGAAAAGTCTGTACTTTCCAAGGTTACAGTTTCTTTTGGTTGATTTGATACCACTGGTTTGTGATTTTACAGTGAACTTTATAAGCAAAAGTTAAATCCCGAGGAACCATGAGTGTACATCCAGCATTTTATCACTAAACGGTAGTATGAGTTGTAAACCCAAAGGGGAGGGCATTTCTAGGCTCCTGATTTTGTCAGTCCTTTATATATTTGCTTGTTTATCTACTCATTCTTTTTTTGAAACAATTTAAATGAGATATAATTCACATACCATTCAATGTACCCATTGGAAGTGCACAATTTAGTGTTTTTAGTATATTCACATTATGCAATTATTATCATAATCAATTTTAGAACATTTTCCTCACCCGAAAAGAAACTCCATACCCATTAGCAGTCACCTGCCATTTCCCCTCAGCCCCTGGCAAGCACTAATCTACTTTCTGTCTCTATGTATTTGCCTATTCGGGACATTTCGTGTGAATGGAATCATATAATATGTGGTCCTCCCTGACGGTTCTTTCTTTTAGCATAATATATTGAAGGTTCATCCAGATTCTAGCACATATAAGTACTTCATTCCTTTTTATGGCCAAATAATATTCCATAATATTAAATATGTGTCACGTTCTGTTTATCCATTCATCAGTGAATGGATATGGATTTTTTTCTACTTTTTGGCCATTGTAATTAGTGCTGCTGTGAACACTCATGTACAAGTTATGGTGAGAACATATGTTTTCATTTTTCTTAGGTAGCTACCTAGAGGTAAAATTGCTGGGTCATATGGTAATTCTATTAAACATTTTTAAAGAGACTGCACCATTTGACATTGCCACCAGGAACATGTGAGAGTTCCAGTTTCTCCATATCCTCACTGGCACTTGGCATTGTCTGTGTTTTTATTAAAGCCATGCTAGTGAGCGGTGTGGTCAGTCTTTTATGTTTACCTTTTAAATTTCATCTTCATTTTCAAAATATGAACAAATATAAGCAAATCAGTTTTCAAAATTTAAGTGACAATACTTAAGTTAACTTGAAATAAACATTTATCTATGAACTTTTGGTGTACTTTTTATAACAAAATTAAAGGTCTTATTTGGCTATATCCCCTTAGTATCCACCAGCCGACTGCAAGTACAGCTTCTGTGTGCCCTCTTTCCTCAAGAGAGGTTGCTCTTAGAGACCCTCAAAGTCTAGCACAGAGTTCACAAAGCCTCAACATAGTGCAATTTCAGAGCAGATTTGAAAATAATCGATTAAGTTCTTAAACTTGACCGTCCCCTACAAATGATACCTTCAAGCCAGCCCACTTGTCTCCCTGTGTTTCCAGTCATCTTCAGGATGACTTTGTATCTTTCCCCAACCTGGTTTAAACTGTGCCGAACCAAGACAGAAAGGTGATAGAGAGCCTGCCAGTTGAGATTAGAGTCTGGTTTTCAACATGTGGTTGGTTGCTGCTGCCTGCTTTTAACCTTCCTGCAGCTCTGCCCTGCCAGGCCTGCAAGGTACAGCCGGATCTCAGCCTGAGTCCCCTTGCGGGCTGAACTGGACTTTTGAAAGAGGTATATATTTTTAACCATTTCGAACTCATGCTATATCATATAGCAAGTGTATATTATATACTATGTAATAAACCCAGGAGTATAATTTTCACTATGACTGGTAAACTTTGAAAGCAGTATATAACTCTAAATATTTAGAACTTTAAAAATCATTTCAATAGCTAAGGCTGCTTGTTTTCTACATTCCAAAATGACATTATAGAATAGAAACAAGAGACATTGCCCATCCAATTCTAGAGGAAAAGTGAATAGTCACTGCCCCCTGATGGTTTACAAATGCATTCATAATTTGGTTGAGATCTGTTAGCACCATTTATCTAATTATGAAATTGTTCAACACAGAAATTATCTCATGTTAATTTCTATATGTTATGATAATTGGCTTTGTACCAGGTTTTTGGGGATTCATTTGGGGAGTTTTTGAGATCGTTACTCAGTCTCACCAATGTCCACAAATCCATTAGTAGGAGTGATACCATGACACTATCAATGTAGTGGGACCAGCAACAGGGATGGAGGAGTGCCTGAGTCCACCATTACCATGGTGACTCTGAGGACCCATAAATCTTCTTGCTGCCTTTGGCTCACCACCATCCCCTCCCCAAATAGTTCTAGAATTCTGGGTTCCAACCTTTTGGCTTCCCTGGGCCACACTGGAAGAAGAAAAATTGTCCTGAGCTATGCATAAAATACACTAACGATAGCTGATGAGCTATTTAAGAAAAAAAGGTTTGTGCATAATTTTCATGATATCCACCATCACAGATAAGCAAAAAATGTCCTCACATTTAAAGAGTTGGACACCCGTGGAACCTCTGATTATATATTCATTCAGCAAAACATTTGCCAAGCATCATTTTGACCTGATACTGACCGAGTTAGGCACAGGGGATACAACCAGGTTACTTGAAGCCAACACAAGAAGAATACAATCAGTGCATCTCCCTCTCTCTCTCTCTCTCTCTCTCTCTCTCTCTCTCTCTCTCTCTCATACACACACACACACACACACACACACACACACACACAGAGGAAAAGAAAAGAACCAATAGAAAATTTGACTCAAATAATCCTTTTAGCCATATCTAAGTAATATTAAAGTAAGATATGCATTACTGGTTTTACCTCCAAGTTAGGAAAACTCTTTAAAGATGGACTATCAAAGTCTTTTTCTTATGATTTGGTAGGATGGTGTGTGATTTTAAGGAATCCAAATTCTAGCAGTAGATATTTAGTATTAAGGTAATGTCCCACTTACTAGAATGCCAGTGTTTTTCCAGGTTTCCACATTCTCATCACATAGATTGAATTAGGTTTAAAAAAAAAAAAAAAAAGGCTTTTAGAGACCCAAACAGTTAATGCAAAGTGAGTATACCAAGGGCTTTGCAAGATATTGGTCATAGGAATGCTGATGGAACTGACTGCTGAGCCCGGGGGGGTGGAGGAAGGCAGTCTATCACCGAATAATGACTGACATTTTTAATTTTAATTTTTTATTTTTTGGAGACGAGTCTCTCGCTCTTTCTCCCAGGCTGGAGTGCAGTGGTGCGATCTCTGCTCGTTGCAACCTCTGCCTCCTCGGTTCAAGCGATTCTCCTGCCTCAGGCACCCGCCACCATACCCGGCTAATTTTTCTGTATTTTTAGTAGAGACAGGTTTCACTGTGTTAGCCAGGATGGTCTCGATCTCCTGACCTCATGATCCGCCCGCCTTGGCCTCGCAAAGTGTTGGGATTACAGGCGTAAGCCACCGCACCTGGCCCCTGACTGGCATTTTTAACAATGGCTCTCAGTCATCAAAGTTGTTCAGGATACCATGCTTAAGACAGTTTGGCAGCATGTAATGGTTTAGAAAAATTTACAGCACGAGACTATCCTGGCTAACATGGTGAAACCCCGTCTCTACTAAAAATACAAAAAATTAGCCGGGCATGGTGGCGGGTGCCTGTAGTCCCAGCTACTCGGGAGGCTGAGGCAGGAGAATGGCATGAACCCAGGAGACGGAGTTTGCAGTGAGCTGAGATCGCGCCACTGCACTCCAGCCTGGGCGACAGAGTGAGACTCCGTCTCAAAAAAAAAAAAAAAAACAAAAAAAAACTTTACAGGAAAAATAGTCTGGTAAGGGTTTTGAAGTGAGGAAAACAGAAGATTTGTTGTACAGGGAGGAAACTGTCTAATGCCAAGAAAATAAACCGATGCCATGTAATGACATCCATGTAGCTTGAGGTTCTCAACAAGACTGGTTCCTGACTGGCTTCAGTTGAACACGGTTGTAGATTGTAGTTAAGACCTATGAACATGCGGACAGTCCAGATCATGCTGTAATGGATGTAGGCGGAGCAGGTCCCCTTCCTGTGTAATGTGCCTGAGGAACACTTCCCCACCCTTTCAGCTGAGTGACAGTCCACACCAGGGCGGCGTGACAGAACTGTATGGATGACATATATTTGTTCTTTTTTTTGAATTTGATGGTGATGGAGTGCATCACATACCAAATGCCACTAATTTAAAAGCCTCATGTGAGGTTCTTTATATTCATCTTTTTTGCTTAGAGTATCGCATTTCCTAGCGGCTTTTATTTAGTTTTTCTTTAGGTCTAAAATACTGTGGGTATTTTAAAATATAGGGGTAAGATTTATGTTTGGAAAAAGCAGATTTATTTAAGTCATAAAATATAATTCTGAAATTACATTCCAGAAACACAACATCACTTCTGGTGCTTTTCATGGCCAGAAATGGCATCATGCTTTCTCATACAGCTTTCTATTGTGTTTCATGATTAAAGTACATATTAATATATTTCCACCTTTTGTTTGTAAAATCTGTTTTATAGCCTAATTTACATATAAGTAAAGACACCGACTAAAGCAGACATTTTACCGAATCCTCTCTACTTAGCCTTTTAAATCTGAGCCAATTAGCAGCATCAACGTCTTTACCATCCTCTGAAAGTGGAGGTGAAGACATTGCCCTGTCTATATGATAGAGATAGTATATGAAACTCCTTGGAAAACTGGAAAGTGCTACATCAATACAGTGGTAACTGTTAAATTAACTGCCTTAAAGTTTTCAAATAAGGCAGAGTTAAAATAAACAGAAGTATTAATATGTTCTTAATTGAAGTGTCGTGCTAAATTTCATTTCATGAAAGCCAATCTGTTTTATTTTCAAAATTCTCTGCCTGATTTACGTGCCCCATGCTTAAGTTGATCTTCTCTGTTCAGCGTGACTTTTTTTTCTCCTTGTGATCACTTTATAGATGCTAATTTTTTCCTTTAGTAGAGTCCATTATCATAACCAGGATTAAGAAGCCAACAAAAGTTGCTAGATGGCAGACAGAATGAAAGAACTGAGGAAAAGATGCAGTTTCTTTTTTAGAAATTTTTCCCCTGATGACTTGAGTAAAGACATTAGATTAACGTACATCTGCTTTTATTTGTGTGTGTGTGTAATGTCTTTTAGGGGGAACTTGAACGGCAGCTTTTGCAAGCAAATCCAATTCTGGAATCATTTGGAAATGCGAAGACTGTGAAAAATGATAACTCATCTCGTTTTGTAAGTTTCAAAGCACCAGAAGCTTTTAATTCCTTAGATTTCTAGTTAAATGTCTACTGTGATTAAGCAAATGAATTACTTTTCTTCCTGGATTTTAAGAAGCTAATAGATGTAGTTCTGTAGACATAATACAAGCTCACATGTAATTTTAAATTTTCTAGTAGTCACATTTGAAAAGAAAAGAGGTAATGTGTAAGTAACTTTCATCATTTTATCATACAGAAATGTATAACTCTGTCTTATTTTATGGATATGTAATTTAACCTCTCTGAGCTTATTTATCTTTGATTGGGCATGATAATAACACCTGTCAGTGGAATCGGAGTAGAGATTAAATGGTGTGCACGTTGAGCACTTAGCCCAGCACTATGCATAGTAAACGTTCAACGCATTAGATGTGGTAAACTGACCTTTTCCTACCTTGCTATTTTCTGTGGGATTTGGACTTCGGAATAATTTGTCACTACTATGACTTCTCTTTAATTTTTTTTTTTTTTTTTTTTTTGAGACAGGGTCTTGCTCTGTCACCCAGCCTGGAGTGCAGTGGCAAAGTCATAGCTCACTGCAGCCACCAACTCCTGGTCTCAAGGCATCCTCCTTCCTCAGTCTCCCAAGGAGCCGGGACTACAGGCTCACACTACTTCACCAGGCTAATTTAAAAGAGTAACTATTTTTTTTTTTTAGAGACTAGGGTCTCACTATGTTGTCCAGTACTTTGGGAGGCTGAGGCAAGAGGATCGCTGGAAGCCTCAGCCTCCCAAAGTACTGGGATTACAGGAATGAGCCACCACACCCAGCCTAAAAATTCTCCTTAGCTATTCAACTTGAAAGCTTTACTTTCCTCCTCAGTTTGACTAGCTGTACCTGTTCACCTGAGAATGTTATCCTAAGTGATGGCCAGGTCTCTGTTACTTCAGGGACACTGCCCCTCTCCACCCCAGCTGCTCACCTTCAACACTGTCACAGCAAATCATCTCTAAACCCATATTCAACACAACGGACATTCCTCCAGTAGGTCTTTTGCCCTGGATTATGGTCATCAAGTTTCAGAAACCCCTTCCACTGTTGGATTGAAGAAGGACTTCATTGTTCAATTATTTCCACTTAAGTTGTTCAAATTAATTCTTCCCTTTTTTTTCTCCCTGCTCTGAAGTATTGGTAAAAGTCAAGAACACCAGAGTAAAAGAGACCTCAGTTCTAACAGTTCATTGATGGATAATTTGGGGGATCTAGTGTCGTTGTGACACGCTTTTTAAAATTGAGATAACATCATGGTCTGCACATTAATTTACCGATGGTGTGGTTGCTATGATTAGTGGAAGCGACCAGATTCAGGATCACAGAGGACCCAGCAAACACAAGGGCAACCATAAAGCCCTCTGGATTAGTTCACTAGGGCTGCGATATAAAAGTACTACAGACTGGGAGCAGCATAAACAACAGAAATGTACTTTTCCACAATTCTGGAGGCTAGATGTCTGAAGCAAGGTGTTGGCAGGATTGGTTTCTTCTGAGGCCTCTCATAACTGAACCCGAGTTCGGCTGCATGCCACTTGAAAGCCACCCACGAGAGACGAGAGTTGGTGGGAGGAAAAGCAGGTTTATCTGGAGAGCCAGCAAACGAAGAAGATGGTGGACTAGCATCCCAGAGGACCCTCTCAAGTCAGAACACATTTTAGGCTGTTTTTATGTTAAGGCAGGGGGAAGGGGAGAGGGTTGGGATGAAGAGGTAACTGACGACCACAGACATCTGGGCACCGGCAAGGGTCCAAGGAGGTTGGGAATATCCTTGTCCTTAGTCAAGTCACAGTGCTCTCATAAATCTTTAACGAAACATAGTTGTTCACACACTTCTCCTTTAATCTCAGAGTTAGTTTTAAAAACTACCTGATTGCTGTTTTTGCATATTATCTCAGTGCTCTAAAATTATCCTTGTCCATGTGCAGGAATGGGTAAAGGCCCCTTAAACAAAAATGGAGTTGGTTATGTTAGTTCTCTTGCTGATTCACTGTGCACTCTTTCTTTGGCTTATAGATGGTTGTATTCTCCCTGTGTCTTCACATGGCCTTCCCTCTGTGTGTGTCTGTATCCTAATCTCTTCTTATGAGGACACCAATTATATTGAAGTAGGGTGCACCCTAATGACCCTTTTTTAATGTAATGACTTCTTTAAAGACCCTCTTCCTAATTACAGTTCCATCATGAGGTCCTGGGGGTTAGGACTTCAACACAGGAATTTGTGCAGGGACGCATTTCAGCCCATAGCACCTTCAGAGATAGTTTCAGTGCAAGACGCTTTCCAAGTTATGTAAGAAATAGGGATGTATTTTCTTGGAATATTGTTTATTCCCAGGAAGATGAAATTTGAAGATTCACTTAATCCAAGTTCATTTAGTAATTAATTTAGCTTTTTATGTGCAAAGTGGGATAACAAATGTGCCTGTGTCAGTAGGAGGCATGCCTGTGACTTGACTCGTGGGTTTAGAAACGATCTGAGGAAACTGCATTCCTTCAGACTTTCCGTCATTCTCCTGGATCATCCCCATTGAGCCTGAGCCACAACTAAATCAGAAATTTTCCTACTGAAATGCCCTGTGTTTAGTGGCTATATCACAGGAAAGAAGGAACAGTGAGCTGCCAGCTTTGGTATGTGAATCTCCATCAAGATCTTCAAGGACTTCTTTGTGGAAAATTGTTTATCTTACCACAGAAATCAAGTTACTAATCTTTTCTGTTTCCCCCACCCCCAGCCCTAAAACCATACCCTAAATTCAAGAGAGACAGTTTTGGTGCTCAGTGGCCCCCCTTTTTCCTGGAAAAGATAAATTGCTACTAAGCCGTCATTTGTGTCCTTGGGTAAAGAATGTAGTGGTTCTGTTACGAAGTGTAAGGATTTATCCCCCTGCCAGGGTGTGTTTCAACTCATTATTTTAGTGTTTGGACAGATATAATTCTGTATTAGTTATCAATTGCTACGTAACAAATGATCCTAAAACCTGGTGGCTTCAGGCATCAATTATCTCATGGTTTCTGTGTGTCAGAAAGTCAGTAGCAGCTTAGCTGGGTGACTCTGGCCCAGGGTCTCTTAGGAGGTCGTCACTGAGATGTTGGCTACAGCGGTAGTCATCTGAAGGTCTGACTGAGGTGGGAGGATCTCCTTCAAATCTTCCTCAGGTAGCTCTTGGTGGGAGGTCCCTATCCTACATGGCTCTTGGCTGGAGGCCTCAGTTCCTAGCCTTGGAGGCAGCCTCTCCATACGGCTCCTTGAATGTTGCCATGACATGGCAGCCAGCTTCTCCCAGAGCAAGTGATCCAAGAGAAAGACAGAAGTTACACACCCTGCCTTGGAAATCACATGCCTTCTTCTGTTGTCTTCTATTGGTCATACAAACCAACCCTGATACTGTGTGGGAGGGAACTGTGAATACCAGAGGTGGGGATCATTGAGGTGGTCTTGGCTATCATGGCTACCATGAATCCTTACAGTGATTTCCATCATTGATGTATGTAGGGTTTTAATCTGTAACTGGAGTGACTCTAGGTCAGTGGTTCTTAATTGGAGGTTCCCCAAGGGACGTTGGCGGTGTCTGGAGACATCTTTCTTTGTTTAACTGGGAGTTTGGGTAGTGGTGTGCCACTGGCATCTAGTTGGTAGAGGCCAAGGATGCTGCTAAATATCATCCAATGCATGGCACAGTCCCCACCGCTTAGAATTATTGAGCCCAAAATATCAGTTATGCTAAGATCGAGAAACCCTGCTCTAGATCGTTCTTCAAATTGTAGTCTAAATTAAGGTAATTATTTTCTGAAACTTATTTGCAAAGTAATACATGAGTCTATTTAATGCTTGTTATTTATACATCCTATTCCAAAGGTTGACAATCAAGTCTGATAGAAACCTATTTTACATTCTGCTGGTAGGAAGAATTAGATTGTTTTCTAGCCACCTGGAAGCAGCACACAGGAAAGAAGCAGGAATCAGCCATTGAATCCAAATGTTCAACAAATGCTATTTCAGCTGAAGTACCACCTTCCAAAGTGCCTGCACTACTATATAATAAGTGCATTCTAATATAGTAAAAGCTGATTTGTTTTTAGTAGAAAAAAGATTTTTTATTAAGGCATTGTTCTTAGACGTAGCTTTCAATTCGACCAAGAAACAGAGGTATCTTTAAATTGTTTACTTTGGGCTTTAATTCTTAGAAAGTCAACTTTTATTGATACGTATTTTTTTTAGTAATAGTTTATTGCTATCTACTGTTATCATAAGGTGTTACCTACACAGTACTAAAACAAGTAGTTGATCTCAGTAGCTCCATTAAAAATAATTAGGTCCATTAATTAAATAATGTTCAGTTAAAATTCCCCTTTAATATTTCTCTATGGGTGTTGGTTCTTGGGGTTTGAAAGAAACTGTTGTAGACTCATTTTTAAATTCAATTCTGTGTAATTTTGATGTTTGATTTGTTATTTAGTTCTTTTAATTATTAAGCACCTATTCTTTGCCAGCCACTGTGCAGCTTAATTGATATCTCCAAATGGATGTCAATGGATTCTTCAAGTTTAACATATTCCAAATGAAAATTTTTCCTTTCCTTTCAAAATGTGTTCCTTTATGTCTTACGTCAATAAATGGTATTATGAAATCACCCAGTTGGTTAAACTTAAAACAAAATAAAAGCAATAGCAAAACCTAGAAAGACAAAATACCTAGGAATCAGCCTTTTTCTCATGGCCCACGTCCAGGCCAACAGTGAATCCTGTTGGTTAAACATCTAGGAGGTGTTTCAGATCTGTCCACATTTCTTCTCCTAACTAGCTGGTTATTCTAAAACCATATCTGAGGATATTTCTTCTATTATTCTCTATCACAGTATCCTGTTTATTTCCCTCATGGCACCTATCACAAGCTGTAACTAATTACTTTGCGTATTTATTATCTTTCCTAGTAGAATGTCTAAGATCTTTGTCAGTAGGGACTTTGTATCTTTGGTTCCTAGCATAGTGCCCCACAGGTATATTTATGGATTTTATGGAATTCATTTACTGAAAATGTGGCAGACACTACAAAGTGCCATACACTCTTCCAGGCCCTGGGAATATACCAGTGGTCAAAACTAAGGTTCCCTAGCCCTGTAGAGCACACCTTCATATTGGTGTTAACTTTAATATGTTTTCAACGGCATGTCATGATGTTGCTGAGCTCGGGGAAGGTAGTACGTATGCTAGATCCTCTGAGAATATGCATGCCCCCATTTTAGAAGCATGGGTAGAGAACATGAGGGAGGCAGTTGCTCTGTGGGCAGGCCAGGCCTTGGGTTGAGATCAATGTCATACCAAGAGTAATATGATGTTAAAAAATGAGTTGTGTATACAGTGAAATTTCATGCAGTCATATTTATAAGCTACATGCTTACAGTGAAAATATTTGAGGCTATAAACTCCATAAGCTTTAGAATCCATTTGGTTCCATTTCTTTGATCTGATATAGACGACTAATTTCCTGAAGAATATCTTTTCTTTCAAAGATACTAGCATATGGTTTACATTAAAGGGATTCTTTCTTTAGGAGAGCATTACCCTTAAGAAAATAATCGTTCACAGTTAGTCCAGTTCTCTGTTTATGGAGAAGTAAAATGCATTCCAGATGGAGGAGATTTATGTAAAAAGAATCTCTCATAATGAAACTTTAAAAACAGGGACTTCAATTTCAAAATGATTGTTTGGATCAGCAGGTACATCTTCCCTCACAGAGTTTTAGTTAGAATCACTTTCTCTATTTCCACAAATCCTTCTTTTCTTTCCTTTTATTTTCTTTCTCTCTCTTTTTTTTTTTTTTTTTTTTTTTACAAGTTGACTTAAGCCAGGATGGCAATTTCCAACTATTATGTACCTCTTGGTAGATAACTGTCCTCCAGCAGTTAAAGCTAGGTAAGGGCTCTAGGCATCCTCCTTACAGTTTAGCGACCAGGTTATAATGAAAGCGTGTCCGGATTCTGCACCCTCATATCTATTTATCAGCAGGCAGTTGCTGAAAACAGTTTTGTAAGTTGCATGCAGCCCAGCTCTGTTTAATTTCTCTAACCAAACCTTTACCTGAAAGATTTACTGAGGGAAATGTGACAGTATCAGTGACAGAATATGGTCTGCACCAGGCAACCAGCATCTTCCAGATCACTGGCTGCACACAGCCATTTAGTATCAAGCTCTAGGAGCACCCCCAACAATACAGCCTCCTGGACTTGCTGGAGTCTCAACACTTGTTCCCTTGACCCCGGATTGGGGAGGGTCTATATATATCTTTCTTTGTTTTTATTTATGTATTTATCTTTTTTTTAAGGCTCTATTTGAAGTTAATATATATCTCTTTCTAATCAGTCCATGGCTTAATGCCACTCATGTTACCCTAGTGATTTCTAATATCCATTATACTAAGTAATGAGGCCACTTAGTGCATGTGAAAACTCGTTTTACTAACAACAAAGCTTCTGGTTTGGTTTGGAGATTAAGATAGCTAAAGCATTTAAGGTAGCCATCTGGCCTTTGGATTAAGTGCTAGCTCATTACTCCTAGAATGGATTTTCTCATTTAGGGCAAATAGCTAACACACATGCATAGCACCCTATCTGTGCTGATGTGTTTTAATGCATACTGCAGATCATGTAATAACTTTAGATGCCAAATTAAGAAGGGGGAAAATATGTTCAGAATATGAAACAAACCTGCATTGCCCTTAAATTAAGTTGCTAACTAATAACTAATCTGGTTTTAATTACTATAGATACATTATAATCACCCCAGAAAAGATTCTAGAAATCGATGTCAATTCAGAACAAACAAAATTTTTGAAACTAATTAAGATAATTTTCATTTTATTTTCTTCAGGGTATGAAAATATCAAATACCCAGGTTTCCCTATTGCACATTTTGAGTGAAATCCTTAACAAGTTATATTTGATTATATATGAGAGAATTCTAGTTGTCTTTGCTGTTGAGAGCTCTCACAGTACACAAAGTGTAATTTCACTTGTTTCTGGATTGGTATACAACAAGCGTTATCATCAAAATGTGTAGCTGTAATTAATACACAAGGTACTTGTCACGTTTTGGGGGTTTTCCATGCTTTTGTTTTTACTGGTGAAGTTCCGATTGAATATTCTAAGTACCATAATCTGACCTTTATGCAAATCAGTTATGGAGTGGGCATTTTCGGCACAGATTTCTTCACATAATGTTTAAAAGATAGCGTTCCCACTTAAAAGTAAAACTCGTATTTTCCAATTTAGTCTAGATGTGTGTTTCAATAAAAATGTTAATTCTGAAAGTATTTATTATAGATGTGAGGAGAAAGCTTTTTTAACTTTTAACAGATATTCTGTCCCCTCGGCCTGCCCCCAGGGAAGAAAGAAAAGTCACCTTTGCTTATCTGGCCAAGTGGCCAACACTCAAGTGACGTCAGGTCCCATGGCCTGCATCTTACCTGATTTGCCAGGGTATCCAACGTGAAGGGGAATAATTTAAGTCCTAGATCACTTGGGGATATTCAGTAAAGTTTTTCATTTTTGCTTCTGAAATTTCACTTTGTCAGGTTGTCAAAGTGCTTAGCTATGTCTCGTAAAATATCTGAGTATGAGTGTCATTTAGCTAGAAAGTTGATCATTTTCAACTTCATAAGGTTTTTGTTCTGTTAAAGTGTTTTTAAAATAGAATACATGTTAGTGCTTTGGCTTATAACCGAGATTTATTGGTTACCAAATATATTTTCAGAAATACCGTTCTCTTTTGCCTCCTTCCACACCACAGGCCCCTGCAGCCCTGTCTCCTTCATCATTGTTCTCCATGCATCTCTTCTTTCACTGCTCTTTGCTTGGCCCTTTGCATCTAGCCGAAAGATATTTCACTGGCACTCACTATCATGGCTAGTGCCACTATGGACCCTAGGTGTGAAAAGGACACCAAGCTAGGGAACTGATGAGGAATAGAGTGTTGCATGTTGGTGACTTTGCTTATTTATCTAAGTAAGTGACCACTTGTCTGAATTATTTTGGAACATTTCTCTACAGGTCACCTGTTCAGAGGCCCCAAATCTTTTTTTTTTTTTTTTTTAAGTATAATTTCCATTTTGTTTTTCTCCAGAGAATAGTCTGTCTTCAGTCTTTAAGAACTCAGCACCTTACATGGGCTTTGGTGGGAGACATGGGGCAGCACCTGCAGGTCTAAATCGGGGTGGGGGTGTTCGGTCCTTGCAGGCTTCATGAGATTGATTCCTGACTACTTTGCTGTGAATTGCACAACTCACACGGTAATGTAGCTTCACATACAGCTTGGGAAGCACATAGGCATCGAAGACACTTGCTTCAGAATGCCCCTGACTGCTGCGGCCTCCACTGTGTTTCGAATGACGAATTTCTTAATGGCCTTGTCCTTGGGCACGCATTGGGCACAGTTAGTGCAGCGAATAGCCTGCACGTGGCTGCGGCCCTTTTCGGCACGACCTTTGTTCCTTCTTTTCTTTGTCATCTTGGAGGCGCGGACCGGAGAGGAGAGGCCCCAAATCTTAATTTTCTCCCATTTCTCCTTTGTTTGCTTTTGTTACTGGTTTTTATTTTATAATCCTAAGCTTAACTACAATCCAGCTTGATGTCGAGGGGAATAAGGAAACCAAAGAACTGCAGTGAGACCACAAAGATTACAGGATATTGTGAGCAAGTGGGATGGAGGGATGCTCTCCTGAGCTACAGAAAGAATGGTTTGGTGGTTAAGATCAAACACAAGCAGATTGATTAGAGTTGTCCGCAGTTGGCGGTAGTGATCTTCTTGCCAGTCTCACCATTCCTGGACCCAGAGCACTCCATGGCTTCCATGATATTCACGCCCTCTTTCACTTTGCCAAAGACCTCGTGCTTGCCATCCAGCCACTCAGTCTTGGCCACACAGGTGAAAAACTAGGAACCATTTGTGTCGGTCCAGCATTTGCCATGGACAAGATGCCAGGACCTGTGTGCTTCAGGATGAAGTTCTCATCATCAAATTTCTCCTGGTAGATGGACTGGCATTATTATGGTATGTGAAGTCAGCACCCTGGCAGATAAAATAAACCCTGTAATAATTCTGTGAAAGCAGGAACCCTTATAACCAAATCCTTTTCCTCCAGTGCTCAGTGCACGAAAGTTTTCCACTGTTTTTGGAACTTTGTCGGCAAACAGCTCGAAGGAGCTGCGTGGGCCAAAGGAGTTACCATCAACAATGATGTCAAAAGAACACAGTGGTGTTGACCATGGCTAGAGGCAGGTGGCTTCAGGTGGCAGCGATGACTACAAAGCCCCATTTCTCCTTTGAACCTAACTTCCTTTCCTATTTTAATGTCCCGTGAAGGTAGGGAAAAATAAATTCACTAAATATACGGTAAATAACATTTAAGTTTAGATTTTACAGTTGCTAGAATTCAAAGTTATCTGTGTATTAATGTTATCATATTGCCCAAATAATTAGTTTTGTTTGATGAATTTCGAACTTCTAATTTATTTGAGGTGGTAAAGAAAAAAAAGGAAATAGTATTCGGAGTTGAAAGCTTAAACCGCATGTTGATATATATATACTTAATAAAGAAGTTAAACATACATGTTGGTGAAAGCTAAAAGTTTATATTACTGGATATAAAGAATTTGTTTTAGTGAAATGTTTTCTTAAAATAAGAACTAGGTGATACCATATGATTTTGATGAACCTTTCTGCAGCATTAAAATGAGAAGTTTGAGAACGCATTTGCCCGGGCAGTCACGTTGGCCGTGTGTCCTTAACAGCTTTGTAGTAATAACATTGCCTTTTGACTACTGTCTCTTAAAATAGCAATATTTTTATTAACTCAATGAGGTATTGTGTAGATAATACAGCTGTTTAAAATTTGTGGAGAATTTTAACCATCAGTATAACATCAGGACCCAATTTCAGTTTCTTTTTTGAACAGTTCTAACTATTCATAGGATTGATAGCTTTTTAACTTAAATCTTTCTTAGGGGTCTTCCAAAAAACAAAGACAAAATATACTTATTTTTAAAATAGAATGAAGTTCATTCTCTCTTGTAATTACATATGGGTCCATTGAAGCATTTTATAAATCTAAGATACATTATGGAGTATTAGTGATCTTATTTGTTTCTGTGTCTTGAAATAGTTTGCTGTTTTGTCATCTTAGAAATTGATTCATTATTAACTCATTTATTCTCAACTATGCTGAAAAAAGAATAAAATAATAAGAATAATGGGATTGCCTAGAAGGATGCTACAGTAATAACTATTGCATCATCTTTTGATTTATTTATTATATCACCCCAAATATTGCATTGTCTTTCAAGTAGGTATGAAAGAAAACTAGAGAAACCATCTTTGTAGGTTATTTTTAGCTTTTAGTGAACATAGTTGAAAAATCAGAAGTTTTCAATTTTTAGTCATAATGTCAGTGAGAAGGAAATTGACGGAAAAACATTTCACAAACATTGGATGAACCGGAAGATGAATACAAAGAGACAGATAGCATGGTAGACTGTAAAGATGATGATGAAATCAGTTATATAAAGAGAGTCTCAGATTGAGTCTCCAGGTGATAGCCTAGAATTTTCTCAAACTCAAGAATTATATATATTTCTAAGGGCAAAAAAGAAACATGACATTAGCATCCAGGTAGTCATTCTGTAGGAAGATTTTCCTTAGTATTTTGCAATAAGATTAAAGAATACTGTTATTTCATCTCTTTGCTAAAATAACAGTATTCTTTAATCTTGTATGATGTTTCTGTACCAATATGTACCTGGATAAGTTTCATAAGTGGACAAATGCAGAAAGCAGGTGTGTATGTGAAAATTGTTAGAAGGAAATAGATAATATAAAATGAGAGAAGTCATTGGGTTGACCATTCTAATTGATGCTTACAAATCTAAAGATGAAAATGTTTTATAATTACAGAGCAAAAAAGATCTTTCTCGTCAACAAAATATGAGCTATCAGAATTTTGTATATTCAACTATTGCATTCTGACAATGCAAAGGCAATAATAAGTAAGAGCCTATTGGCAGAAGAGAGAAGGGTGCCTACAGTTGCTGTCTAGAATAGCTATTAACCCAGAATGTTGTATCTCTTCAACATAGTAGATGTTACAACTTAGAAGTTGAAATTAGATTGCAGTGTGCCAAGGACTCCTACTCTTTGTAGTGTTTTTGTTTTGCTTTTTTTTGTTTGTTTTTTTCAAGTGAACTTAAGCACAGCACCTCTCTTTGAAATACCATTTAGCTTGAAGCAGCTAATGTATGTGGTAAACACTAAGATTGGTAGGCTCGGCTGGCACTGTTTCTGTGAAGCCTTCTCTCCTCCTTTCTCTATGTTCCCATAGCACCTCTGTGCTATGTGTGGAAGTGCACAGACCACATTGTTCTTCAGGTGTTAAAAAAGCACAGCCTCAGTGTTCATCTTAAGTTTGGGGAGCATTAGGTCAGCATCTCTTCATGCCAATAATTATATTATTTGTGTAGAGTGCTTATTTGTTTAGCCTATCTCAAAGAAGGGAAAATTTTTCTCCTATTAAAACAAAAATCCAAACAAAGCTTTCTCTCCACACCATAAAACAAAACTAACCAAACAAATTGTCAGTTTTATTATGCGACTCTTAATTAACAAGGTCTCTATAGAAGAAAAATACTAAATGCTCACCACTGATAGTCAAGCAGCCTCATAATGATGGATTTGCCTTGTGGTCTCCAGGGGAATTTAAATCATTACCTCAGTAAATTTGATGGCATAAGATCAGTATCTAGGCTAGAGGGCATTGCAGGTTTGGTGACTAACACCATCCTAACTTCTAAAGAAATCCTAAATTCATATCTTCTATTACATTGTCGACTTTCACTGTCACGTGTGTTAGACTCATGTCCAGAGTAATATTGTTTTTGCCATTTGTTTTGATAACTTATGTAGCATCAGTGGTTTTTTTGTTCATGACTTTGTAAGATGTAGCAAGAGCCTGTTTGTCACAAAATGCCTTTGCTTCTTACTCCAACTCCCTCTTGAACACTCCGTGGTTTAGTGGCACTGGGAGCCGGCCCTGCATGGAATGCACCTCTGTTGTGATGACGACATAGTGCCTGAGTATATCAAGCTCGTCAAGTATTTCTTAGTGCAAAGCAGTGCTGTCAGATAACGTGAAATAGAATAGGTACATTTTGGTGGGGCAGAGTTAGGACACTTGGAAAGAGAACCAGGAGTGCTAAAGGAGCTCCTTGACACACACCTGAGATAGAACTTAATCCTGCAAGCTGATCACAGTTTGTTCCTCCTCAAGCGGGAAGTCAGTATATTCCCAGGGCTCTTCCCCCACACTCCCCACACACATTCCCTTTCACCTTGTTTGCTAGCTTGGTTTGGGTTTTTTTTTAATAGGAAAATGGGGTGAGTTCTTAATGAATGCTCATAATATTGAGCAAAAATACAATGGATTATTCATTTTAGAAAGTGATTCCTCTTTTCTTTTTTTAAAATCAACTATTGAGGTGTAATTTGCATACAATAAAATATAGCTGAGGAACTTCTTTAGTAGGTAGCATCCCAAACTGACTACTCATTTTTTTAATATAAGGTAAATATTAATACACTGGAAAAAGTAACACTTTGGGAAGGGTGAGAAGGGCCCTAAAGTAGTAAGTAAAAGGATGGGCAAGCTGCCTGGCACCATAAGCAGAAGAGTGTAAATCTAACGGCTTTCACTTTAATAGGGAAGCATATTTAACTTAATATGTTTATAGTAAATACACAGAATTGAATTATTATTACTATTATGTTATAGAATGCTTCACAGATCCGAATGTCATCCTTGCACAGGGGCCATGCTCATCTGTGTAAAACAGATGTTGAGTTATATTTTTAAAATTGGCATTTATCTAGGAGTTCCTAAGATCTCTCCCTTGATTGTTTTTGAAATGTTGGCATACAATAAAATTCACCTTTTTCAGTGTACAGTTCAGTGCGTTTAGATAAATGTGTACGTAGTGTAGTGAGCACCATGCTCTAGAGGAAGAATGTTTCCCTTACTCCAGAAAGGTTTCTTTTGCCTTTGTGTCGTCAGTTCCCTCCTTCTGCCCCTGCCCCTGAAACCACTGACCTGTTTCTGTCCCTAGAGTTTTCAGTAACGTCTGGCATGTCAAGTACATGGAATCATATAGTATGTAGTGCTTTATGTCTAGTTTCTTTCACACAGCAGAATGCTTTTTAGATCCATCCACGTTATTGAGTGTGTCCCTGGTTTATTCCTTGTCATCGCTCAGTAGTGTTCCATTTTGTGAATATACCACGATTTCTTCATCCATTCACCAGTTGGTGGACATTGGGTTGTTTCCAGTTTAGGGCTATTAAGAATAAAGTGGCTGGGGACATTCATGTACAAGTCCATGTGGATGCATGCATTCCTTTCTCGTGGGTGAAACCCCGCCCAGGAATGGAATTGCTGGGTCATAGAGTAATCTGTGTTTGACGCCGTGAGAAACCGGCAAACTGGCTGTACCGTTTTGCCTTCTCACCAGGGTTGTCTGATAGTTCTAGTTATTCTGTATCTTTGCTAGTCTTTCTTAAAATGTGTAGCCACTCTAGTGGGTATATAGTGGTGTCTCATCGTGGCTGTTTTTACTTAGATTTCCCTAATAACTAATGATAGTGTACGTCTTTTCATATACTTGTTGGCCATTCACGTATCTTTTGTGATGAAGTGTCTATTCAAATCACTTACCCCGTTTTCTTATTGGGTTGTTTGTCCTACTATTGAAATATAAGAGTTCTTTGTATATTCTGGCAACAAGCCTTTTATCACATGTGTTTCCCAAATATTATCTCCCAATTTGTGGCTTCTCTTCATTTTCTTTGTGGTATCTTTTGAAGAATAAAAGTTTTAAATTTTGATGAAATCCATTTTACCAGTTTTTTATTTTATGGTTCATGCTTTTTGCATTCTGTCTAGGAAATCCTTGTCTCATTTAAGGTCATGAAGATTTTCTCCTGTTTGCTTTGAGAAGTTTTATAGTTTTAGCCCATGTATTTAGGTATGTGATCTGCTTTGAGTTAAGTTTTATATGTAGTGTAAAGTAAAAGTCTAGGTTCTTTTAATTTTGTTTTGTTTCATTTTGCATATTTTTCAAGCACCATTTATTGAAAAGACTGTCCTTCCTTTCCCTATTAAATTACCTTGACACATTTGTTGAAATGAATTAACTTACATACATGATCAATTCCTGGACTGTCTTCTGTTTCACTAATCTGTATCTCTGTCTTTACACCAATACCACACTGTCCTAGTAAATTTATAGCTTTTTGAAATCAAGTAGTGTGATTCCCCCAGCCCTGGTCTTCTTTCTCAGAATTGTTGTGATTAGTCTAAGTCCTTTTCCATTTCCCAATAAACTTGAGACAGCTTGTCAGTTTCCTCAAAGGAAGCCCTCCAATCCCTTGACTTTTATATATATGATGAATAATACTGGTATGTTTACTAGTGTCAGTCCTTCTTAGCAGTCCTAGAATAAACCATTCTTGATCATTATGTTTGTTTTGCAAAATGTTTAACATGTTTAATTTTTTTTTCTGGTTTCTTTTTTTTTCTTTTTTGAGACAGAGTCTCACTCCGTCGCCAGGCTGGAGTGCAGTGGTGCGATCTCGGCTCACTGCAACCTCCGCCTCCCGGGTTCAAGCGATTCTCCTTATATATATTTTTATAAGTAAGATATAACCATACCATATTTGCTTTTATTTTGCTTTGAGATGGAGTCTCGCTCTGTCACCCAGGCTGGAGTGCAGTGGCGCGATCTCAGTTCACTGCAGCCTCCGCCTCCTGGGTTCAAGTGACTCTCCGGCCTCTGCCTCCCGAGTAGCTGGGATTACAGGCATGCGCCACCATGCCCAGCTAAATTTTTTTGTATTCTTAGTAGAGACGGGGTTTCACCGTATTGGCCGGGCTGGTCTTGAACTCCTGACCTCAGGAGGTCCACCTGCCTTGGCCTCCCAAAGTGCTGGGATTACAGGTGTGAGTCAGCACGCCCAGCTTGCTTTCCTTGTAATATCTTTATCAGATTGGGTACTCAGTGTTATGACAACTTTATAAAATGAATGATGAAATAATCACGATTTTCCTCTTTCCCTAAAACAGTTATATATAGTAAAGAAATCAAATATTCCTTAGAAATTTGTAAAATTGTTTCATAAGACTAATCCAGCATTTTTAAAGAAATAATTCTGTTTTACTATTTTTTATTTTTATGGGTTAAGTTTTCGGGTTTTTTTTTTCTTGAATGGATTTCTATTTTTCTAGGAAATCATTTATACTATTCAGATTTTTAAATCTACCATTATAGTGCTGGATAGAGTGGTCCTTTAAAACTATTAAAATCTCTCATATTTCAGATTATTTAGAAGAGCTTTTAAAAACTTCTGAATGACTGGGATCTCACTACTTTCTTTTATTAATAATTTCTAATTTTATTATGTTATAGTCCAGGAAAATAGCCTATTCTGTTGCTACTTTTTTGAAATGTATCACAGCCTGTTTTCTTCTTTTTGTTTGAGGCAATATATAAGATCCATTATTGTAACTAATTCATGGATACTTGTTGTCTTCTTAGTTTATTAGTGTTCGTATCCAGTATGTACTTACTTATTTTCAGTTTTCTCTTTTTAATTTATTTTCAGGGCAAATTTATTCGGATCAACTTTGATGTAACTGGCTATATCGTTGGGGCCAACATTGAAACATGTATCCTTTTTCATAAATGTATAATCCAAAATAAAGAAGAATTTAGTCTTCCTACAACCCCATGGCAACCGTCTGTGATATCACTCCCAAAATCCAGATGATAAAACTTGAGCCCAGAGATAGCATGCCTTGTTCAAATACTTTCGACTAGTGAATATTAACTCCAAGTTGTTTTGTTGTTTGTAAAACCAGGCCATAACTTATTCACATGGCTGGGGAAGTGGAGAGTGCCACAGTGTTTGTGTGGTATAGGACATTCAGATGAATGCAGTTGCCCTCCCCCTATTGCTGTTAGCCCACTTTTTACCATCTACTTCTGATATTAGAAGGATGAGCATGTAATCATTGAAAACATCCTTATAAGATTACAGAGTTAAAGTAATCTCAATTAGTGTTAAGTAGAATAAAGCTGGAGAAAAAAATAAAATGTCAAGTACATAGAATAGTCCTAAGAAATGTCACCTGCATAGAATGGCCATAAGAAGGTTTATATATGTGTATGCACATACATACCCAGGTAAAACACATTTGAGTAGAGATGTAATAAAATAGAAATGATTCTGAATGATAGTGTGCCAATTAGAAAGATAGATGACAATTTTCGGGTACTTAATAGAATAATCTCCAGTGATAGAAATACATTGTTTCTATCCTTCGAGGGATAGACCATGATTTTCTGGTTAAGAACAGTATTTTATGCCTCCAAATAGACTCACAGCCAGCAAAATCTGGAAATACTTGAAAATGACAGGAGAATGAATCTGCAGTTCAGCTTTCTTCATATAGGTGTGTCAGAGCATGATTCATATGAGTGTGTCTTTCACCAGACGTGGAGGATGTGTGGGATAGTCTGACTTAAAATTCAGGCTATCTGACACATACAGAATTAATTTACTTTGGTGGCCCCAGGGAAGGTTTACCTCAAGAGAGGCAAACATCTTCCAAAGCTGTGATACACGTTGTCTGAGATGCCAGTGTGACTGTCAACCCATAGGAACTCCGGGAGCATCAAGAACTGTGGATCTGAGCCCCAGATAAGATACACAGCTGGGTGTGCAGTGGTCTGAAATGCAGGAGCTGCTGGGGACTGTGCCACCTGCCCCCTGGGAAGCCCAGGCAGGGTGGGTAGCAGCAGGCATAGGTACTGGCCGCACCGGTTCTTCAGAGCAGCAGAGGGAAGGCTAGTGCTTAATCTCATCATAGCTGTCAAGGCATATGGGAAAGTTACATGTGCTGCTCGGTGTGAAGGGGCGAGTGCCTCTCATATAGGAGGCTTTCAATAGGGTAGCATTGTGGGCACTCTCAGCATGCATTTTGGAGTCAAGCCAAGTTTTTGGTTCCTAACTGTACCACTTATTAACTATATTATTTTGACTAATTTCCTTATACCATGGCTTCCTTATTTATAAAATTGTGTTAATCTGGTATTATAGAGCTTCTCCTGCCTTAAACAACTGTACTTCATTTTTAATAGCTTCTTACAGTTCCTCGTATAGTGTGGTATTCTTTGAATGTAATCCAAGTTAGGGGAAGGATGGGGTAGAGTGGAGCTGAGTGAGGGAAGCACGTATAATTTTTAAGTTCCTTCCCAGACCAATGATTCTGGAAGATCAGTGAGGAACGTAAGTTGCACCTATTTTCTTTTTTCACAGATGGAAGACAGTCATTTAGAATAGTTCATTGCAGGATAGTTTATATAATAATCAGAGAAAGAAGATGTTTTGTGATGTAAATTTACAGATGCTGAAAGAGGGCCTTTATTTATTTAAGAATTATATTAAATAATTTAATTCTTAACTGTCTTTGCTCAGACCTTCTGGAAAAGTCTCGTGCTGTTCGTCAAGCAAAAGATGAACGTACTTTTCATATCTTTTACCAGTTGTTATCTGGAGCAGGAGAACACCTAAAGTGTAAGTTACAAAGGTTTTTACTATTTTATATTCACTGGAATATCTCTTTTAATATTTTTTTGAGAAAAAACAATTTTGGGAAACAGTTTTTTACACACAAAACACCAAATTTCCAGCTGGTTAAATCATGAAAATCAAAATGAAATTGAACTTCCATGCCATGGGGTAACTACTTTATTTTAAGCGGCGGGTATTGTAGATAATATAATCTTTTGTACTTTTATTTCTTTTTTAAAATTTTTTAAATTAGAAGACAAATGATGCGTATTTTACAACTCTGTTTCAATGTTTTAAAATATGAAAGTAAGGGAAAAGAAATTTACCTAATGAAATTAAGTAGAATAAATATTTTTATTTCTAGATTTACAACTGAATATATGTTATTGCTTCCACTAGTACTAGAAAGAGCCTGTGGTGGATATTGATTGATTGACTGTCATGGATCACAAGGACTAGAAGTTTAGAGTTGGACAGGTACAAAGGAGAGCTCAGGTCTGGGTCAGAATTTTGCTGGGTTAGAAATATATTGAGGGAGAGGAGAAGATGCATAACTTTCCCATCTCTTCTGATTCTCAAATTTAGTGTTTCTGCATGATTATTATATATATAATCTAGATATCAAAGTAGACACATATACAGTAAAAGTTTTCTCATCTGGCATCCAGGCTTTTGCTAACCACAGACATCTGTGAAACCTTTGAACCCAAAAATTAATCAGAGAACGACCTGCAAGGGAAAAATCAAGCAACAAAAAAATAGAGTTATTGCCAAGGAGAGACTAAAAATTCAAGATGATGCAGTATGTAACACTGAAGAGAAGAAAATGCTCAGGCTTTCAGACTGGCAATAACTGCAATAGGAGTAAATTCTTTAAAATGATCAAAGTGTTGAAAGAAATAGAAAAAGAAAGCAGCAGGCAGTACCCTGTAGAAGTTAAATGTGATGTAGACAAGAATAAGGGGACAGGGTGACCTGCAGAAATTCTCTGCAGGAGAGCAAGAGAGCCAGTCACAAAGAAAGCTGGAGCACATTTGCATATGTGTTATAACGATAAATAGCCCTGCTATTTTGAGCACTCCTGAGAAATATTCTTTGGCTCTCAAGAATGCATTTGTCAAAAGAGTAAGTTCTCTTTAATTCACGTCTCCTACGGTACAAGTAGTCAGTGCGGGTACCTGTTATAATAGTCTGCTGTGCCACATCACATCATCATTCTAAAGGCAAGTTAACCACCAAGCAAGCTGGCTTGGAGAAAGTGTTTCAGGGCCTTTGCTGGGCTCGGGACGTGCTTGGTCCACATCACTGTATCTTTAGCTTATGTCCATGGTAGTTTTCATATTCACTTCATAGTGTTTGCTGCAAACTACTTGCTAAGATAGGAATATAGAATATGAGTTTAAAAGCTTTCCTTCAAAAAAGAGGGCTAAAATATTTAAATCTGAAAACAATAGAGTTTTGTCATCTGGAAAATTGACATCATTTCGCAGATAACCAATTTCAAACAGAATATTGTACAAACTGCCATCCCCAAAACTCCTGTTAAGGTTTTTGCATTGTTAACATCATCATTTTCCTTTGTTGGTACAGATAATTAAAAAATGTATGTTTGTGTATTTACATGAATATATAAAGGAAAAAAAAAACATTTTGCTGGCAATGGGTTGTATGGTGACCGCTGCTCTCCTGTGACACTGGCACAGTTTGAGTGCAGGTATGGCTTAGTTGTCTTCATGAGTATTTATCAAATTTTCTTCCATTATATTTCCTTTTAGCTGATTTGCTTCTTGAAGGATTTAATAACTACAGGTTTCTCTCCAATGGCTATATTCCTATTCCGGGACAGCAAGACAAAGATAATTTCCAGGAGACCATGGAAGCAATGCACATAATGGGCTTCTCCCATGAAGAGATTCTGTGTATGTGTGATTTCTCTAAGATTCTGGTACTCACTTTCCTAAGACTTACACATCTGGGGTAAATCACCTAAACTAGAAAATGACTGGGAAACTAATGAATTGTATGAAATCCTGAAAAGACATGTCTTACTGAAAAGTTTTGTATAGCTAATTTTTAGCACAAAATAAATGAGTATATGTCTCTGCTACATTTTGAGGCAATATTAATTTTTTTTTCTTTTTATCAATATGAAGCAATGCTTAAAGTAGTATCTTCAGTGCTACAGTTTGGAAATATTTCTTTCAAAAAGGAGAGAAATACTGATCAAGCTTCCATGCCAGAAAATACAGGTAAACTGATGAATACTGACTTTATTTCTGTTTCGATGGCTTGTTGTGCTCTCTAAGAAGGTGTTACAGTGCAAGCGTAAAAGCGCCTCTGAAGCATTTCTGAAGGGACCCTCGAGTAGAGTGACAACATCGTGTATTTACACGAGGGTTCCTCTGATTCTATAAATGAGGACAGGGGACAGGGTGTAGGATGAAAAGTAGGAGTGGTCTCTGCCTTAGCATGCAGGAGGCCTTGGGAATTGAGGGAGGAGAACTCAGCCGCAGGAGGTCACACACTTACCTGAGAGGGAGGTGCAGCTGCTGAGTTCCAGCCAGTGTGCACCTTGCCAGGATTACAGGCCCAGTATTGCCAAATATAAGTGACTTTTCAAAGAAAAATGGAAATCTAGATCTTAATAGGAAATATTCCCATTTTCAAATGTCAAAAATGGTTTTAAATTTGCATTGGTCAGGAACAAAAGTTTGTGACCCAAATATATATATATTATATATTATAAAATATATATTTAATATAAATATATAAATATATGGATATAAATTATATATTTATTAAATATATGTATATATAATATACATATATATTATATATATATATCAGTTTGCTTCAGATGGTCTGGAGAGAAAAAGTGAGGAATCTCTATATTGCCTTGACTGCTTGATTATTCTAACAAGTTAGTTATCTTGCCTCATGGAGGCATCCGCAGTCCACTGTGGCGGGTGAAGGCTGACATAAAGTCACATTATCTGCCCTTGAAATAATCGTTTTTTGTAACCAATTTGAGGCTTGATAACAATTTAATTCTGTGTGACTCTTCTAAGGGGCCTGCCTCTCCTGCTGCTTCTTGGTCACCATTTTCTGGCCAAGCTGTGGCACCTCCTCTTAGGGCTGTTGATTTCCAGGACCATTCATCTGTCATTCAGTCAAAGTAGTTTGATTGGCGGTTGGGCCTCCATCCTCCATATGGCTTTTCCATGGTTAAATAGACTTAAAATGGAGCCATCTAAAATGCAGAGTAAGGCATATATTAGTATAGCTTGGCTTTGAAATTTTTTAATGACCCATAAAAAGAAGAGGATCAGGTCACTCTTGTAAAGGTAAGAAGGCTGGGCATAGTGGCCATGTAGTCCCAGCTACTCGGGAGGCTGAAGCAGGAGGATGGCTTGAGCCCAGGAGTTCTAGGCTGTCGTGCTATGCCCATCGGTTGTCTACACTATGTTCAGCATCAGTATGGTAGCGTCCCAGCAGTAGGGGACCAGTAGGTTGCCTAGGGAGGAGTGAACCAGCCCAAGCTGAAAATGGAGCAGGTCAAAACTCCCGTGCTGATCAGTAGTGAGATCACGCCTGTGAATAGCCACTACACTCCATCCTGGCCAACATAGTGAGAACCTGCCTCTAAAAAAATGAATAAATAGGCAAGGCAGTCAAATGCTGACTAGCCATCTCTTGTAGCCTAAAAATGAGTGTGTATTAACTTGAAAAGATGGAAGGTATTTTTCATTAGACCTAAAACTTGTCTGATTTTAAGACTTTTATTTATTTCTTAATACAATTTAATTGTTACTAAGGTTTTTCCAGTGTTTATTGAATATATTGTGAGTAGATTATAAGTAAAAAATGTAGGATTTAGGAGACTTTTTACACTTCAGTTGCGCAGAAGCTCTGCCATCTTCTTGGGATGAATGTGATGGAGTTTACTCGGGCCATCCTGACTCCCCGGATCAAGGTCGGCCGAGACTATGTGCAAAAAGCCCAGACCAAAGAACAGGTAGGTTTCATGTTCATTGTTATTACTGATTTGTTTGAATGATAAGCCATGGCCATTTGGCCTTCTGATTGACATGTAACAAACTGAATCAATACAAACTGTCTTACGTGGGTGTTTTTAGGTACTAAATGAGTTTTTTTTTTTTTTTTTAAGTATATTTACTTTTTTGTTTTCGAAAAAATTTAAAAGGGGCCGGGCCCGGTGGCTCACACCTGTAATCCCAGCACTTTGGGAGGCTGAGGTGGGCAGATCACCTGAGGTCAGGAGTTTGAGACCAGCCTGACCAGTATGGTGAAACCCCATCTCTACTAAAAATACAAAAATTAGCCGGGCGTGATGGCATGCGCCTGTAGTCCCAGCTACTCAAGAGGCTGAGACAGGAGAATTGCTTGAACCCAGAAGGCAGAGGTTGTAGTGAGCTGAGATTGCACCACGGCACTCCAGCCTGGGCAACAGAACGAGACTCCGTATCAAAAAAAAAAAAAAAAATTTTTTTAAAGGTGATTTTTTAAAAAAAGTAAATGTCAAATTATAATCTCTAGTTTTCCCCAGGTAGATAGATAATCCAGTAGACAAATCTGCATACTTCGGGAACCAGACCAACAGAAGGGCCCCTGCCGCCTTGTCCCTGTGCTGGGTGGTACAGCAGAGAGAAAGTACCAGCTTAACTGAGCTGAATCCAGGCGGACAGTGCTACCCAGGACCCAGGCGCATGGGGAGGAGCTTATTTTTATTAGGCATCTTTACCCATCCCCCAAATTTGTTATTCCCTGTGTTCATTTAATTCTTCTAATATTGCCTTCTATTGATGTGTAAAATTGAGACATGATTAAGCAGTGAATGCCATCTCAGGTTTTTTGAGTGCTGTATAACATTAAATTCCGTAAAACAGCTATTTATGCTTTGTTGAGATTGTTTCCAGAATAAAAGGTTGTTGTGATTTAATTACAGGCAGATTTTGCAGTAGAAGCATTGGCGAAAGCTACCTATGAGCGGCTCTTTCGCTGGCTCGTTCATCGCATCAATAAAGCTCTGGATAGGACCAAACGTCAGGGAGCATCTTTCATTGGAATCCTGGATATTGCTGGATTTGAAATTTTTGAGGTATTCTTCCCCCTCTTCCTCTAGCTCGTCCTTTTTTTGTTTGTTCTTTTAACAAATATGAAGGCTTACTGTGTGCCCAGTACATACCAGGCACCAGGGATACAGTCCCTGCCATTCTAGTAGAGCCAAACAATAAATGGCAAATAATCAGTGAATCCGCAGGACTGTGAGAATGCACTGAAAGGGTGCTGTGATAGAACTGGGAGGCCAGCTTGAGGTAGCTGTTCAGGGACGGTTGTCTCTGCATTGGCAACAGTTAGGCTTACTTGAAGGATGAGAAGCTGCCAGCCTCGGTCAGTTTCCCGGCATAATGAGAGTAATTCCAGTGGTCCTGTATGGGACAGAACTTATCAATTGTTCTAAGCTGCTAGAAAGCCAGTATGACTGGATATAACTGACCAGAGGGAGAGAGGAGTTAGAGACGTGGAGTAGAGCATGGGGCCAGGTCGAGAGACCGTCAAGGGGGGCCACTGTAGTAGAACACGGGCAAGATGACGGGGGCTTGGCTGGGGAATCAGGAGAGGAGCAAAGCGAGAGGGAGGCACCTGGACGGGCAGTGATCTGTGTACTGCAGATATAACCAGGGTTTAACAATAGATTTCACTGTTGATCTGACTAGATTTGTCCAAATACTTACTCATCATCAATGCAGAAAAGTTTCACCGTCACACACCTGCTACGGTGTTTCAGGGAGGTGCATAAAATTTGGGGCATCTAAAAATGTATATCTTTATTTCCATAAATATAGATGTAAACTATGTAAATATAGTACGGCACAAATATTAAGTGCTTTTTGTGATCATCTGTGTGTTACTTTAGCCACTATTGGGTATTGAATTGTCTTATTTTAAAATGAACCCCTTTAAAATTATAAGTCTATCCTCATAAATACTGAACCTGCCACTGCCACTCTAAGAGATTGCTTTAGGGTGTTTTGATTTGTAAATAAATTAAGAAATCATGAAAAGTGGCTGGGTACAAATTGCATTAAAAAAATCTGTCACTTTCCTCTACATAAATGATCAGAAGATATAGTGAAAGAAAAGACCCTCATTTCCAACTGCAACAAACAGACAAAACACCTAAAAATAAATTTTGAAAGAACTGGGCAAGATTTAAATGAAGGCAACTTTACAGTGCTGCTGCAGAAAAGAAAAGAAGACTTGAACAAGTGAGGAGACACACGCTGTTCTCGATGGGAAAATGTTACATTTATGTAGATGGTAAAAATGCTAAGTTGTTCAGTGAGTGTTATTTGTCATGAGAAAAGGAAAGAAAAAGCCTAAATGCCCACCTTTAGGAAACTGGTTCAAATTATTGTGATAGCTCCATACAGTGGAATACTACGCATCCATTATAAAGAATGGGCTGGCTTTATACACTAAGGAAAGATCCCACAACATAACAAGATACATTGTTAAGTTAAAAAAAATCAGGGTCACACACATACACACATTTCTTAATGCACAGCATATTTCTGGAAAGATCACAAAAATAGGAGATACTGGTTGATAATAGGGAGAAGAAGTAAGTTTCATTGAAGTGAAACTGGTGCAATTCTTTGTACACTTTGAATTTTCTACCATGCATTATTGATTTAAAAATCAATTAAAATTATAATTGGTAGTTTAAATATGGAAGACAGGTAGAAATTCATTTTTAAAAATACCATTCTTGGCCGGGCGTGGTGGCTCACGCCTGTAATCCCAGCACTTTGGGAGGCCGAGGCAGGTGGATCACGAGGTCAGGAGTTCAAGACCAGCCTGTCCAAGATGGTGAAACCCCGTCTCTACTAAAAATACAAAAATTAGCTGGGCGTGGTGGCAGATGCCTGTAATCTCGGCTACTCCGGAGGCTGAGGCAGAGAATTGCTTGAACCCGGGAGGCGGAGGTTGCAGTGAGCCAAGATTGTGCCACTGTACTCCAGCCTGGGCAAGAGAAAGAGACTCCTAAAAAAAAAAAAAAAAACCTTCTTTGTAATGGCCCAGGCTAAATAGAGCAATAGGATGTCATCATCCTGAGGCAAAGCAAAGTTCACCTACATGAACATGAATAAGCAGAATCCAGCAGTCTGTAAATATGAGGCTTGTCCTGTGTGCCAGAAATACAGTGTTGAGCAAGGCAAGCACTGCCCCTGCCCTCCTTGCATGACCTCATTCTGAAATAGTGAATTTAACAGCTTCTGGAGAATGGAAAAGATTGGAGTGGCTTTTTCAGACTGTAAATCAACTCCTTGGAGATGGGTTAAATCCTCTTTAATTGAAAATCACTTTTTATAATGAAAGAGGTTATTTATGGGCACATGCAGCTTGTGTGAACAGTATAGAAGCAGGAAAGAGGTTGAGCACTTCTAGTGTATAGGATGATTAAGAAAATTATACCTATTAATTCACCCATCTATGCATTCGCCCAATCAATTTTTCTCTTAAAAAATGGGCAGAGTTCACAGAGAAGGAACAGAAATGACAATAACGTATGAAAAATGCCTAAATTCACTTTATGAGGGCAGTCCAATATCACTTTTGGTATTGCAAAGGTCAAACATTTGATAAGGGAAGGGAATGCTTAGAGAAACGATAGAGAGTCTCATACTAAGCGCATTCCATGTGCCAGGCCTGGCTGAGCTCTCAGCAATTCCATGCAGTAAAGATGACTCTTTTCCTACCTCACCTTAGAGCCCACAGCCTGAGTGACAGTGGAGTGGGACAGAACCAGATGCATTCTCCACCCCAGCTCAGAAGCGCGCCCACCACCTTGTTCGCCTTCCTTTGCCTCTGGTTTTTCCAAGCCTTTGTTTTTCTTCTTTTTCTTACTGTCTCATTTATTTATTTATAGTCCTTAACAATTCACTAATAAGAACTGAATTGTTTTACTTGCAGAGCATTCAGTTAGCATATTAAGTTTATTATCTTTTCATTTTAGCAGTTCAGTAATGCAGCCATAGACAGTATGTTCTTTCTCTTTACCTTTTCAAAAAGGCTGTATGTGAGAGAGGGATTGGGAGACCACCCCCCTTGGTTTAGTCACTGTCATTAGATAGAAGCAATCATGTACTTCCTACCTAATTAGTAATTTTTAATGAAAAATTTTTTTATAACTACATAACTAATTATTCCCATTTTCCCTCCACCTCCCCATGTTTGGAAAATTACCCTTTGACATTTGTAGCTGAACTCCTTTGAACAACTTTGCATCAACTACACCAATGAGAAGCTGCAGCAGCTGTTCAACCACACCATGTTTATCCTGGAACAAGAGGAATACCAGCGCGAAGGCATCGAGTGGAACTTCATCGATTTTGGGCTGGATCTGCAGCCATGCATCGACCTGATAGAGAGACCTGTAAGAGTGCTCACTTGCTCGCTGTCTTTCATTTTCCACTCAAGCAGTGACCTTAAGTGGCATAACCCAAGACAGAAATTACCCAGTCTGTTCAGTGGTGAAATAATTTTCTGATCTAAATTTTCTAGGAAGGTGATACTCTGATAAAATAGCTACAGAATTTAAAAGTCAGTAGCATGCCAGTAAAACCCTTCTTTAGCTCTCCTCGCAGCTTGATTCGTGTCCTTGCTTGCATGGGAATACTGGATAGTGGGCTCTGGCCCGCACAGACTGCAGATGGCCCTGTGTGCTGGCATTTGTGTGTACCTTTCAAAGGATGTGGAGCTCCACCTGACACTTTATTTAGCTGAGAACAAGACGTGTCATGTAAATCCATTTTGCAGATAACTAAAGTTTGGCCTTTTAAAGTACAAAGATGTTTTATTTTGCCAGATTTTTTTTTTTAATTTGAAGTTTTTGTTCTCAGGGAAGTCTTGTCAGATGTGTTTTTAGTGGCAATCTTAGGAAGCATCAGAAACTCTTTTCTTCATGGTTTAATATTCTGTAAAAATACATAGAACTCATTCACGTTCAAGCTTCGAGTGTATAACTCATTCACTTTTGGAACTCAACTCCATATGATCTCAAGCAAGTGTTGACAATCTGGTTCTGTACTCCTTATCAGTTAGCTTTTGCTCAACAAGGTGTCAGCTTCATTTATTTTATTTTGCTATCTGCCAAAATATAAGAAAAACTAAAACATGATTAACCGCCGATATCTGTAACGTAGAGGAAGCTCTAACACTAGTTAGGTAGGTATGTTTGAATAACGCAGAGTTTTCTCCTAGGAGGTGCAGCAGGCTTCGAAGCAGTTCTGGTTCTTGCTGCTCAATCTCCGGTTGCCACTTGTGTTCTTCATGTTTGAAGGTGTTGGAGGTCTAATGGCTAGAGATCATGGATGGTACAGTACCTGCAGTCAGGAGGAGCAGTGGCACATCGGGAAGAGGAAGAACCTAGAAGACATTCACCCCTATTAGAGATGTAGTTCCAGCACATTAGAAATTTGAGTTTAAGGAAAGCAGTAGAAAATTTTCATTTGGCTTTTATAATACATAAGAAATCATTTTACCTTTCAAGTGACGTTTAGAGCAAAAATCTTAAATTACTTATAGTTGTGAGGATAGTTGCTTCTTTGTAGCTTATAGGGTCATTTAGAGGTGGCATGCTTGTAGTGACTTCCAGGTAACTTGTGCATACACAAGCACATGAACACACTTCATTACATTTCATCACTGCTTTGTTGCCTAAAGAATTGTTTGGGCATTTATGTAAATAAGGGAAGGGAGTATTTCACATTAGTACTATTGATGACTATATGATACGTTTTTTGAGATGCTCATTATATGCGTCCATATGACACTGGAAGTCCTACATTTTAAGAATATAATGATTATGTACCTGCAGTTTTATTTTAGGATGGACGAGAACCCATAAAATTTGCTAGGTCAGTATCTTTATAGGAATAATTGTGCCGAAAGTCTTCCAAATGGAAAATTACCTGTCTTAATTTTTAAAATGTTTTTAGAGTGTTTGTAAATCTAATGGTTTTGTGACCTTTAAATGAGTCTTACAAATATTAATTCTCCTTAATGTTACTTAATTGCATTTCTTTTGCTTTACCCTCTAGGACAAAATACTTTATATACCATTTTTGCATATTTTTTTTTTACTCTCACACAATAATTGTACTCTAAAGGTGAAAATCATGGGGTAAAGTAATTAAACATTTCAACCCTAATAACTAACTCCAAGCAAAAATAGGTGAGGTAGAAGGCCAGGTGCCGTGGCTCCCGCCTATAATCCCAGCACTTTGGGAGGCTGAGGCAGGCAGATCACTTGAGTCAGGTCAGGAGTTCGAGACCAATCTGGCCAACATGGTGAAACCCCATCTCTACTAAAAATACAGAAAATTAGCCAGATGTGGTGGCATGTGCCTGTAGTCTCGGCTACTCAGGAGGCTGAGATATGAGAATCACTTAAACCCAGGAGGCAGAGGTTGCAGTGAGCCGAGATTGCACCACTGCACTCCAGTCTAGGCGACAGCGTGAGACCCTGTTTCCAAACAAAAAAATAAGTAAGTGAAGTAGAAAGGGTTTGATGTTTACATTTTTAATTATTTTCCAGGCCTTATGTGTAAATATTGTGGTGGTAAAATAAGATCCAGATAGCAATTTATTGGACCAGGTGTGGTGGCTCATGCCTGTAATCCCAGTGCTTTGGAAAGCTGAGGCAAGAGGATCACTTAAGACGAGGAGTTCGAGACCAGCCTGGGCAACATAGTAAGACTACATCTCTACAAGAAAGTTTTAAAATTAGCCGGGTATGGTGTCATGTGCCTGTAGTACCAGCTACTCAGGAGGCTGAGGCGGGAGGATCCTTTGAGGCCCTGAGTTGGAGGCTACAGTGATATGGTCACACCACTGCCTTCCAGCCTGAGTGACAAGAGTGAGACCCCATCTCAAAAAAAAAGAAAAGAATGTATTAAATCCTCAATTATGGCCTGGAAATGCAGATTGGGGGTGCCATGGGGATATGAGATAGTATGTAGCATGGCTTTGGTCCTCAAGAACCTGATCTTGAAGCCAGAAAACAGAACACAGCATAGTGGTGAGCTCATTGGTTCCTGGGTACGACTCTAACTGATGCTCTATGAATTCGGAAAAAGGCAAAGGCCACAAAGTAGGCTGGCAGTGTTGTGGAAGATATTACAGGTGTGGATGCTGTGCAGGGAGCATTCCAGGGATGAGTTTTATGGTCAGAAATCAGCAGGTGAACAGCACGTTGAAAGTGGTATTTTAGGGAAGTTATTTGGCAAGTGTCCTAGTCTGTTTTCCATTACTGTAACAGAATAACTAAGATGGAGTAATTTATAAAGAAAAGAAATTGATTTCTTGTAGTCTATAGGCTGGGAAGTCCCAGGTCTAGGAGCTGCATTGAATGAGGGTATTCTTGCTGGTGGGGACTCTTGGCAGAGTCCTGAGGTGGCACAGGGCATCACATGTTGGGGGGGCTCATAAGAAATGGCCAAACTGGCTTTTTTATGACAGACCCGCTCTCATGATAACTAACCCACCTCCTCAACAACCCATTGATCCATGAATGAATTAATCCATTTACTAGGAAAGAGCCCCATGACCCAGTTATCTCCCAAAGGTCTTATCTCTCAACACGGCTGCATTAGGAACCAGGTTTCCAACATGTGAACTTTCAGGGAACACATTGAAACCACAGCAGCCAGGGCATTCAGAAAGTATTGGAGCTGGGAAGTCATGATGTTCCTACTCACCAGTTATGCCCAGACACTGACGGGCAATGAGTAGAACTAGGTAACTCGTTCCTTCTTTCCTTCCTATCCTCTTTGTACTGGCACTTCTAGGCTCTTCCTTCAGCCTTTAGAGTGGACCCTTTATTCCCTGCCTAAATAGTCCCAATTTATAGGAGAGATAGCTCAGAAAGGGGAGGGAAGGAATTCAAGATTTAATGCTGACTCACTCTTTACCTCAATTTGAGGATTATTCTACTTATTCATAGAAATATCTGATTAAAAAATAAAAACATGGCCAGGCGCAGTGGCTCACGCCTGTAATCCCAACACTTTGGGAGGCCAAGGTGGGCAGATCACTTGAGGTCAGGAGTTCGAGACCAGCCTGACCAACATGGTGAAACTCCATCTCTACTAAAAATACAAAAAGAAATTAGCCAGGCATCGTGGCGGTTGTCTGTAATCCCAGCTACTCGGGAGGCTGAAGCAGGAGGATTGCTTGAAGCTGGGAGGTGGAGGTTGCAGTGAGCCAAGATCGCGTGACCGCACTCCAGCCTGGGGGACAAGAGCGAGACTCCGTCTCAAAAAATAATAATAATAAAAAATAAAAACATAATATTTTGTAAACCCCATGAGAGTTTATGATGATGGGGAATTTAACGACAGCCTGTGGAATGACATGGGATAATGATCCCATTGATGTTCCTTGCAAAATGGAGAGTGAAAACAATACTTTCTAGAAGGAAAATGCCGTAAAAACATCCTCTGTGGTGGCACCTGACAGGCCCGTGCCAGGCTTAGCTCATCTCGCATAATCCCAGCCCCTGCCTTGCCAGACTGTGGGCTGGTGGCAGGCAAGCCTCTGAGTTCACAAGCTTTCACAAAACCTATGACCAATATTCAGAAACACAGGCTTCTAAGCTTACAGCTCTTGGAAATACCCGGTTCAGAGAAGGAATGATAATAGAGATCTTGACATTGAAGGATGAAGTGGAAAAAATAAAAAGGAGACACAGTAATGATATTCATGATCATGCTGTCACCAAGTCATTTAGAAAAAAATACAAATTTTATTTGAGATACTGTGTCGGAATTTAGGAAAATTCTCATTAAAAGTGGTTAAGAATGTAAAAGGGTAAAAGGAGGATGTTTTTGTTATATTAGTATTAATGTGGAACTTCCTTTCTCACAGTTGTTGTGTGATTAGGGTGGATTGAGTTACCTGCCACTCCGAGCTCCTCTAAAGTGACCTAATCCCAGTTGCTTCAGATTACTGTCTTCTTTTCAGCTGATCTGAAACCCTGACAATTCTTTCAGGTGGAGGAGCCCTGGGGTAAGGGTCTCCATTGCAGAAGGGTTCCCTCAGCTTCCACCCGCTGGCATTCAGATCACCCATCCCTTTCTCTGACCACATTATTACACTGTTTCATTTATATTTAACCATAGCCTCTAGCTACTTTTAAAAACAGCATTTGTGTGTATTGCCAACTCTCTGCCAGTAAATATGAAGGCTTTGTGAGTTGATGAGAACTGATCTTAGAGTCTTATTCAAACAGCTGATTTCATGAGTGTGCCCTAGAACTGGTACGAGTTCAGTTTTGTGTCACACACTTGCCATATTTGCAGTGTGGCAATAAATGATGGCCCAGAAGCACTAGAAAATAGACCATCACTATTTAAATATCTTATTTAGCTTTCATGTGTCATTTACCTCCAAAAAGGAAGTCACTCCAGACAATGGTGAGCTCTAGGCCTTTTTAAAAATTGAGACATAATTCACAAACCATGAAATCCACCCTTTTAAAACTACAAGTCAGTGATGTTTGTAGTATATTCACAAAGTTGTGGAACCATTACCACTACCTAATCCTGCCACGTTTTCATAACCCCAGAAAGAAACCTCATACCCATTAGTGGTCACTCCACATTCTGTTCCTTCAATCCCCGGCTGCCACTAATCTACCCTCTGTCTCTATGGATTCATCTAGCGCTTTTTTTTTTTTTTTTTTTTTGAGACAGAGTCTTGCTCTGTTGCCCAGGCTGGAGTGCAATGGCACCATCTCGGCTCACTGCAACCTCTGCCTCCCAGGTTCAACCGATTCTCCTGCCTTAGCCTCCTGAGTAGCTGGGACTACAGGCATGTGCCACCACGCCCAGCTAATTTTTGTATTTTTAGTAGAGGCGGGGTTTCACCATCTTGGCCAGGCTGGTCTCAAACCCCTGACCTCGTGATCCACCTGCCTCGGCCTCCCAAAGTGCTACTTTTTTTCAATGAAGTAATAATTGAATCACATAAAATGGGTTGTCAAATGCCTGTTAAAACAAATATATAAAGCAATTGATGACTGACTTAGTTTATCAATTTCCATATATTCTACTTAATAGTTTAAAATATTTCACCAAATATAAAGTGATACATTTAATTTAAAATTACTTAAACAGGAACTTAAACTGATTAGGATATAAAATGTTTGAAGCATTCTCATTAGTTGAGGTGTTATAATGATTTCTCCAGCCAGTCACTGAATATGAACATTCAGTTTCATCTCTCCACTTCCCACTGC